>NC_052504.1:52805898-53405898 GCF_014356525.2 Nilaparvata lugens
TTGTGTGTTCTCACTCTCTGTAACTGGAACTGTGTTATGCTGCGATATGGCTACGATAGTGAATGGCCCTGAATCAAATTAAAAAGAATTGCGAGTTACTTTCTCCAAAGCATTTGATAACCTGTGGCTCTTTACTAAAACTTCATCTCCAACGTTATATGAAAATATTTTATATGCTCGGTCGTGGAATCTCTTTCTGCTATTTGCCTTCTGCTCTAGCTTTAACCTACTAGATGATGGATATTAGGGTTTGTTAATTTGTTCACTTCTGAGCTTGAAAAATCAATAATTTTTCGATAAATGTATGTTCCTTTTACCGAATATGATTTCGTAAGGCGTACGGCCGGTGCTTTCATTTAGGCTATTATTATAACATTCTTCTAAAAATGGTATATATCTAACCCATTGTGGTGTTTTTCATTACAGTACGTCCGCATAAAACGAGAGATCTCTGCCATACGTCGCTCTAACGGATTAGCGCTGGGGCTGTAAAGAGATGTCCTCGACCATTAATATTAGCCAGGTGAAGTATTTCTTTCCACTGCTTGCTACAAAAATAGGTTGGTTGTCGGATTCGTTTGGGCTTTCCTACTTCACTTGTCCATCTTTCCGTTATGCATCGGGCCAAAACTTCTCGGTCAATTTACCTATGGGAATAGCATGGTATATTTTGAAAAAAAACACATGTAAGCACGAATATGTATTTTTTTCCGTATTGCGCCATGGGCAATGGACCATATATATCCGCTGATATCAATTCCAATGGTGCGCTGGGGAGAATGGGATTCATTTCACCCTGATATGGTATCGCGGGTATTTGGCTTTCTGGCATATATCGCAAGTTTTCACTATTTTGGCCACTTTTTTATGCATGCTTTAAAATAACAGCTTTCTTCTAGTAGGTGGAGGGTCTTCGTAGTTCCAAAATGTCCAATGGTTGTGTAGTGAGCTTCTTTTATCAAATCTGTTTCCATATTAGCGGGGATGATTAGGCGCCAGTCGTAAGTATTTTTAGCCGGTCGGTGGAACATAAATCCTTGTAGCGGGTATACTGTCGCAGGTAATCGGGCGGTTCGGCAGCTCCTTCTTCCATCAATTCGCGGATCCAGGACAGTCTTGGGTCTTCATATTGGGCGATACGGATTCTTTCAGGGGTTAACATGGCAGTATGAATTCGTGGTTGGATGTTGGAGGATATGGTATGCTTTCTCCACTCTTTACGGCGAAACATCTCAGGTTGGTATCTTGACAATATGTAGCGTCTATTTCCTGGATAGAAAGTCGGCGGTCTGATTTTTCTTTCCTGGCAGATGGGTCAATTCGATATCGTATTCTTGAAGCGCAAGAACCATCTAGATAAGCGGTTGTGATTCAATTTGGCTGTTTTGAAAAATGTTAAGGCTTTGTGGTCGGTATTGATAAATATCTTATTGCCGAGCAACAATGTCCGGTACTTAATACATACTTCCACAATACTCAACAACTCTTTTCGGTCACAGAATAACGACGCTGGGTGGGTTGAGTGTCTTACTAAAAAATGCTAACACTCCTTTCTCTCCTTGATCATCTTCTTGGAAAATCTCTGTGCCTATCGCGTAAACTGATGCATCGACATTCAAGAAAAAAGGTTTCTTCAGGTTAGAGTGTTTCAACACGACGGAATTTAGGAAAGCTTCTTTTAGTTGCTGGAATATGATCTCTTCCTTGTTAGTCCAAATCCAAGGCTTGATACTAGACAATATATGACTGAGTTGAGCAGTGTAGTGTGACATTTGTTTATTGAAACGGCGGTAGAATTGTAAAAATCCAATAAACTTTTGTAATTGTTTACGGTTGGTTGGTGATGGAAATTGTCTGATGGCTAATAATTTGTCCGGGTCCTGTGATATGCCAGTAGGTGTGATTATGTGTCCTAGATATTTCACCTCTCTCGCAAAAAATTCACACTTAGATAGTTTGAGTTTCAATCCGCAATTTATTAATCTATCAAATACTATATCTAAATGCTGGCAATGTTCACGTATATTCTGTGAGGCTATTAATCCATCGTCCAGTATAATGTACAGTAGTCTAGTCTCTGATATCGTCTCCTAGCGCCTGTCTCAAACATCGTATGAATATAGCCATAGCATTTCTTAATCAAACGCTAAACGAGTGAACCTATAATTGCGTCCATTAAATAGGAAGGATAAATAATCGCGCGATTCCGGTGCTACTTGGACTTGCCAATATCCTGCGCTCAAATCTACCGTTGAATATATGGTCTTGCCATGGAAAGTTTGCATAACTTGTTCAATTTGGTCTGGTCCTTCTCGGTCATCATCCAATATGCGGTTCAAGGCGCGAGCATCCAGACATAGTCTTACTGTTCCATCCTTTTTACTACACACACAATCGGCAAACTATAGGGTGCTGTGGATTCTTCTATAATTCCTAGTTGTTCCATGCAAGATATTTCTGCTATGGCGGCGGATCGATAGGTGAAAGGTATGGGGTATGATTTGTGGTAATACGTGTCGTGTGGTTTAACATTGAGTGAAATTCGAAGTGAGTAGCTAGGCCAGGTTGTTCGGAAAAAACGTCTGCATTTTTATGGAATGCTTGAATTATTTCTGTCTAGTGTCAGGGTGCCAATCGGTACGTTGATGGATTCTGTTTATCAGTATCTATAACAATTCTTCGGTACTAGAATCGGCTCTTGACGGTGCTCGGTCCTTAGTTGTTAGGCTTAATACCTCCATACACTCCATAGCATTTTCCATTCCGTGGATACCCCACTCCCTCGGCACGCCTTCCATGTAGTGAGCGAAATGTACCTCAGCAATTCCTTCAGTGCGTTTCTTCAGATCAAGGGGTACTATAACTTCGTATGCTTCGGTTTCGGTAAATGCATGAAATTTCGAGGTTTGGAAATTTAAACAGGCCTGGAAGTGTTGTAGAAAATCTGTACCTATTATTATGTGCGGACCGGAAACAGGTAATACAAGAAATGTACATGCGAATCGTTGTTGTTGAAGATTTATTTCCAGTAAGCATTGAGTAGTTATATGTATTCGCCGTCCTGGACTGATACCTGATACATATACGTTGGTTAACGGTAGAGTAGCTAATTTTGTTGTTTCTTTCAGACGTTGAAATATGTCTGTTTGTATGAGGCTACATTGTGAACCACTATCTACTAATGCTTGAACCTTCATTCCATATATTCGATATCGATATACGCTTGCATTTGGATATCAGTAGCCTGCTTTCTTTTCGTTTCTTCTAACAAAGTCTCCGGTAAATCATTCTGAATGTGGTGTATGACGTTGAAATATCCTGCTTTTCTTGGTTTGTTTCATTTGAGCTTGTGCTTGCTGTATCGGGGGTATCATATAGTCATGGTTTATTAGCTGTAGTTTTCTGTATATCTGGTGGCGGGTCGTTGGGTGCTGGGTTCGGGTTTTTGTTGATTCAATCCTATTGCATGTGCTAATGTATAATTTGTGCTTACTTGTTGAGGTGGTGGTTATAATTTCTGTTGTAATTGTTCTGAGTGTGATTATTATTTGAGTTTAATCGATCACGGCCATCATAGTGATTCCTACGGTTGCTCTGCTGGGCATAGTGGTTGGTTGTGCGATTTTGAAAACATGCACCGTCTAAGTTAGGGTTGAAATCGCATGATATAATGTCCGCTAGCACGTCCAACTGTTTACTTCTGCTCCAATACTGTTCCAGGAAGACAGCTACAAACTCATCCAATGATGTAAATTCATGGGCTCTACTCCGAAAGAACATCAGGGGTTCGCCAATCAATAAACTAGTCAAACGAAGACGCCACATGCTCCAAGAGGTAGGTGCAAGAGTTTGTACTAATTTTATCTGATCAATGAATGGTTGAGGTTGCAAATGGCGATCAGTATTATCAAATTTGCCCAGTCCTTGTAATATACTATGTGCGTTGAGGTTGTCTGTTTGAATCCCTTGAGGTCGTTGTTGAATATGATTTTCTAATGCTGTTATTTTTTCCTGTGTCATCTGCCATTGACTATTATGTGTAATTTTATTAGCGTTTATTTCTTGATTTAATTGAGTCAGAGTGGATTTTTGAATTAGTAGAGTTCCGTTTAAAGCTTTACAGGTTTCTGTATTTTGATTGATGCTACCTTGCAGTTGGTTCATTTTGTGGACATATTAATCTGTTTATTTTGTGTTTCTTTAATACTGTTAATATTTTTGTCAACTGTAGTTGTTAATTTTGATTGGCAACGGTAATTTGTTTGTGGATTTCTTGATGGCAATCGGCCTTAATGTTATTGTTATATCCTGAATGGGTGTAGTGATTTGTGTGGTTAGGTTATCTATCCTTTCGTTGAGTTCACAGGTAACCGTATCCAACCTTTCCGATAATCCTGCCGTAACTTTATCCTGACTTTCTTTCTGTAGAGTTATCATTGCTTTCAGTTCTTCCCTATGATTCTCTACTTTAGTCTCAATCTTATCCAACCGTCGTTCTACTGATTTTATAGCGCCTGCTGTCTCTTTCATGCCCTGTTCCACTGTTTGTTTATTTGCCTCTTTTATTGCAGCATTCTCTTTTTTAATCTCCTGCATCATATTATCCATTGTGTTTTGTAACATAATATTGAACATACTGCTAGTTTGTTCCATTATTACCTTTTGAAACGGATCTAACTCTGTGACTGAAAATATACTTTGTTTGCCCAGGTGTGACTCGGCCTCCGGCGATGCGGGTTCTGCAGGCTGCTCCTCGCCCCCTTCAAAGTTGATCTCTGCTATCCGTTGATTCAATGGTGTGTCAGCGGCGTCGATTCGAGTGGATGATAGAGGTTGCAGACCTTGTGGATCGAAGACTATCGACCCGACGCTTCCTGGTTCCCTTTCTCGTGGCGTATTGGCATCTACCGTGGTGGGGTTTGATGTGCTTGGAGTCGACAAAGTGGGATCTGTGCAACCGCCGTACATATATGAAACTTCAGAGTTTGCGGGAGTGTGATTCATTGTGTCAAATATGATAAATGCTAATTAAAAAAGTGATAAAATGATAAGCGAAAATGCTTAAAAAAGAGACACAAACCGGGACTTACAGTGAAACAGTGATGTGCAAAGTGTTTGGATACTCATAGACAAGGTATTTATACTTAAGTTTTTTTTTTTTTTTATAATGCTCTAGCGCCCCCAATGTTTTGTTTTACTTCTTGGCTAGTTTACAGGCTGTGACTTATTTTCCAACCGGCTTAAACACATAATATATTCTTGACTAGAAAGTAATAGCAGTTTAGGCTTATAAAATATAATCTCTCTCTATAAACATATATTTTTTACAGTACTAATAATATAAAATTTTCTTTAAAACATATAATTTCTCTTTATTTAAAGCTATTGATTCCCCAAAAAGTAATACAAATTTTACTTCGCCTGTTTTCCTCAATACTCGTATAAGTTATCTATAATTTTCAATATGGTTATTGACTTAATTTCAAATAATTATTCAATGAGCTCGGCTCTCATCATCAGTCCCACGTTGGTACGGCATGTTTCTCTGACGTTATTCTTTATATTTAAATAACGATTAGCCTCCTGCTTGGCATCAGTCGGTAAAGCATGAGATATTTGATATAATCATATAATTAGGTCGTGGTTTTTTAATAGGATTCAGTCTCATAAAAATCTTTCTAGGCCTAGGTATGGGCTTCTCCTATAACTCTTGTAATTCAATAAAAATAAATATATATAATATGATACTTATACTATAGTGTTGAGGAATAAAAATAAATTGCACACCATAAACATTTCATACATATATTAAACAATAATGCAAAAAATAGATCGAGGCAAAAAATATATAAAGAGCGATAAAAAATATAATATAAAAATAGAACAATAATTGAAATCAGTAAAATATCACAGGCTAAACTTTATATTCTAGATTTATGGCACGAATCATTACCATGTGCCTTTATCTTAAAATCATATGCATCCTTTGGCATGTAGCTGCGATATGCGCTTGTTAATACTTGTTGACTTGGACAATTCAATTAAAAAATAGGTTCTTTAAGATCAACTTGATAAATTAGCCACTAATAATCCAAATATATATATATATTAAATTCTCTAGTACTTAGTAGATTTCTTTGTATTGAATATATATTTTATCTCAGGGTGCAAGATTCGGCACCTGACGGAATAGGTAGAGCCATTCATCTAGTGAATTAGAGCTATAACAAACTATCGCAAATTATATTGCAAAAATTAAATATCATATGCATATGTTTTAATAGCCTAGATTTTATACTTCTTTGATCCAAATGGAATTTTCTGAAATGTATTGATCTATATTTTTTCTTCAATAAAATACCTTTAATACTAATTTTACTTGCGCAAGTATTTCTCTTATTAATTTCTTAATTTATAATAAAAACCCTTTCGGCGAGCTAGCTTTGATTATTAGATAGATTCGAAGCACTAGGGCGCCCATCACTAATTCAATATTTATCACTCACGTGTCGAAAATCTTCTTGTAAGCCGCCGATGTCGATCCAACTCCATGTGGTCCTGGAATATGGTAGCCGGAATCGTCTCTTCCAAGGGGTTATAAATTTATTTGAAATTGAAAATGACTTCTGCTTTACAATAGCATCACGAAGTCTTTTAAGAAATTTAATAATTTGATTTAACTTTAACTTTTACAAATTTATTAGCAAGGTACTACGCTCTAAAATATTTGGGGTCCTCTCATGGTGGCATTTGGCTGGCGAGTGCTGGTTCTCCTTTCTCAATTTTACAAATCTTATTTCCGACTTTCAAATTAACATAAAATTTGAATATCTTAGTCCTCCGCCATTTAGGTTCAAATAGATCGTACAAAAAATATCAAATTATTACTCAGGTTGTGCGTTTAATAATTTCTTTGCCTTCGAGCCATATCGATAACATAGACTATACAATGTTTTAACACAAATCCAGTACATTTATATAAATATATAGAAATATTTTTGAATTGGCCTACAGTTGCCGCCTATTAACTGCCGTTTTGCTATTGGTGCATGCAAATTTTATTCGGTATTCATGCGCCTGGTACCTCCTATTTCCTGAATACACTTAATTATTTTTATTTGGTTTTTTGGTTATGCTCTCTACATGCTAGCTAATATTCTATACACTAATATTTATTTCATGCTACCTAATAATTAGCCACGTGATCATGTGTTTTTTCACATTGCATACTGTTTGATTGCAATAGAGCTCTGCCAAGGGGTTTTGGTCAGATTCTACGTTGCTCGATTTGATCGATCTCTAGGTCACCGATCCCTGAATACATATACCTAACCTCAATCTTCAAAATATTTTATATAATAATATATTTATTAGCAACAAATTCCTTCAAATCCTTTTTAGGTTTTTGTACCGTTTAGCCAGAACAAGCTGATGCTATCTAATCTTAGTTATTATCTATTTGGCGATATTAGCCAGTTACTTTATTTTCAGACCTATTACTATTTCGGTTAGGGATTTTTATCTACCCAAATTCGATGCTTTACAAAGTATATAATCTGTTCTTTCTTATATTGATATCACTTACATATAAGTTACTGCAGTATCAAAATTATTGATATTGACTGAACAATTAAAAGTCACCTTGAAATAGTTATTTTGGAGTTTGGTAGAAATAATACATTTACATGGAACTCAATTTATTCATTAAAGGCAATCTACATAATTCTAATAGGTTCTGATAACCCATAATGATAAAATAGGTGTTCAATGAATAAATGAAGCCTAACAACTTGAAATATATTTCAAATTATTTAAGATTAAATTGATTCTACCTCGATGCTAGTCAGCTTTACATCTGTACATGTATCATTGTATTGAATTATTAAATATTTGATGATTTTGGTAAAACGACATTTAAATCCTGGACTAGTAGTTTAAAAAAGAAATATACCTGTCAAATTTCATGGTAATCTATTGCTGCGTTTCGCCGTAATTGCGGAACATATAAACATAAAGAGGAATGCAAAGCCGTCGACTTGAATCTTAGAACTCACTTCGCTCGGTCAATAATCGAAATTTTAAGAAACCACAAATATCCTGGATGAAAAGGGGAATCAAATGCTATGTAGATTTGAATCTAAATGTCTAGGATACACTAAACAGTCCACTAAATTCATCATTTTTTCTCCCACAGGAGAAACGTTTAAAGCTGGCATCAAATGATGTCACCACATTATTTACATATGTAAATTATATATTTATGTCACGTGGATTGAAGGAGCGTTGTTTGTCACGTTGTTTGTTGATTGAAGGAAGATTCTATTTTACTATTTAAATAAATCATAATGTAATTTACTTATCCACTTCGAGATTTACATAGTGATAATAAGTAGGAAATGAAATGTAGCAATAAAATAGCAAACACTTCAGTTGCTATGTAGGCCTACTGTATTGAATTCTGTAGTGTCTTATTTTTTACTAAAGTGATGAAGTATCAGAAAATACTATTATTCAGCATTGTTATGTATTATTTTCAATGTCATTTTTTTCTCTTTCTTTACAATAATTTAAAATTTGTTTTTTTTTAAATAAGTAGATAACTTAACTATTGTTTATTTTTAATCATATTATTTGTATTATTTTTTGTATTGTTATAAATACTTGATAGAGAGTTGAGTGTAAGAGAGGGTCGACTGCGCCCTAACTTCGCTCTCTAAGAAAAATAAAGGCAGTCATTCTATTCTATTCATGTCACCATAATATATATGTATATATATTGAAAAACAGATGACATCCAATTTATTAGAGGGAATGGAATGCCTTCATCTTCATGTGTAGGCAACACACCACACCAACCTTGTTCCAGTGAGACTGACCTTGACTCTGTGAGACTGACCTTGTCTCTGTGAGACTCACCTTGTCACTGTGAGACTCACCTTGTCTCTGTGGGAACTTGTTCCAATGAGACTGCCATTTATAAAAATACTTGTTCCTATGAAACTTGTCTCTGTGACACTAATATCATTCAAAAACACTACTTGTCTCTGTGAGAACTTGTCTCTGTGATACGGATCCTTATAATATTATAACTTCTCATAAGTGATTATTGATATATATGGAATATTTTGGTAATCCATCTTATTTCTCCATATATATCCAACAAACATAAAACCTGCTTTGCAACGGAGTTAGGAACTTTCTTGTAAGGTCTAAAGAATCAGTTCCATAATAATAAAATAATAATAATAATATAATAATAATATAATAATAATAATAATAAAATAATAAAATAATAATAATAATAATAATAAATCAGCACAAAGGAACAAAATACATTTGCACCCGAACTTACAATCTTTCCTTCAATGGAATTTCTCGAGGTTTTGTGCAACAGATACATTTCAATCATTATAAGATCTATAAAAAAATGCCATAATCTGAGGAATAATTATTTTGCAAATTGAGAATATATACACGACTGGTTCACATGGAACTATCTGCCTTTTCATTTACAATACACATTTGAAACGACTATGTAACATAGGACCTTCAACCTTTATTACAACTTCATTCCACTGAAACACGTCAATTTCATAAAAAAAAACTTGTTTTTTGGGACCAAGTTTTGCATATTTCGTCACATACAGTATCTTAAAAAATACATTAGCTACAGATCTGGAAACGGTTTTATTAAATTTTTCAGTACATTTTAGATAAAGTAGGCTAAATTGTACATCTTAATTAACAGCCAACAAAATAATAGGCCTACCCATAGGGCTTCATTTAAGCAGGGAAACTGAGTTCAGTTCAGTTCAGTTCAGTTCAGTTCTTCGCCACAGTCAATTGACCGGGGAATTGTCAAGTTTTATTATTATCTCAATATCAAAATTTGATATAAATAAAAAAAAATATTTATTTATTTTTAATATAAATAATCTAATTGTCAAATCTTAATAGTTTTTTTTCGCAAGTGCTGGAAAGTATGTTCCTCTGTGTATTCAGAAACTGCATAATATGGCCTTACAATCAAGTATTTTTTTATTCTGAGACAAATAATTTTTTGCTCTCAATATTCTGAAATTCAGAAGGAATCTTCCACCCTGTTTAACTTGGTACCGGTAACTAAGCATTTTCGGACACATGTTAAATAGATCTTGTTTTATTCTTTTGATGTGAGGAATCACGCCCTGACTCATAGGCACCTTTTTTCAGAACACTGTATAAAAATTTTGCCAATTATGGCTGCCATCTTGATTTTTTTATGACGAATATTTTCTTTGTTCTAATCACCAATATTCTTATTCGGCTTGGAGGAAAGAAATTGAGACCATTAACAAATATTTTATCTTGTTAGGCGGGGTGCACACCGGAGAAACGCATTTCGTAAAGCCCTTTTCATGAAACTTGTTTCATGCAATCCGTTTCACTCGCGCATGCATACAAAAGAAACGTTCCCTGCTTAATCTTATCAGTCGATTGCGAGAACATTCGTTTCACGTTTCCTGAAACTTGTTTCATGAAACGCGTTTCTCCAGTGTGCACCGGTGCACCTCGCCTTATAAACTTATAAAAAAGACAAAGAAGTGAGTCAATTTTGTTGGCCAACAAACTTCTGTAGTGTTGGTAGGTAATCTCTCCAATCCTATCTACAAACTTCTCTACTAGTAGTTCTGTGAACAGTAGACCTCGCGCTCAATAAGTTACATTGACCTGTTGTTATGTTTTCTCAAAAAATAATAAATAATTTATCAATTTAAAATGTCTAGAAAAAATCCTAAATAAACATAGAGCTTTCTGTCCTATCGTACCGTGACGTATCGTCCCAGAATGTGAGTGTTGAATGTGAACATTTTCAAGATGTTCGATGTTTTTGAACGGGGTAGTATTATAGTCAACTGTCTACTAACGTTGATGGAAAGATACATTTCCAGCTAATTTATGATGAATAATTCTATAGTCTGATTTTTACTCTAATATTGGCGTATGAAGGAGGCTCCTTTTTCCTTTTATATTATCCTTGAAATGCAAAATTTTCAAAAACCTTGTATTTACGTCGACGCGCAATTAAAAAAGGAACATACAGAGAAATGCCAGCCAAACCGTCGACTTGAATCTTAGACCTCACCTCGCTCGGTCAACAATCTGTAGAAAGGTTTCAAGAATATGTATTCAAAAAATTGACTGTTCGTTAAAACATACACCTGTTCCACCAAACCAAGCTCAGAATTGATCAAAACTCCGTCGGTCAAATATGAACATGGTTAATTCTCCTAGCTGTACTTTTCTGAAGTTGGCTAACATGTCAGCTGGCTTGCTATTGGCTACCGGTACATGTGATTCTTTTCATCAAGTTTCTGAAAATTTCTGCATTTTCTTCTCCAGGAGAAAGAATCGGAATTTGCGTCCTGTCTAATGCCCTAACTACACGCGGAAATTCTGCTATTTGGTGAAACTCCATCATCACCTGTCTTCTTTCAGCCTCATTTGGGAACTGAATATACTTTGCTGCTAAAGAAGCAATTGCTTCAGATTTTTTTCGAATTGTTCTGCAAACTGTCGATTTTGACACTCCAACCAAGTCCCCAGATACAATTTGAAATGATTCTGTGGCATAGAATCGGAGTGCCAGTAGCAGCTGTTGAATCGGTCTTAGAGGTTTATTCCAATGTGTTGTGAATTCTAAGCGTCCTTCGATTCCCTCTAAAATTGTTATTACTACCACTTTTGAAAACCTGTAACTTATTTTAAATTTGTCTTCGTCCATGGAGTATATGTCGTTATTTCTATTGAGCATCACGCGGTCACAAGGAATATTCTCAAGAAGTTCCATATACATTATTTCTTCCACAAAATCTTCCTCTATATAATTTAAACCTTCTATACTATAATAATTTACTTATTAGAATAGTCTGAGAACGATCCTAATAAATAACTTACTACAACTAAATTCAATCTCACTAAAAACTTTGAAATTTGTCACTATGTCAAAAACAACCGACAAACAAGCAAGGAACTGATCAAACCAGTCTTTTGACCGTGTTAAAATAAACTTGACCGTGACATTTGTTTGACCGTGGTTGAATGTAATTGATGTTGGTGGAACGAGTTTTATTGCTGACTAGCTGGCCCGGCGAACTTCGTACCGCCAAATAGTTAATGCATCTCATGACAAACTTTAGCTGGATGCACACCTGAGGCGCGATGCGGCATTTTGCATCCAGGTGCTTCTTGCTTATTGGTTTGAATGGAAGAACTCACACACACTGAATCGGGCATGGCGTGGAACGGTGTGATAAGGCAATCTCCATAAGATCAACACTTTGTTCACCAAGCCGCGTCTCCTCAGGTGTGCTTAGCCTTAGCTTGATCCATAGCCACCTCTAATACAAGGCCCCGGCCTACGATATTGCAACGTCGCAGTGTAGGCTAGAATCTAATACATAATTAGTGAGAGTAGTTGAAATAGTGTATGCAATAGTTAAAGTGCTGAGTTCAGTGTTTTAATTGTTGTGCGCGAGTTCAGTGCCCTGCGCCGAAAAATCAGTTCAGTGCTGAATTATCATCTAGTCCGGCTAAGGAATGTAAAGAATGTGAGGAATGTCGACTCCCAAAAGATTGCCAACCTTCCTACTGCCAGAGTTCGAAGAGGAGAAGGAAACAGAGGACGACGCAACTATGAGTCAACTAACACCGGCTAGGAGCGTTGAACCAGCGTCAATGACTGGAAACGTCAACACTTCCCCAGAATCGTTTCTAAAAACGAACCAACTAAAAACTGCAACGGAGCAGTTTTTGTACAATGCATGGAAAGAAGTCACTTTCCAACAGAGTGAAGAGAGAGAAAGAATGCATAAACTGGAAAAGGAGTTGGAGAGAGCACGGTTGGAGATTAATCAGCTGAAAGAGATATTTTCATCAGCATCTACAACCACACAGAATCTTCAATCTTCAGCTTCACATACAATGCAACCAGCATCTTCTAGAAGTAGCAATAAAAGTTATTCACCACCGAATTGGGAGGAAGAAGAGAAAATGGTAGCATCAGAGACTGCATGGATTCTCCCTAAACAAAAGAAGATAAAAATCCGTGACTCACCAGAAAAAATAAGGCCTGCAACTGATTCTACAAGTATGAAACCGACAGAAAAGAGAAACAAGCCACCGCCAGTCATATTAAGCAATATACAAGAGTATTCGAAAATTAAAGAGGCATTGAAATCGAAAAATCTCAATTTCAGTGCCAACATGATGAACAACAACCAGCTGAAATTGAATGTTGAAACTGAACATGAATACCGTACAGAGATTTAACTAAGATGTTGAATGAAGCTAAATATGAATGGCACACATACGAAAATAAACAAACTCGTCCAATTCGTGTCATGGCTAAAGAGCTTCATCCATCATGCGATCCAGAGGATATAAAGAACGATCTTCTAAGCAGAGGCTTTCAAATAATCAGTGCTGTCAACAAAATGAAAAAAGTGAAGAAAGATGGAAAAGAACACATTATCAGACTTCCAATGTTCATGTTAACATTCAAGAATACAGAAGATACAAAAAGAATATTTGAAATTAAACATATTTGCTACATGAAAGTGAAAATTGAATCAATTAGAAGTAATAAAATGATTCCACAGTGTAAACGTTGTCAACGGTTTGGTCATACACAGACATACTGTCAACATGAACCTGTGTGTGTGAAGTGTGCTGGAAAACACTGGACTATTTCGTGTACTAAGGCTAAAGAAACCCCAGTCAAATGTTTCAATTGCGCTGAGGCTCACCCAGCTAACTACAGAGGCTGTCTCATCACTAAAGAACTTCAGAGAAGAAGAACTGAAAAAGAAAACCTAGTTAAGAGAAGTAGCGAAGTACCACATACAACTAAACAGAGAAACTTCACTTCAAAAAAGTACACTGGAGAAATATCCTATTCCCAAGTAACGAAACCTACTCCAAGTCTACAACAGGAGAGCCAACCAAAGCAACAACAACAACAACAACCAGTTGAAGTCAATAAGGTTTTGCAGGAAATTTTGAACAGTTTAAATATTCTTTCTGGACGACTTGACAGCTTGGAAGGGAAGAGTAAGAGTATCGAGAAGAAAACTAGAAAATGAATATTGCGAGCCAACAAGATATAAGGATTGCTAACTGGAATGCCAATGGAATAAATAATATCAATAATAATAGAAAACAAGAAAGAGAGATAAGGAAACTAACTGAGGAATCCATTAATAACTACCTTCAAAATTTGACAGCTGATGCCAGTACAGATTATTCATTATGGAAAGCAACAAAAAGAATTAAGCGGCCAATATTACAATCCCCTCCAATTAGAAAACCAGATGGTACTTGGGCAAGAAATAACAGAGAAAAAGCAGATTTATTTGCTAATCATCTAGAAGAAATCTTCCAGCCAAACAACATTCAATCTGAAATTGATCCTGAAGAAGATATAATGGATGATTTAGATACAGAGATTGATCCAGTTTCTATAAATGAGGTTCAAGAAGAAATATAATATAATATGAATACCAAAAAAGCACCTGGGTTTGATCTGATTACAGGTGAAATCTTGAAGAAACTTCCAAGGAAAGGTATTGTCATGCTAACATACTTATTCAATGCATCACTCCGATTACAGCATTTTCCTACAATTTGGAAGGTGGCAGAAGTCATTATGTTGCAAAAGCCTGGGAAATGTCCTCAAGAAGCAAAATCATACCGCCCAATATCTCTTCTACCTGTAATTTCAAAGCTTTTTGAGAAATTGCTAATGAAGAGATTGACTCCCATCATAAGTAGCAGGAATCTGATACCAGCCTATCAATTTGGTTTCAGGCAGAAGCACTCAACCCTGGACCAAGTACATAGAATCACCAATGTAATAGAGAAGTCATTAGAGAAAAAATCGATATGTTCAGCAATCTTCCTTGATGTGGCACAGGCATTTGACAAAGTGTGGCATGAAGGACTGATCATTAAACTTCATAAAATTCTCCCCACTCAACTTGTAAAACTTTTAAAATCATACATCAACAACAGATTATTCAGAGTAAAACAAGGTGACGACGTCTCCGAATTGAAGGAAATAAGGGCTGGAGTTCCACAGGGTAGTGTTCTTGGACCAGTTCTTTATGTGCTGTACACAAGCGATCTTCCTGAATTGGATGCAGTGACAATAGCTACTTTTGCTGATGATACTGCAATACTGGCAGAAGGGGAAACAGTACAAGAAGCAGCCACAAAACTACAGAATGCTAGCAACAGATTCAGTGACTGGACCAAAAAATGGAGAATTCGATTAAATGAGATGAAGTCTATTCATATCAACTTCACAAACAAAATTATCAATGACCCGATTCGAATAAATCTGAATGGGAATGTAGTACCACACAGCAAAATACCTTGGAATGACTCTTGACGCCAAGTTGAAATGGAAAGAGCATATCAAGATGAAAAGGAGCGAGCTAGGACTCAAATACAGTAAAATCAAAACAAGATATTGGCTGTTGGGCCGTCAATCACAACTCTCATTGGACAACAAGTTATTGATTTACAAACAAATTCTAAAACCTGTCTGGACGTATGGAATTCAGCTTTGGGGCTGCTCTAGAACATCTAACATCAGTCAGATTCAAACATTCCAAAACAAAGTACTGCGGAACATGGTGAATGCGCCCTGGTACATAAGGAACAGCGATTTGCACCGAGATCTGCACATCCCCTATGTGACCTGTGAGATAAGACGATTGGCAGCCCATCATGAGTCACGTCTTCATCAACACGACAACACCGAAGTCATCCAACTATTAGACAACACTGAGCTCACTAGGAGGTTGAAGAGAACAAAGCCCTTCGAGTTGGTGTAGTGCTAGTGGAGTGATTAAAGTATATTGAATAAAAGTGTAGTGAAATAATTTAAAGTAGTGAAATTATAGATTGGAACTGTAGGCTTCACTGGAAGACTTTAGCTATAAAAATTAATTTAGGATAAGAAATAACAGAACAAAGGTTAGTCAGTGACTAGTTTTAATAGAAATAAAAAAATGTATTAGATTCTAGACCTACACTGCGACGTTGCAATATCGTAGACCGCGGCCTTGTATTAGAGGTGGCTATGCTTAATCTGATGCACTATATTTTTATGAAAATTATCCAACAATCAGTGATTACATTTATATCTCAATATGGACTTCATATGTGCTTAGTTAGTTTTGCAGCAGTTTGTATTTTTTAGATATAGTTGAATGCAGCTTGCTGGGAAATTGAATATATCTCCTTGCTGCTGATTTTCCCGTGCATATTCTAAATTTACAGCATTTCGAGTTCTACGACCCAAGTTTGGATGTCGTTCGTACCGCGGCATTGTTATTAGAATTATTGACATTTTGTGAATCAGTAGAAAGAAAATAAAAAACAGATGTACCGACAGCTGTTGGATGACGCAATGATTATAACAGCTGATTTTTATTTCTGTGTGTGGCCAGCTCACAAATCTTCTCCCATAAGGATTACATGTAAACTTTGAAGGACCGTAGGAAAGAGTCCTGAAGTCGGATCATAAATTTGATATGCTATAAACCTACTCCTGAACATAACAAACACAGCTAAAAAAAAATCATCAATTTCGGTGCACAGATAGAAAAGTTATTGAATGTCAAAATTTGAGGCTCGATTTTTATTTATATAGATTTGACCATCGGATAGACTTTAACCATGTTCAAATGCTTTGACCACGGTTGGTAAAACCGGGCATCATTCAATCAATTTACTAGAAATACGGTAACTTGAGTGATAAGTGTTGAAGTTTTTATATGGTAGATCTAGTACACCTCATCTGGTGTTATTAGGGAAAAAATATTGATACACAATTGATATAATAGGATTTATTTAATAAGTATTCAGTTACATAAGTTTCACCTTATTCATTTTTTGTTCTTCTTTGCAACTTTCGTTTTCTTGGGTTTCTTATTCTTAGAAGTTTTACCACCTTGCTTTTTCCTTTTCAGCTTATTGACTTTCAGCTTCGGAGTGCTTGACTTTTTGGAATTATGTTTGAAAAGCTTTCCTGGCTTCCACTTTTCCTCGGTGTTGTTCTCTTCATCGTTCTTTGCCGACTCCTCCAGAATCTTCTCGGCCACAAGTTTGGCATCGTTGCCGAAGATCTCGTCCTCGGTTCGGGACTCATACGATTTTTCCGGTTTATTCAAATCATACTGTTCTTTCTGTTGTTTCCTGTTCAAATACTTTCCAGCTGCCGCTAATTTCAACTGCCTCCGAAACTGAAAAATAGCGATTTCCAAATAAGATTATATTCTATTAATGTGAATGTTATGGTATAAACATTCAATAAGAATGATGCCACTTGCTGACAATATTACACATATATGTTGTAAACAATGAGATATTAGTATCGGTTGATCACATCACAAGTTGAAACTATGGTTGAAGGCCTATAATTAGTTAACATTGTATACAATCAATCGATTAGACAAACATTAAAGTTTGAATATCCATCGTTTTCAATTGAATTTCCGTATGGAAATAATATTCAGTTTGAATTGCTGGCCGGCCACTATACGATGGTAGTAGTATCAAACATTTCCAACCTAACCATAAAGATAGCAACTTTCGTTAACAAGAGATGATATACCGAACATTTGGTCATATTTCAATAGATACTCATTAAAATTGCAGTTATTTAGAACACTAAGGCCCGGTTTTATTAAAAAAGCCGATTAAATTTTAATCGAGGTTAATTTCACGAGAACCAATAAGAGAAGGCTTTTTTGAACAGACGGCTTCTCTGATTGGTTCTCGTGGAATTAATCACGATTAAAACTTAACCGGCTTTTGTGCAACCGGCACTAAGAATGCATGTGAATGAATACAGTCGATGTCCGGTGTTGAGTTCCGCGTCCGCTCACGAAAGTCACTGGAGTTGGCTCCCTGAAAATTTCACTGAATTTTCAGTTCTGGATGGATAATAGTATACCAGTTACTGTTCTGAACTGAGGTTTCTAACTAGGGCTACTTTTAGTAATGGAAATAAAATGTAAAAGGTTTTTTTCAAAAAAGGGTACTATTTCAATTTTATTTCTATGCCAATAACACCTAAAGTTCCAGAGTAATTAATTAGCACCAACACTCAGATAATTTTGAGTGTGTACTGCGCCAACAGAGTTATAATAGAGGATGATTCTTATGAAGTGAACAGACGCGGCTCTCAACACCCGAGATCGACCATCTCAACGACTGTATCATAAAAACTACGCGTTCAAGATGTGATTAATTTAGTGAGTAGTTGTAGAAATATGAAAAAATATACAGCAGCTCTTGATCATTAGATATTGTCATCTTCATGGTTGGGTCTAATGCTTTTCAGAATGCCTTCAGCCAGGATTAAAACCAGGTTAAAGTAACCTCTATACCCTCTAACTTCTAACCCGATTATAGAAACAGCACAAATAGAAGCCTCTGATCTACGAAGCCAGTGACGATGCCCAACATGATGATTTGATTTGAGATTTAGTGATGGAAAAATAATCATCGATTAATTTCTGCATAATTAGTTGAGCGATACATACCGATGCCGGAGTTACATAGAGAGGGTTCTCCCAAAGCGTTGCTCCACAGAAGCTCCCTTCAAAGATCTTGATTGGGTTCAAAACGAATCTCGGCCCTGAAACATTTCAATCACAAGGATGAATAACTAAAAGATTCAGGCCATAGAGGAATAAGGTAAAAACAATAACTTAATAGCTTCACTTCTCTTTGGAATCATATACTAAAAATGCAAACTATACCTAGGAGATTCCAAAAATGATTGAGGAAGTAATATTGATATTGTTTAATTATACAGAGTGAGTCATATGTATGGGAACCCTTCAATAAGTTGGAGACTGTTGTATCCTTGGAAAACGTGCTGTTGCATTATAATCCAGGCGCAAATGTCATGAAAAAGGCACTCCGTGGTCATTTTTGGGTAACAGCCGTGGATGATGTCTCAATTTCTTCGTCAGATCTAACATAATAAGGATCGTGATGATGATAAGTCGAAATCACAGGCAAACACCTTGGGAACAAGATGGCCGCCAAAAGTTTTAGGGTTTTGCTATATCTTTTGTATTTCAATAACCGTATAACAATAACCAAGGACTAGCAGCTCCTCACAGGGGATGCTAAACAGATTACTGAATAAATAAACAGTGTTTTCTATGTATTTCGTTATTCATTCAAAAAAGTGTTGTTTCAAGTTTCATTACTTTATCAATCATTTCTTCAAAAACTAACACTTCAGCCGCCATTTTGGATACAAGTATCATAAATACGACACATTTTTAATGATGCTATCTTTCTTGTTTTTGAAAAAGCCTTTAGAATGATATACCTTACAATGAGTGTTTACATTCCAAATATTTGAGTTGCAACCCCTAAATCACCCTCTTATGAGGGTTGAAATTCAATTGTATGTCAAAAGATAGAGTATTCGACCAATAACTAATCTTGAAAGTTACAGTATTATATCTACAACAGTCACCAGCTCATTTAAGGGTTCCCATACACATGATTGACCCTGAATACTATCCTATACTCTATAGCTGAAAATCATAAATTATTTTTATTTTTGGTAATTGTTCGGCCTTGTGAACGGTTTCAATCTAATTCAACAGCACGTTTTCCAATGATGTTTAAAGAGCACGTTTGCAATTATTGGTGTACAAATATAATATGATCTTGAAGCAACGTTAAAGTGATAGTGAATATCGTTATTATGAGTATTGCTTAATGATGGACCAAACATTACTGTTAATAGCCATAGTTTTGAAGAAGTTATTATTATACTGAATATAGTTAAAACGTTTACTTCATACAGCGTTATTATAGAATTGATAGCATTAAATATTATTATTATTATCTAAAATAATAATTAAAAACATTATACAGAGTGAGTCGTAGGTATGGGAACCCTTCAATAAATTGGAGACTGTTGTAGATATAATACTGTAACTTCCAGGATAAGTTATAGGTTATACCTTTTGTCGTGCAACTGAATTTCAACCCCACATAAGAGGGTGACTTAGGGGTGTAACTCGAATATTTTAAATGTAAAAATGTTGAATGTACCCATCTTTTTAAAGTATACATCTTTTTAAAGGCCTTTTCAATACAAGAAAGATAACATCAATTAAAATGTTCTTTGATACTTGTATCCAAAATGGCGGCTGAGGAGTTGTAACCCAAATATTTTAAGGACCGGTTTCCGAGCTCGGGATTTAGCTAAGTTCTAGACTTTGACTGGCTTTAAACTCTGGAGTCAGAAAATTGGCTTTCCGAGTCAGAGCGTTAACGTAGTCGAGGGTGGTCGAGGACTTAAATAGACTCTGGTGTTTAGAGATCACATTAGACCCTGGAGTTTATAATTTTGCTTTCTGAGTGGAGGGCTTAGAAGTCCAGGACTTAAAATCGGTAAGTCCAGGACTTAAAACAGCGTGATTTTAAGCCCTCGACTGGGGTAGGGTTTAAATTCAAGTTCTAGACTTGACCGAGCAAACACAATTCAGTTATCGTTTTGGAGTAGATGAATAGCCAAATAAATGTCATGGAATACCTAAATTATTCGAATTAGTCGATCTAAATTCATAATTTATAGTTTGCAAGTTTATTTTGGAATAAACCTTATTTTATTTTGGTAAAAAGCTAACCTTATTTTACGACTGTGACATAACCTAAAAATGTTCAAGAAAAATAATACAAGGGTTGCCTTGAAATTTTATCTCCCAATGTGAATATTATTAATCGATGTCATATTCAACATATTATTATTAATAATAATAATAACAATAATAAATTATTATTGTTTTTTTTTTCAAAACAAATACATTTTTCAACTCTCAACTTTCAATAGGTAGCATACTAAAATTTTTATTCTAAAATAAATGGCAAGGATCAATGATAAATAATAGCATAACGTAAAATGAAATGTTTATTTTTTATTCATGTTTTAAAAGGTTAGGTTTTGCTTTGAGTTTATAGACTTACACCATACAAAGTAATCGAAACATTTTTTCACAAAATAATTGTTACAAAATAGTTTGGATAGCATTTTTGAATTATCCCGCTGCAATCAGCTGTTTTTGTTTTGCTATAATCTTTGTTTGGACATGATATTAATATATCATGATATTGTAGTTCTTTTAGAATAGTATCTTTCCAATTATTGTATTGTATGTTTGACATTTGCTGTACATTGTGACGGAGGTAATGCTTCTGAAGACCTCAGAAGCGGTTGCAATAAAACTTATTCTATTCTATGCCAACAATACAACAGCAAAATATTGCGAATTTCCCTCATGATTATTACGTTAAAGTCTTGGACTTAAATAAGTCGAGAACTTAATAGACCCCGGAGTTTAGAACATAACCAGTGACTCAGAAAGTTGATTTAGACCCGAGAGCTTATTTTAGTCCTGGACTCTGTAAGTCCAGAACTTATAGATCCCGAGCTCGGAAACCGGCCCCAAATGAAATACCCATTGTGTGGTTCATTATTTTCAAGGCCTTTCTAAAACAAGAAAGATGAGATCATTGAAAATGTTCTATGATACTTTCTTCCAAAATGGTGGCTGAATGAAGTTTCAGTATTTAAAGAAATGATTGAAAATTTTAATCAGCCGCCATTTTGAGTAAAAATATCATAGAACATTTTTATTAATGTAATCTTTCTCGTTTTGAAAAGGCCTTTAAAATGACGTAGGCCTATCACACATTGGGTGTTTAAGTTCAAAATATCTGAATTACAACCCCTCATTTCTTTAAAAAATAAAACTTCAATCAGCCGCCATTTTGAACACAAGTATCATAGAGCATTTCCATTGATGTCATCTTTCTTGCTTTAAATAGGCCTTTAAAATGATGTACCACACAATGGGTGTTTACATTGAAATATTCGAGTTTCAACCCCTAAGTCACCACCTTATGAGGGGTTGAAATTCAGTTGTATGTCAAAAGGTAGAGTATTTATCCAATAACTTATACTGAAAGTTACAGTATTATATCTACAACAGTATCCAACTTATTGAGGGGTTCCCATACATATGACTCACTCTATATATATCATTAAAATATCACGTTTTTTTAGAATATTTATAAAAAAGGACAAGAAATACTAGTGTGTGGAATACTGTAAACCCTGAAAATCTCCGAACATCGGGATGTTAGAATTTGTTAATGTAATTATGAGAAAAATTATTAATTTTAAAACAATACCACTTGTATAGTATTAGCTATCTAGCAGCTTGAAATAATGAGAACTAACAATTTGAGGAACACTCACCAATTTCAGCCAGAGCACCACTTTCTGTTAGAATCTGGAAGTTGCGCACCCATATACGATTGTCATGTATAGAGAATGTGAGAACGTGATCGAAAAACGGCTGGCTCTTGGGATGATGGTTGGGAACACTAAAAACCTAAATGAATGAGCATTTATTACAATGTGTTTATCAATGTTTTCTAAAAATCATAATCTTGGATCTACATGCTACTCAAAGCTTACACTTTGAATAAATATTCACATTTCAAGTAGGTTCATTCAATATACAACACTTATTAAAAATGTAGCTTCTAATCAGGATTAACACTCAATAACTACAATAAGCAGAATAAGCAGCTATGGAAGAAGATTCTCTAAAGACTTTTCTTTTCTATTTAAAGCAGACTCAAGATGTTGATGTATTTCCGTGTCAAAGTCCTGATGTTGGTGACCTAGTAATATTCAAGCCAAACTTCAACTTCAGACTGTATGACATAATTGCATGCTCCAAGTACAAGCAATATTAATTACACTTGAAAATATGCGAAAAAACTGGATTCATAGATGAGGACTGTAATAAACCGGAAGCTAACTCGATGTTTTGAAATTGGATTCATCTATCGTCTAGGCTCAATCTCAATAACATCAATAGAACAAGACCTAAATGAAAAAAATCTGTTATTACATTAATTGAGAATTGAATGGATTAGTAGTTGATAGAGTCGACACAAAAATAATATGCAAGTTGAAGAACAGCAATGCTCAAAAACAAGAAATGCTCAGCCATTAAAAATAATCAATAACTATCAAAACCTGATCAAAAAATGGAAAATAAGTTCATACCTGTGTAAACAGCTCTTTCAAAAGAGCATAATGAGGACTTGAGAAATTCCCATCAAATGAAAGAAGTGGTCTGGAACCTTTCAAACAATTTCCTGTCAGTTTCAGGTCGCCCATTGTATAAACTGCAAAATATAATCGAATAGACACGTTTTATGAAAAATGGTAAAATAAAGTTTGAGCATCAAGCTATGATGCCCTAATTATGCTTAAAAATGTTTAACAATGGAAAAAATAATACTCAGGCGAGTATGAAGAAAATTTCCAAGTTGGGCCCACTTGATTATATCTGAATTATGGAAACTTGATTTCAAATTACTGCCCAAAATGTTGATTATGAAGAATAACTAGAGATTGAATCATTAATCTTCAACGAATTTTTAAGACAATATTAGAAGAAGAGCAGTAGGCCTAATATTTTGAATAATTGTTCATATTAACTAAATACATATCGTGTCAATTTGTAAAAAGACATGCTCGATTCTTCAAAAGCTATTACGAATAAAAATGTGAATAGCGATTATAATAATAAAAAAGAACTTACCACTTTCAACTAGAAAATTAGCGCAAGGACCAATGGGAACATTTGCAATCCACATATATAGGTCCCTCTTCCTCCTACCCTCTAACAATATGCATTTATCACAGTTTTTCATCTCACACATCTGAAAAAATCATGAATTGATTGAGATATTATTTTCAGATATAACATTTATATATAATATATATCTTCAAATTAAACTAAGTAGAGTAGATAAACACAACACAAAAAATACCCTCTTTCTTAATTTCTTAATATAAAATAGAATGAAATTTATGATGATGAATAAACCCTATAATCCTTTCCATGTGAATAGTGCATGATATTTCTGATGGAGATAGTGTTGTCCAAGCATCTGGGTTCTTACTTCCTGTTTGATCGGCAGCCAATCAAGACTACTGTGAGATGAGGGTGATGACCACGTGTTCTAACCTTTTACGTGAGTAAAGAGGCGGATGATGATGAGAGATGAATGGACCTACAGTTTTAGGTGGATTCCGAACCACCGGGAAGCGATTTTACAACTCATGAATCATATTCAGAGATGTTGGCTCAAGCAGTCACCCATCCAACGGGAGTAGCAGGCGCATCATTCTCAAATTATCAGCGCAACCACTGAGTCAAATCGCTCTCCATAAAGTCAGTGGAAAAGATAGGACTACAGGGTTGACAAGTCTCGTATTTCTTGAGTAGATATCATGATTCAAGTCATCCCGGTATATCTGGTATATTTTTTTTCAAATTCAATTCAAATTCATTTACATGCCATAAAATAATACAGATTGATAAAATAAATATTCTAACTTAAAAATGGCACTACCGGCAAAGAAAACTTGTGCGCCGGCAGTGAGTTCGAACAACTAGATTCAGCAAACATGTCAATAGAGAGAAAAAGAGCTTATTCAAACCACTAGAATAACTAAAATTATGGAAACTAGGTCACATCTCAATACTTACAAACGATAAGACAAAGTAACAAAATCACAAGCAAATGACAAACTCAAAAAGGCCAATTCAATGAAGCCATGACAAATATTTTTTAAAATTTATAACACAAGAATGAAACACTACATAATGGATATAATTATTTAAAATAAACATTTATCCTAATCCAATCCAGTATAAGAGCTTGTTCACATGACAGCGATTTACGCTCGGTTGTCGCTCGATTGGCAAATCGCTCGGTTTGCCAGCCTCGTACACATGACAGCGATTCATGAGCGGTTTACGCTCGGTTATGATAAATAATTACTAGGTACAACATCTATGTACTCAATTTTAATATCTTAATCTATGTACTTAATCACTATATTACTCTTAAACATATATTACTGCTCTGATCGAAACCGCTCGGTTGACTGAAGACATGTGTACGCTCTCATGCCTGCTCTAGTATATCGAGCCGCCCGGCAACCGAGCGACAACCGAGCGATGCATGTGTACAGCACCATGTGTTCCCCTATACCTGGCAATCGCTCGGTTTGTCAACCGCGCGACAACCGAACGTAAATCGCTGTCATGTGAACAGGCTCCAAGATTCATTATGGATTTTGTAATTCTATTAATAATGAATTCCGTTGGAACTTTATTTATAAACAAGTAACACTGATATTCAAACTGACGCCTACATACACTTAAGCTGGTAAAGTCAATATCAAATTGTAATGGATTGGAGGGACGCAAATTATATGGATTATTCCTTAAGTTGAATGGATCACTATTCTTATTAATGAATAATATGATTCTTTTAACATATGTTCGCCTCACTGTAAGCACCTGGAATTCTTGAAAAAGAAGTCTACTAGGGTAGAATCTTGGCCTGCATAATGCAGCACTGATAAGGTGTTTCTGTAATGTGAATAATTTGTTCATATGGATATAAGCAGCCCCCCATATCTCAATTCCATATTGGAAAAGTGATTGCGCATAAGCATAATATATCTTTTTATTATTACCATATCAGCTATTTGATTTAGTTTATAAAACTTATAAATTAGATATTTAAGCCGTCTGCACATATATTCAATATGAGTATCCCATTTTATATGATCATCCATCATTATACCCAAATATTTTTAGGATTTCACCTTTTCAATACAAGGGCAATCACAATCCACATGATTTAACAAAGCGTGAAAATGCATTTGTAAAGACAAAGACATTTTAATTTTCAATTCTTGTTAATAATGTATTATTCGTTTATAGAATAATTATTTTTCATATTTGAATACAGTAATACATTTTTTCAATTGAGATTGAATATTTTGTTAATTCATTATATTTCTTCTGAGATTAAAATTAATATAGAAACGTTGAAGAAGGGTAATAGTTATCTGCTTTGCCTCATGACAGACAAGGATAACAACACCAATGTTAGTTAATCAGGTGCTGACTTTATAACATGAATCACACTATAGCTCCATTCAACTCTCACCACCATTGCACTAGTCTAATGCCTAGTCCACACTTGGCTCAGTCGCTGGCCCAGCGTGCAATGTGACCAGTGCCCAATGAAGGCCAGCGGTAGCCAGCGTTGGCAAACCACCCATCCAGGCATCCACACACTGTTCTTCATTTGGCCAACATGTGGATGCGGCTTAAGATGATGATTCAGGAACGAAACAAATATTTTCATTTGAATTAAAGTTATATAAGATTTTATTCATAAATATCATTCCAATTTACAATTACTAGGACATATGACTCAAACTCCATTGATAACAAAATAAAAATTTCAACATATTCCAAATTCCAATTTTTATTGACTGTATAATATTTTTATGTAGCCTAAGTCTATTAAAGAAATTTTGCAATACTGATGTGAGCCCATGTGACAATAGAATTGGACAAATTTGATGAAGTTTGTGACAGAAAAAGATTTAGAAAATGACAAAACTAAGATTATTAGGCTATTTTTCCATTACCTACCTCATTTATTATTGTCCAATTGTCTCTCTTTTCTATTTTATTTTCTTCTCTTGAATGTGGCATCATTTTACGCAGGTCATTCATCAGGTGCCGATCCCTGTAAGAAATTCCTCGAGCAGAGAACACTAATACTCTTGTTTTATTGACCCATTTCGACTGCAACAAAGCATTGTACACTGAATTACAGAATACTTTCATGAAAAAGGTTTTTGAAATTTCATTAATTCAAATCATGACAAATCATTGCTATTATTAACAATAATAATAATTATAGTAGTTTCTCTGAGAAGAGTAATGTTGAAAGAAGATTATCCATGCTAGCTACATGATTTATTGTTATTCGTTACATAGGATTTTCAAAATTAAATCTTAGTGTATAATGCAGTTTTTTTAGTGTACTTTAGTATTGAGAATGTTTGATTTATTTCAGCTGAAAATTCTATAAAAAATGGTAGTCTAGAACATTTGATTTGAAAATACAGAAACATTTCAGAGCTTGGGGGAATACATTCCATTTTGCAATAAACTCAATCCTATATCAAAAGTGATTAATTACTCATAATCAGAAGAATTCATAAATACCATAAGTATATACTTTTCTTTTAAGAATATAGCACACTATTATTGGCCTTAAACTTGATAGATAGAGTCCACCGAAGGGAAACGGAAGTTTTTCAAATGAACAACACTCTATTAAACAATTCATTGGCAGAAATACGTTTCTTAGAACATTAAATTTGACTAATCTGTGTACAGGAGAATATCATTAAGATGGTGTTGATTTTCACGTTTACAAAATATGTGAAGACGTTTCCTGAAGCTCTCTATAGACTTTCTCTATCGTCAAATGATTGATCTAAGCGACATGTTTTGTTCTTTAGGTTGTCATAATTCGCCGAACGTACGAGGCTGGCTTGTTTTTATACACACAAGATTTAAGAAATCCCCAAAAGAAAAAAATACACAGAATGCAGATCACCAAATTTATAAATAACACAATTAGGGAATATAGCCTGTCTGACACGTTCCATGTTTTCCGAAGTTTAAACTGTGCAACATGGTCCCGGTGGCTGCTATTTATTAAACTACCTCCACTAAGAATGGCATTATCTCTATGGTAACGGCTATGATTGTCTCCATGCCGATAAACATTAAAACGAAAAAGGCGTTGAACTTCCGTGAATGATTCACCACCCCGCACAAAACTGTTATACACAAAAACGCGTTTCACAGGGGCAAGATGGCAATTGAACAATAATTAACAACCATGAATTGCAAGGTCACACGAGTGACGTGCTGGCCTCGGCTCCACTATCCGAACTCTTTATATCTTATTTTATATCAATTTTCATTATTTTGATTTTTGACATAACCTGATATCTGCTGCATTTTGGTAGCTATTTGCATTGGTAGCCTATAAGATATAAACGTTGAATCAGTGTTACAAGCTTATTTTTTATATAAAAAAATGACAATAAGGAATATAAATAAAGATGAATAGAGTACGTATTTTATAGTTCTAAACAATAAATTGTACTTACTTTTTTTTCTTCAGGCTCATCAGAGAATCTGGTTAAAGGCAATGGCTTCTCATCTGAAGCAGTTGGTTTATTTTCTTTCTCCTTCAATTTTCTTTTCAGTAACTTCTTTTTAGTCATTTTTGATTTATGCTAATACCCAAGATGATAAATTATTTATTATTATTCTTAAAAAGAATCAAAAACTATTCTAACTTTTCTACACAGCTCAGAGAGGTTAAAATCTTTCTTCTTCTTCGTAGTTAGAAATTAATGGGAATTAGAGATGTGTCGTTCGGTCATGACCCGTTCGAATTGAACGGGTCATTAAGGTGAACGAGTGATCCGGATCACATTTATTCAAAAAACCCGTTCATTTGACCCGTTCATCAACTGAGGTAAACCCCTGTTTTTACTGTCTTTACACATCAACTGTGGTGAACCCTTTTTTTTTTTTTTTTTTTGCTTGTTTATAGGAAAGCTATAGAAAATTAACCGTTCAATTGAACGGGTCTTTTTGAACGGGTCGCGGCAGTGAACGTGAACGACTGACCCGAATCAGTAAAGTGATCCGAACTTCCCATCTCTAATGGGAATTGAGAAAACAAAACATGTGGTTGACAAAATAAAGAGGTTATAATCCATAGAGCAAGAACAGTATAGAGTGGTTGAAAAAATGAATCCATAAGAAGTAGTGAAAATATTAAATTGAAAAAAAATCCTGAATTCCATATTTATTCAAATAAAGCTCTAATTAAGATTTAAATATCCGATTGAGAGATAATTTATAGAGTTCTAGTTTTGATTGTACTATACTAATTTTAATTTTTTCTGCCACTAAATTGTTTGATTTAAAAGTGAACGTTTCACAGTTATTTGATAACTAACGGTTGTTACTTCAATTATTATATACCATTCTATAATCGTTATAAATAATAACATTTTTTTCAACTGTAGAATTGTAGAAATGATGCAAAATTCAAATATAATATTGATTCAAACATTTGGGTCAGGTATTAGAGACTTTGTTCACAGTGATATAGTGCAGTCCACGTTATAATGTCAGTATCTGATTAACATTGGTTTTGCTATCCTTGTCTATCATTCGACAAAGCTATCCTTTTCTAGCTCTACAACGCTACCAGATCTTTATTTTAACAAAGTAGAAATATAATCTGGCAAGACAGAGAATCAGCAACGCTGTTCTCGTATCCTTTTTCACTGCCATTATAACGTGGACCTCACTATAGCTATTATACCACAGATCTGATTACTTTATGGCTCTATGCTATTACCTACCTTCACCCTACCCATTACATTTCTACCTGCTATTACCTTTGACATTACATTCTGCTCAGAAGGACGCCTAAGGTTCATTGACAATTGGCACGTAAGTCATGAGGCCTCTTTGTCTGATCACAGGTAGGCCATGTCTGTTTTAACATGCAAAGTGAAGGCAGCTCTTCCTGCTACCGAGATCCAAGAACAGATTGGTCACTCTGTCTGACCTCCTGTCCCTGTCACAACTTGGATCATTGGGCAGGAGGGTCACCTGCTTTGCAGACATTGATCAGTTTGCTTCTGACCTTCAGAATGCAATCATGAGCTGCTTTCAGGACAATTGCCCATTGCGGCAGGGAAAGAGTCACACACTAATACTAAGTGGTTGACCGCAAAGGGCGGTCAGGAAGCTTCATAAACATTGCAAACGGGGACAATATACCACTAGAATTGATGGAAGTCTCAAACTTCTCCTTGAGACTCACTTTCCAGATTGTATTTTTGAGAGTGATCGGTCAGGCATGCCTGGCAACAGCAAAATGGGCTCATGGCCAGGAGCTGATCGTGGAAGCTGGACTTTAGCCAGACAAATTGACACACTCTCCAAAGTTAAATGGACCATCTCCAAGTTTGGCCCTTTGAAATCTCATAGGGGAAGAATAAGAATAATTTTATTCCTTCAATGCACAACAATGCTATCGGAAGGGGGGGAATGGCATCATACCAGCTATGCTGCAGCAATAAGGACCAGAAGCTCTATTAGTCCTCCTGACTCCTGTGTGAACTCTTTAGATCATGTCTGGCTTATGGTTGCATTTCTCAAGCCAGGTGCCTCAGTATAGTGTGGTCTTCATTCTAAAGAGAGGAAGAGCAGACTACTCAACAGCAAAATCATTTTGTCGGTACGTCCAATCAGTCTCACATCGTTTCTCTTGAAGACACTGGAGAGACTGGTGGAAAGACATCTTAGAAAGGGAGTGTTTTCAGGAGGAACCGGCATGCCTATCAGCCTTGCAAGTCCGGTGAAACAGCCCTGCTGCCAAGGAAATTGCTCTATGTGCCTTCATGGACACTGAATGCGCTTTTGACAACATTACTTACAAGGCCATGGTCCTGGTAGTGCGGGGGCGTGGTCTTGAGCCTGCCATATGTAGGTGGATTGAGACCATGCTCTGCTCCAGGCGGATCAGGGCCGATCTACAAGGTAAATCAATGCTGATCGCACCTGCAAAAGGTTGTCCACAGGGAGGAGTGCTTTCACCCATTCGGTGGAATATCTTGTGGTGGATCGTGGATGCGGTCTCCTTCATGAACTTACTAGTGAAGGTGTCTGTCCAGGGCTATGCTGACGACATAGTCCTCATGGTACAGGGAAGGTTCACAAATATTGTTGCTCAATGTTGCTGGATGTCATCATGAACATCAACATCAAAATTGTTAATGACTGGTGACTTGGAGAGTGACTAAGCATAAATCCCTCAAAGACTGTAGTTGTTCAATTTACAAGGAAATAGAACCTGGTCAAGTCTCTCTCTAGGTTGAAACTTGGATCAACACAGCTTAAAGTATCAAGTAGGTACAGTCAAATACCTATCAGGGCTGACCATTGATTTCACCAGCTGGCTAGTGAGGGCGAATGAAATAAAAAGGGTACTTGAGCTTTCTAATATTTACATAAATATGAGTAGACCTCACCAAAATAGTTAACATCATTTCAATACGCACTCATAACTTCAACTTTGAGTTATTGAATAAATTTTACAGTTAATTTCATAATATGTTTATCTCAAATCAGATTACTTATTGTGATTAGAAAGAATCAGCTTATACATGTAAGGGAACCCAAACGTTCAATTGTTGCAGCATCGAAAATTTCACCCCCTACATTGAAGCTGCTATAAGAATGAAAGGAAAACTTGGAATAGTGGAATAATACATTATTTCAAAGAGAATTCAACGTTCTACAAACCTACGATGAGCATCAGTTTTTATTATGCATTGTTGGAGAGTTATAAGCCCTGAAAGAGCAAAACATTGGATAAAATAACCTGTTATTTTAACAATAACACACCTTCAAGAGCGAATATCTCGGGAACCGTTGGGAATATCACAAAACTCTACTGAACAAAAAGTGTAGAGAATTTGTCAAGCTTCATTTTTAAATAGTTAGTTATGTCGGTTGAACTCATTATTCTCAAGATATGAGCGTGGAAGCAAAACGCTGAAAAATGCAACTTTTAAACCACCCTCATCCCCTTAGCACATGAGTTAGGAATGGGGACTGTAAAATCTGACAAAGCATTTTTTAGAACGGTTCCACTTGTTACTCGTTCCGTTACTACGTAGATATCATGTCATCATTTTGTCCATCTGCACTGTCCGGTGACGTCACAGTCACGGTTCTACGGCACTGCCGTAATCAAGTTGGCTTTCTATATTATTCATCGTGTTATTTGTCGTTTCAATTTTAATATTTGTACTATTCGATTTTTTTGAATTTATTTTGTCTTTAGGCATCTTACTTTCTAGATATTTGCTACTTTTTCACCAAACGTTTGTAAACGTTTTATGTACGTGGCTGACATTTCCGCCTTCCTTTTGTTGCTAGAGCGTCAGTCTGTCTTCTTGTCTTTCAATGGTTCCTAGTCGGTGAGTGCACTTACGCTCCCGGTCTAAACTTTTCATCCAAATTCATCTAGTTTACAGAACGTTTTTAAAAGTGAATTACTCATTCAAATTAACTCGTTTATTCTATTCTTCAATTGTGATTCAATTATTCATTGATTTCTTCACTTATTTACGCTGATAAACTTTGTCAAGATCACAACCTCGTGTGGGCGTCTATTGCCATTCTTTTAACAATTGGCTTCACCTCTTGAAACTCAAACTTTCAAGTTCATCATCTCTACCATTTGGAAATCAATCTAAAAATTCCACAACTTGAAAGTCGGATTATTCGTTTGGAATTCTACATGCTTCTGCTCACACTTCCACTGGGGGATTTGCCTGCTGTGGTGGACGCTTCCATTCTTGTCATCGCATGGCCAGATCACATCGTCGCTTGCTGATGTCCTGTTCTTTTGGGTACTGCGGATTCCTTGCCTGTCTGCCTGGCTGCATCTCTTCTTCAAAATCTTATTCAGGTTACGTAATCTTCTATTCAATTTTCATTTACGCATGTATTACATAATTGTTCATAAAATGCTACAGCGTTTCAATAATGGACCACGCTCTCTATTTCTAAGTCAAACAGTTTTATGTGCATTTATACAATTTTTGTAGCTATCATTCAACTTTTTCAGCAATTAAAAACATTTAATTGTCCATACCTTTGGTAATCGAGCCTATTTTCATGAATTCAATATATTACAGTACATGTCTCATTGAGAGCACTGTCCTACATAATGTCAAGGTTATAATATGTACTTCATTCAATGTTGATAGCTACCCTTGGCTTTACAAGCGTATTAATGTCGACCAAGACATGCAATTTTGTTGATAGCTACCCTTGGCTTTACAAGCGTATTAATGTCGACCAAGACATGCAATTTTGTTAATAGCTACCCTTAGCTCTTAAGTGTCATTTTGAGGCCACTGACGCCTATTAATTGTTCTATTGATGTCTATCTTGACATTCAATTCATTGAAGGCCCATGTCGCCTGTATTTAATTTGGACAATCTTTACATTGTATTTAATAGCTACCCTTAGCTCTTAAGTGTCATTTTAAGGCCACTGACGCCTATTAATTGTTCTATTGATGTCTATCTTGACATTCAATTCACTGAGGCCACCGACGCCTATTAATTGTTCTATTGATGTCTATCTTGACATTCAATTCACTGAGGCCACCGACGCCTATTAATTGCTCTATTGATGTCTATCTTGACATTCAATTCACTGAGGCCACCGACGCCTATTAATTGTTCTATTGATGTCTATCTTGACATTCAATTCACTGAGGCCACCGACGCCTATTAATTGTTCTATTGATGTCTATCTTGACATTCAATTCACTGAAGGCCTATGCCGCCTATATTAACGTATTCTATATTAGTAATTATTTTACTGTATTGATAGCTACGCTTGGCTTGCAAGCACATTCACATATTTGAGTTGTTCAATTGATGTCTAACTTGACATTTAATTCACTGAAGGCCTATGCCGGCTATATTAATGTATTCTATTTGTTGAGCACTATCTACAGCTTATTGTCATTTATTACTTTTCCCTTTGTAAATCATTAAGATTGAATTTTGCAGCAATAACTTTTTCATTATAGCACTCAATTTACATTCGCAATTCAGGTATCATTAATAATATCTTTTCGATTATTGTCAGGCTTCAATGGTCATTAATGTCATTGACCTAATTTCATTTAAATTTTGTATTTCTCTAACGTTTTTTATTACATGTTGTAATTGTCCCAAGATTTTTCGACTCAATCTACTTACACTTGTTTTTGTATGTGGCCATCTGCCTATTATTTTATTATTATTAAATCTCATCTTGTTGACTCATTTTGGTCTTTTATTGGCGTACTTACCACACTTTAAGCTATCAGTATTTTTATGCACAGAATTCAAAGATTTATTTGTAGGTATTAATACCAACTATCATTCACAGTCCACTGCCCTGACTTTGGATTCTGTCAGGGACTTTTGATGTATTCTCCTAACTAGTCTGAACAAAGCTGCAAAGTCAAAAATTTTGTTTAAACCATTTCCTCCAAATTCCTTTGTCAATTGGTCTATTGTTGCAAAAATGGAGATTTCACATTCAACACTAAAGCTGCTGCAAAAGGTGTAGGGAAATTCGTAAAAGTGTGAAATTATACATCAAATTGAAGAGAATTTAATGCTCTATAAGCTGATAATCAGCATGGATTTTTCCCGTCGATTTGTAAAACGTTATAAAAGCAAAAATAGAAACAATTTGGTGGCAAACGTGTTTTTTTTTTAAATGTCACACCTTCAAGAGCGGATATCTCGAAAACTAGTGGAGATATAAAAAAGTTGTAAAATAAAATATTGTAGGAATTATGTAAGCTTTAATTTGTTATATGACAGTCAAGTCCTTACGATACATAGTTTTCGAGTTTTATGCGAGAGACCAAAAAATGGTACCTTTAAACCACCCCCACTCCCTTAGCACAAGGGGTAGCGGTGGGGACTTTTGATATGTTTATCTCCTTACTACCCTAAACAGAACTGAGGGGTCAAAAAATGTCTTCCCAACTTTTCCCTCTATAACCTTTCCTTGACTGGACTAATATAGTAACATCTACTCATATATTCAACAATGAGCAGAAAATTTTGATCTGTCAGATTTTTATGTTTCATATGTTTCTTATATTAACTAAATGATCAAATATATCGCTGGCCACTGTATCAAAAACCACCAGTTCTGATCCTTCCATACCACGTTTAATAATCTATAATATACATCATTCGTAATTTTTAATAGGGTAGTTTTGAGTGAAATAAATTCAATGAAACTCAAAATAGTTTATAAGGCTTTATAAAATACAAAGAAAAATTAAATTATAAAGAATAATACCAAAAATACTTAGTCCATTCTGGTCTTCAAATGTTTGATTGTGACTTTATCCTTTTCTCTGTAACAAAACAAAAATATTTTGTAATAAAATAAAGCAGTAGATATGGTAATCCTAATCATTGAACATGACAAAATTGAACGTATGATGGTTTTTTAACGTTGCTTCAGTAACTAATTACGAACTTATGAAAATAATTCCAAATCTCAATAATAAAAACCTCATGAATAATAATGATGTGATGGAAGCAACTGGAATACAGAAGAATCGTTGAAGAAAAGAAGAAGGCTAAGGGTGGTTGCAGACGAACCACAATCGCATGTGGGATGTGGGACCGACATACCACAGAACAATACGACTAACGCAGAGTCTTTCACACAACATTTGAGAAAACGCTCATTAGTGCAACAGTAATGTTATGCAATCTATCAGGTTGTAGGTTACGTTTAGGTGATTTCATTATAGTGTTTTCATAGTGATAACATTTGTAGAAACAATATATTGTGGAATCTTTCCATAATTGATGTAAACTCCACTTAGACAATAGTACGCAGAAAATTGAGTTATTTTAGCACCCAACTAATAAATCTCATCACTGGTAACAGAATTAATATTTTTTCCCTGTGGGCAGGCGAAGGATGGGAGCGGAAGTCATAGACTGGATCGTTGAAAACTTTTTCTTTGGCATAAAAAATATTGTAATTTATTTTTCCACTATTAACTCCTTTGGTTTCTTTTTAGTTCCATGGTAGATTGATTTTGTTTTGCTCTCACTCAGCGAACAGGATTTTTCCTTTGCTGGGCGATGCCAATAGTGTAATATTTGAATGAATGAATTAAATTGGTTTGTTTGATTTATCTTTAAATTTGATCTCCCTATCGAATTATTCTAAGGAATTGATAGAATGATTTTATACTGTATCTACCTACTAAGTATGAATTGTAACATATTTATTAATTTTGCCTGTAAAAATTATTATTATAAACTTTGTGTTTATAAAAGTGCAGTTTGACAATTTAAAATAGTTTTTCAATTTTTAAAGTGAGTTTCAAAGCTCCACAATGTAGGTCTTGATTCAATTTCAACAATAAATCGATCCATGTCAAATTCTGACATTATGAATTACACAATAAAGTACCAATTACAATTTACCGAGTAATTATTTACCAAGCTATCTAATATAACCTACAAATTTGAGGTAAAATTCGAGGGAACACTATCACAGCGACTGCGATTGTGGTACAGAAGCTAGGGTAAGCGTGGTGCTCAAACCAGTGGTACCACAATCGCAAGGAAAAAACGCTACCACAGCGCGCAACGCCACGTGGAAGTATCAGTGCCAATGCCATGCCTGCCAATGCATTCCATATGCGCTGCGTGTGTGGTGCCTACCACAGAAGGAAAATAGTAGCTCCAACATCCCACATGCGATTGTGGTTCTTCTGCAACCGGCCTAAGGGTAGCTACACACACATCGATTTTTTTCGTACGATATTTTGCCGTCCTTATAAATGCTATTGGATTAAACAGATGATGTTTGTCAAGTTCCGATTAATCAGATAGAATTCATAAGGACGGCAAAATATCGTACGAACAAAAATCGATGTGTGTGTGCAGGGCTTTACTGGAAGGAATGTGCAGATAGTTTTCAGACAGTGAGATTTCTGGAAACTAATTAGGCAACTGAAGCATATGGCGGGAGCAAGTATTTCATTGGAAGATTAGGTTTAACAACTCAAGTCTTTGTTGTTATCCAATAGTGATGATTGATAGAGTTTTGCATCCTGAGCCCTATGTATATGAATCCTGTGACCTCGATGGCTGCTGCTATTCCTACCTTCCTCTATAGTATAGTGCCAGATTCTTGGGCGTTGTTTCCCTAAAAACAGTAGTCGCAGAAAGAATTCATAGGAGGAAGGATCTTGATCTCAGATTCAAGAAGAAACTACAGACCAATTTGGTAACCAACTCTGGTTTGAAGAACTATAATCCTGAACTATATGTGCATGATTACTTTCTAGACGCGCAGTTTCGAAAGGAGGAACTGGATAAGATGATTATTTATGTGAAGGATGACACGCCCCAGGTGAGGATAGAATCCCCTACAAATTTTACAAGAATGATTTAGTTGTATTCATGAACAGATTTTTGGACGTTTTCAATGGCTTCTACAACTTCTCTCAGGTTCCTTAGAACTTCCAGACATCAATTGTGTTCTCCAAATCTTCAAAAATGCTTCACATTTTAGAAGAATATCATTCAATAGTATGGAAGCAAAAATGTTCACAGGACTCATCTTGGAGAGACTGAAGATGTGGATCCATAATACCAGTATCCTGAATGATCAAGGCAGGTTTCAGAGATAACTACGCACCGGCAGATAACATCTTCAGTTAGATGGCCATTATTCAGCTAGCAGTTGAAAGACAAAAGGTCTATCCCTTGTTTGTGGATTTTTCTGCCGCGTTTGATAGTGTTGACAGGCAGGCGTTATTCTTCAAACTCAGAAATTGGTTTATCAACAAAGATGTTGAAGATTATTAAGATGATATACAGCAACTCATCAGCAAGGATATGGAGTTCTGAGATCTGCCTGATAGATTCTTCACAAAGGCAGGTGTCAAGCAAGGCTGTTTACTTGGACCAATTCTGTTTTACATCTTCCTGAATGACATAGAAGACAACATGAAAGGAGGCATAAGGTTGAATAATGTGTGCATTAGAATACTTGCCTATGCTGATGATATTGGTGTCAGATATACAGAATAAGTAGAATGATAATAGTACTAGAGGAGTATTGCAGAAAGTGGAACTTGCTAATTAACCTGGATAAGTAAAAAATTGTTATCTTCAGAAATGGTGGAAGGCATGAGAAGTGGAGAGGCCAATTGAGGTTGTCAAATCGTACAAGTATCTGGGAGTAAGATTGTGAACAAAGCTGTCATTGGCATCACATTTTAAAGAAAAATCACTCTCAGAAAAAATGGCTTCAAGTTTTTCCAAAACTATCCTTCTTGCAGTACAATTTTAATCCAAGCTAAAAATCTTCGATGCAATAGAAATTTCAGTAATTTCTTATACAGCAAAGGTGTAGGGAGATTGTCTTTTTTTCTTTAGGGCTACTTTTGAATATAAATAAAAATTACCCTTTTTAAATTATTTAGTCACGACATGTTTCGACTATTTATAATGCCATTGTCAAGTGAAAATAAAAAATGTCATTAAATAAATACTATTGCAATTCTATAACCCCATTTTTTGATAGAATCGTGCAAATTTATATCAAAATTTACAGTCTTAGTTTATAAAATCATATGAATATATGATCAAAAATAAGAAGCTTAGTTATCTTGCAATAGTCATTTTATTTATTTTCCAATGCCAATAATGGCATTATAGCCGAAACATGACGTGACTGAATAATTTAAAAAGGGTACTTGGATTTCAATTTGTATTTTTATTCAGAGAGATTCTATGATGTGGTTGAGAGTATACAGCGTTTATTTCTTAAGAATGGCTTTTGACTCCCATCATAAAGCTCAAATTATCCTTTGTTTTTGGAGACTAGAGCTGGTCCGAATTTCCTGCATACAATCAGGCTACACCTTCAGTTTGTGAAGAGAAGATATCTGTGAGTACTGCTGAAATCGATGATTCAAAGAAGACTAATTTCTATATGACGACTGAAGGATGACTTGTTTGGCATTTCATGAGAGGAGATAGCAGCAGGTAGATTGAACATCAATGAGACAATTGACAGGATTGGAAATAAACTACAAGATCAACAGATGCAGCAGGTCGCCATGAGCCAGCGGTACACCATTGCTCGAGAGATCCATCATTGGAATGATTACATTTCTGAAAATGTTAGCTTTTAAAACATCAAGTGGTTTTTCAAGACAAGAAATGAATTGATCCGACACAATATGAACTCATTCAATGGGGTCAAGCTCTGCTCATTATGCAGTAGATAGGAATAGGATATCACCATAGAGAAACAATAGCTTAAATAGATATCCCATGGTATAGGGCGTTTATATCGCAACTTTTACTGTTATCTCAAGCCGATAGTCCACGTAGATCTTTCCCTTGAAGCTGTGTGACGCTGATAATCTCTCATACCGTGCCGTTCACCCGGCCAAAACAGTAGAAATCTACAATAATCGATAGTAATCGACTTGAGATAACAGTAAAAGTTGCGACATAAACGCCCTATACCATGGGATATCTACTAACGCTATTGTTTCTCTATGATATCACGCATTTCATTGGAACATGTTCCATACTCGCCGAGTTCAGATAGCAACACTTTGGCAGGGCAGCATTGTCACGGGTAGAACTGAAGGACTACCTAAACGGAGATGAATGGCTGAAGGTGCTTACGGTCAATTCTAACACACTTACGGTGTTAGTGCATGGAAATACATACAATAATCAAACTCAGAGTTCAGTGGATAGTGAGTTGTCAACACTCAACTTAACAGTTGAATGAACACTTAATTAAAAAGAAAAAGTATTTGCAAAACAAGAAGATATCATTTTGTATAAAATTTAATCAAGACAAACCTCACCTGATGGTCGTTGACCAAGGGTTTACAGCTTGCATTTATAACTGTGAATATTTTTTTAGTTTAATTGGAAATGTAAAAATAAATGCTAATTATTCATTCATTCATTCATTAATTCAAACAACTGTAAACTCATCAGAAATAATTAACAACATTTCAAACAAACTTATATCAAATTGGTATTGATTTGTCTATGATAATTTATTTTCTCAATTATCAGTGATCATCATTTTGTCATTAATGATCATCATCACTAAGGGTTAACCCATAAATGCACCGTGTTACCATATGGTAACAGAAAACATGGGAACATTGGGATATTTTTCTAGCATTGTTAAGGTAACACTGTGATCATTTCTAATGGAAGGGGAAGATTGTGTTCTAGTCATTAGGTGGCATTTACTTACTCCAGTGTTCATCAGTATACCTTTGAAAATCAACGTTGAGGTTATGGCTGACATGCACAGGTAAGTTCATTTATATCTCTATTGTAATGAATATTATATCTCTATTGTAATGAATATTATAACTCTATGCAATTGATTATTGTTAACGAAGAATCAAAAACGCTAAGAAAAAAAATCCTGGCTGAATTACTCTAATTCTATGAATATTATAAGCATTTATATTAGGGGGTTACCATCAACTCATACCTATACCTTATACCTTACACCTTATTTATTCATTACTCATACTTGTAGGAACGAAGTACACACTCAATAACAAAGCAAAATCTCTTGCAGCTCTTACAACATTATTTGTATTAGAAATTTGGATTTTGAAATGAAAATTTTCAAATTTTGTTTCATTTGATAAAGTGATTTATAATGATAATAAATGCTGCATGACTAAACACATAGGACGTGTATTTATTGTCAGATAAATTTCATGATTCACCAAATAAAGTCAAGTGTGACATGAGATACATTGACTTTTTGGCGGTACGAAGTTCGCCGGGTAAGCTAGTAAGTTAATAAAAAATAAAATATTTCAGGAGTTGTTTCTAAGAACTGTATTAACGACCCATGTGAGAAAAAGTAAAAAAAAAAAAAATTGAAAAACCTGGGCGTTTAGGGTATAATTAGTAATCATTAGAAGTGACACCACGGCAGAGCATTGAGTCTAGAAATTTTATCTAAGAAATAACTGTAATAGTTGAATGATAAACTTCTTGTTCTTAAAATATCAGTCCAATTGAAATATCAGTCCAATATCAGTTCATTGTTTCCAAAAAATGAATATAACGGTATAAAGGAATTAAAGTGATTTGGCTATGTTGAATAGACTAGTACTGAAAAGAAAGTTTTATAGCTTAAACAATATTTTTACTACTCAAGCCTAGCGCACCCAGGTGCAAAACGTGTGATGGACACGGAACGACTGTCAATTACAACCATTTTACCACGGCCTAAAATGATGCAAATCCCGTTGCCGTCCCGCACTCTATTCGCACCGATGTGCGCAAGGTTTTGCTGAATATAGTGTTCCTGGTTACTTGTACAGTAGAACTTCGACATTTCGGACCTCTATAATTCGGTCCCTTGAAAAACCCCTCTATAATTCGTAGTAAAGCAATGTATTTCGGTCTTCTCCATAATTCGTAGTAAAACGAGCTCTGGCTAATCTTCGACCTCTAAAAATTTTAGTTTTGTCTGTGACAGCCCTCTATAATTCGTGTTTTCTGGATTTTTTTCAAATACACTATGAAATGGGAAGATATCAAGTGTAAATATCCTCCTCCTCCTCCTCCACCTCTTCCTTATCCTCAACCATAGTCTCTATAATTTGTAATAAACGCTTGATCCTTTCCACTACGAATTATGGAGGTTCTACTGTAATAGACAATTTAAAAAAATTTTGTGACAAACTCATATGCATGACTTGATTTATTTGACTATTCACAAGTTGATTATAGTTTGTATAAAATAAGTTGAGACTTGAAGTGAACATACGTGTTGCCAAATTGTGCCAAATTTCAATCTTCTCATGCAAGACTGGATATATTCAAACTGACAACTCAACATCGACTGAAAAAATATATGAGTCATATGAGCTTGCATGATAAGATTGAAATTTGGCAACACATATATTTTGTGTCGACTTATTTTATACAGAGTAAAGAAATTATTATTGAATTAATGAAATGATTGGTAAGATAGAGTGCTACTGACATGACATGGACAACAGCGCCCCAACCGGAGGACGCATCACGGTCGATGGCATTGACGAGCGCCTGCGATATGACCTCGAAGAGTGCGTCCGGCTCAAGGTCGGGCTGCCACAGCGACTCGCACATGCCGAACAGCTGATTGGTGCATGTGCCCTGCACGGCAAAGTCCTTGCACACGCTCGTCGAGCCCAGCACGTCCATTGTCGAAATGTACGGACTAAACGTTTTCGGCTCCAAACCAGCAACAATTGGCTCAATGAAGAACGGCCCGAATCTGCAATCGTCACATCAAGTCTCATATATGGTGACCAATAAAAATAATCAACAATGTCTTTTTCAATTAATAATTTAAACATTTTTAATGTTATACACACCAAAAAGGAAATGAATATCAATGTTAAAATTTCAAAGTTTCCAGTAGACTATCAGTAAATAATAATAGAAAAGTTTATAAAACTAAGTGCCGGTTGCAAGAAAGCCGGTTAAATTTTATTCGTCAAAAACGCCAAAAAGGAAATAAATATCAATGATAAAGTTTCGAAGTTTCCAGTGAACTAAGTAGTACCGGCTGCACGAGAGCCGGTTAAATTTTAATCGTGATTAATTTCACGAGAATTAATCAGAGAAGGCTTTATCAAAAGAACGCTTTTCTGATTGGTTCTCGTGGAATTAATAACGGTTAAAATTTAACTGGCTTTTGTGCAACCGGCACTTAGTTTATAAAGTTTTCTATTATGCTTCTCATTTATTAGGCCTATAAACTTCTATAAACCCCACTTATCATGCAGCGTTCCGATCCTTGCCATGTCCGATATTTGTGTTGGGTGGAGGGGTGGTTGTGGGACAGATCATATTATGACCAACATGTATGGCATGCACCATTCAAGGCCGTTGTCATCTGTGATCTCAAATAGGAAAGCTGCATAATAAGTGTGGCGGGGCTTTCACGGTTTGGAAAGGGGGAGGGAAGCCGGGGCCTCACCTGTCAGGCAGCGTTCCGATCCCATCACGGATGACAATGGCCTAGAATGGTGCATTATACACAAGTCTGTCATGGGGTCGATGTCAAACGAGGCAAACGACAGAAGAGTCCTGCGACAGTCGAGACCAGCGACGGTAGAGACCGGAGACATTCGAGGCCAGCGACGGTAGAGGACTCCTGAAAAAGTGGCCTCAAATGTCGCCTGCGTTAGGCGACAGTTGAGGCCACTTTAATTTTTGTACAGCCCCGACAGTCGAGACCTGCGACGGCAGAGGACTTCTGAAAAAGTGGCCTTAAATGTCGCCTGCGTTAGGCGACAGTTGAGGCCACTCTAATTTTTGTACAGCCCCGACAGTCGAGACCTGCGACGGCAGAGGACTCCTGAAAAAGAGGACTCCTCCAATTGAGTTTCGTCAACAAAGGTGGTCAAGTCATATACATTCCAGTACTTGGATGATGGTCCCTAAACATATTTTTAAGTAATGGGAATCCATTACTACTGCATTATGCCTCCTTCATTGACAAATCTAAATATTTATCTATCTTCTATCCATCTATAAGACGAGATGGTGTCTGTCTTTCTGTCTGTTTGTATGTGAGCTCATCACGCTTGAAATACTTGACTGATTAAGCTGTAATTCTTCACAAAGATGATCGTTCTGAAAATCCTTCAAGGATAAGCACTATCTACCTTCAAAGTTCATATGCTTTTTTTATGAAGGAAGTTTCCATTATTTAGTTTTCAACAAATCAGAAGTTATAATCATTATAAAATGTATTTTGTCTGGAATCGCAGTAGGATGTGTCCTCAACTGTCGCCTGCTGCAAGCGAGTCTCTAATTTTTGTACAGGCCCGACAGTCGAGACCAGCGACCATAGAGGACTGTAAAACAGTCCTCTACGGTCGTAGGTCTCGAATGTCGTCGGTCTCGACTGTCGCGCCCCCCTGTCATGTGATCTGTCTTACGGTGTTACGGCTAGGCTAACACCGTTCAGTTTTCCCAATAAAAACTACATAATACTGTAATTAACTGATTTCTTTTACTTTTTGCGTAGTTGAGAAGTTGATATTGTGGTAATTATTCATATTGAATGAAAAAGACTAAGAAATTGTCAAAAAACCACAGATTTATTGATAGTTTATTGATCAGTTTATCAGAGATTGACAATGCTGTAATAACCGAAACCGGTCTTTCTAAGTATCAATAAATCTGTGGTTTTTTGACAATTTCTTAGTCTTTTTCATTCAATCAACTAATTTATTATCCACTCATTTATTGATTCATAATGTAAAAAGTCTTCTGATAATTCCAGAACAGCGAAAATCAGTCTATAAGCGTCAAAAGTAGTTTAATTGTACTGAATAACGTCAAATGAAAGAACATTCAAAAAATCTACTACAAGAGTAGGTATAAAACATGAAACTTCAATGGCTAAAACTTTATTAATCTTAATAACAGTAAAACGCGTAATAAAATACAATTTGCAGTAGGTAAATAATTATAAGAGATCGATGATCAAGAATAAAATTAATAAAGAGATTACTTACTAAAAGAGATTGGTTAGACATATTTTTAAAACATTATTCAAATTAATAATTTTGAAGTTTTACAGTTCATTCATTCTACAGAACTAATAATGTGTCATCCACTATAGCTGACAATTATATTTATATCTACAATTTCTCTAACTTGAAACAGCTTAGATCCAATTTAAAAACTGAGATCCGGTTGCACTCAAGTCTGTTATATTTTAACTGTGGTAAGAACTAATTAAGTATGACTTCCGCTACTCTGGTTGATTCTTGCGACATTTAAGCCTTATTTAATCACCGTCAAACGGGCCTAAATAGCATAAAATGTATTTATAAGTGGCACTAGAATAAAAGATTTGGTTTCAAGGTATTACTTGTTGAAACTGCTTAACAGACACTTGTGTCTTAGTGAACTGCATCACTGGGAATTATATCGTTTTGGCACAGATAATAATGTAGTTGAATAACATACTTCAATTTAAAAATGAACCTAACTCAATTAAATGAATGAAATACTGAGATCTGCAGTTTAAAAGAAGATAGTGCTGATAACAGTGAAGTCTGGTTTTCATTAGTAGAGTTAGTGGTAGAGTTCCCTGGGCTAGTACTAACTATCTTGTCAAATCTCCCAATAATAACGTTCATGGTAGAGTAGAGTCATGGTAGAGTACTAGTTTCTAGTATAGTGTAGTGGGACAGCACCGTGATATGGTACTCTACCACTAGCCTTCCCCCACCACCGCTGCTCACTGTACTCTACCAGTACTGTGCTATTGAAAACAATCTCAAGCTAGTAGAGTAGAGTATTGACATTTTAAGGTTAGTTCTGTTCACTAGACAACACACTTTTCTCAATTATACTACTATCTGGCATACTAACTCTACTCTACTTACTTGGTCGAGTAACTGTTTTCACTATAATTGAGAATAGTAGGTAAAGTGTGTTGTCTAGTGAACAGAACTAACCTTAAATGTCAATACACTACTCTACTCTACTCTACTCTACTCTAGCTAGACTCTACTCTACTAGCTCGAGATTGTTTTCTTTAGCATAGTAGTGGAGTGAGTTTAGTAGAGTAGAGTGAGAAGCGGTAGTGGGGGAAGGCAAGTTGTAGAGTACTATCCCACGGTGCTATCCCACTTTACTCTCAAACCACTTATTCTTCTGTTGAAGAGTGTGGAGGTATTCACTCTCCCACCTCTTCCACAATCTCTGAGTGAAGCGATTAACCTTTTCCCAACGAGACAGTCTGTGCTCGTTGACATCACTCACGTCAATTTCAGGAACCGCCAACAGAGGGCGATGAACAAGGAAATGTCCGGGAGTCAGCGCCTCGTAGTCATCAGGAGATGAAGAGAGCGCATACAACGGTCTCGAATTGAGTATCGCCTCAATTTTCACCAACAGAGTGGAAAGCTCAACAATAGTTAGGACCGAATTTCCCACTTCACGAAACAAATGGAATTTCACATTTTTAATATTAGACTCACAGATTCCATTCATGAAAGGAGCATGTGGAATATTAAAACGAAATTGGATGCTTTTAGATGACATCGCATCACAGACGTTGGATTGATTTTCTGATGATCTGAGAAATTCAACAATTTCCTTCAATTGTCGCGCAGCACCTTTGAAATTCGTCCCTTGATCACAGAATATTTCTTTAGGCAATCCACGCCTAGAAACAAAACGATGGAGAGTGTTAATAAACTCTTCGGATGAAAGACTTGTAAGCACCTCAATGTGACAAGCTTTTGTTGCCAGACAGACAAACAGTGCAAAGTATGCCTTGTACGTACGAGCTTTGGGCCGAATACTCTCTTTGACAGTGAAAGGACCAGCTAGATCGACCGCAGCCTTCAGAAAGGGAGCACTGGGAACAACACGAGAGCTGGGAAGATCACCCATGACGGGAGCAACAGGAGTTGCATTGAATAAACGGCAACGAGTACAATTGAAAATCACATTTCTGATAACACTGTGTGCTCCAACAATCCAAAAATAACGCTGAATAAGAGCACGCACTATTCTTGGTCCAGCATGAAGATGAGAAATATGATAATACTCAATGAGGAGTTTAGTAAAATGACTATCTTTATGTATCAAACAAGGATGCTTGGCTTCATATCCTAAAGCACTATTTACCAATCTGCCACCAACACGAATCACACCATCACAATCCAAGAATACAGACAATTTTTGGAAACTCTTATCACAAGGTTTACCCTCTTTCAATAGGTCGAGTTCACGATTGAAATGACACTTTTGAACAATTTTAACACAATAAATTTGTGCACATTTCAACTCTTGAACACTAAGTGCGCCTGATTTACGACAGACACCACTAATTGATGCTTTACAGTTATTCACGAAACGTAAAACATAAGCACAGGAACGTAACAATCTCATGTATGAGGAGAAACGTGTTATCTGAATAACAGCAGTCTCTTCAGTGATATTCAAAACAACACCTTTATTTTGTTTCACATCAGGCAGAATTTCAGTAGCAGGGTAAGTCATAGATGACAACGGCCAACATGACAACGAATTAGAACACCACGTTGGAGCATTGAACCAATCTTGCGAATTGCACAAGTTTTGGGGAGAAATGCCTCTTGATCCAACGTCGGCAATATTGAAATCAGTAGCAATGTGATTCCAATCAGAAATATTAGTCAACTCTAATATTCTCACAACACGATTTGCAACAAACGTTTGCAACTTGTAAGGAGGTATATGCAACCAAGATAAAACAATAGTTGAATCACTGAACAGAAACGTAGATTGAAGATTGATTTTTTCCAGTGAAGGAAGGACTGAAACATACAATCGCGAAAGCAACAACGCAGCTTGAAGCTCTAATCGAGGAATAGACAGAGTTTTCAACGACGCAACTTTAGTTTTAGCTTTCAACAGGAAGCATTTCACCGTAGATTCTGACGACACAACTCTCAAGAAGATACAAGCACAGATTCCTTTCTGCGATGCGTCGGAAAACCCAAGTATTTGACAAGAAAAAGCATCACCATAAACGCATCGAGGAATTGAAATTGAACTTAGAGCAGGAAGCTCTCTCATCAGCTCGTTCCAGCATTCGTTGTAGTCAACAGGAATCGGCGTATCCCAATCGATGTCCAACTTCCACAGCTCTTGTAAAAAACATTTCATTTTGAATATTACTGGAGCTATAAAACCGAGAGGGTCATACAGACGCGCGATAACGGACAGAACAGTGCGCTTAGAGTTTTTCTTTTGAAACTCTGGAACGGAGACTTTAATATGAAAACAATCAGTAGTTGGGTTCCACATTATGCCAAGAACTTTCACATTTGAATTAGGCTCATCACTGATATGAAGTGGTACTTGAGTGTTTTCAGAACGAATCAAATCCAAGAACTCAGGAGAATTACTGCTCCATTTATTCAACTTGATATGAGCACAGTTTAGAAGATTACAAAGTTGTGATTTTATTTCACAGATTTCTTCCAACGAATTAGCACCTGTGAGAAAATCGTCGTGATATATATCATCACGAATAGCTGCTGCTGCCAACGGAAATTTATCTCCTTCATCTTTCGCCAGTTGAATGAGAGCACGTTGAGCAAGAAAACCAGACGGTTTCAAACCATATGTGATTGTTTTGAGCTCATAAACGACAATATCATCGGAAGGATCTTTACGAAACAATATGTGAAGGAAAGAACGATCTTCTTCATCAACGAGGATAGCACGATACATTTTCGTAACATCACACGTGAATACGAATGAGTGAAGTCTGAATCTAGTTAACACATCACATATGTCATTTAACAATTTTGGACCTGAATGAAGAACTTGATTCAACGAAATGTGACTCTTTTTAGCAGACCCATCAAATACAACACGAACCTTTGTTGTAGGTGATGACGGATTGAATACACAAAAATAAGGAATAAAATATTTACCTGGTTTTTTAGCAACTTCCATATGATCCAAAAGAAGATACTCTTCCATAAATGATACGCAATCAGATTTCAAACGAGCATCACGCAGCATACGACGCTCCAACGACAGAAAACGATTTAAAGCAACATCATGAGATTCATGAAACTTGAGTTGATTAGTGTCAACTTTGAAAGGGAGACGAACAACATATCTTCCTTCAGTATCACGCGTGTGAGTTTCAGCAAAATGTTTCTCACAAAACTCATCATCGGGACTAGGAAATTTATGATTAGGAATTTCTTCACTTTCCCAAAACTTATGAACCAAATTATTCAACGAGTTCTCAGAGGTGGGACACGTCATTAATGCAGTCAATGACTGATTAAGAAGACCGGAATGATTTGGAAATTCACCCAAAATAATGTCACCAAACACGGTAGGAATCACGCAAAACGAACACTCTTCACTAGATGAGACTTGACTATGATGACGTAATATTTTGTTGAATAACTGACATCCCAATAGAAGATCAACGGAACGTTGTTCATAGAACACAGGATCAGCAAGGTTGAATTTTTTCAACTCATTTTGCACTTTCGAACTGAGATAAATAGGGGGCAATGAACCAACTATTTTATCAATCACGTAAGCCTCAGCTTCTAGACGAGGGTGATTTGAGCCCTTAGGTTTCAACAAACATTTCACAACACCAGAAGAATTCCCTACACTCGAGGAATTCAAACCAGAGAAATTTTGATGACAATCATGAACAGATAAACCAAGTTTCATAACAAGATCTTTTGTGATGAAATTAGCAGTACTACCAGAATCAATCATTAAACGAACACCAATAAACGAACCAGATGAATTTTTAATAACTGCTTGAGCAGTACCTAGAACAACACTCGTTTTAGGAATTAAACTAACAATTGATGACTTATCAATAACATTATCAGTGATACCACAATGCTTAGAAGAATTTGAATTCTCAACAACATTCATAGTGCTATCAGTTTGAGTGATCGAATCAACGGATTTCGATTTCAAAGCAACTTTAGAGATGTTATCAGTAGACTTCTGATAACGAACAGGAGAATTCGAACGGCTATTATCACTACTACGAGGATAATGAAGTAATTTATTATGCATACGACCACAATAACACAACGATTTAGACTTGCATTGGTTTACAGCGTGAAATTTGGAGAAACAATTGAAACAGACTCTCAATGATTTAATAAATTCATTCCTAGCTTTTGGATCTCTTTTCAAGAAAGCAGGACATTTGAATAACGAATGATTCGTTGAGTTGCAAAATGAGCATTTTGTTTCAGCACTATCATTCAATTCACAAGTAACTGAGCTGCTTTTATTTCGAACGCTGTTATCAGCCTGAGTAGATAAGACAACCTTTTTCTGAAAAGACTTATTTTTCGGCTTTTCGATAGATTTTTGTTCATTAACAGACGGCACATCAGATGCAGATAATTGATAAGATCTAACTCTCTTATTCACGAAATCAATCAACTGTTGACAAGAAGGAAAGCTCTTATCAGCTACCTCGAGCTCAAACGATTCACGTGATATTTTGTCTAATTGACGAATAGCTAATGAGTACAAGATATAATCAGCCAAATCAGGAACTTTCAACGATTTCAGAGTGGTAATACTATCACCTACTTTAACAAGAAAATCTTGAAGCGATTGTAACGAAGGTTTAAATGGGATTGAACTAGTTTTCAAAATCTCATTTACGTAGTAGTTAGCTAGCACCCTATCACTTTCATAACGCTTGCATAGAGTTTTCCATGCCAAATCAAAATCACTACTTATCTGAAAAGATTTCACTACTCTGGCTGCTTCGCCTTTCAACAAATTATGCAAAATATGAGATTTATGAACAGGAGAATAATATTTATCATCCACAATCAATGATGAAAAGATATTTTTGAATCTAGGCCAGTCTGAAATATCAGAGCCATCAAACGGTTTTATTTCAGTTGGAGGTAATATCATGTTCAAACGGGGAGAATGAGAGGTTGAAGGTGAGGGTTCACTTTTCTCCTTCGGTTTCTCATTTTTCATTTGATTCAATTTATCACGAGCATTTATTATTGCACAGGATAAATTATCAATAACGGTAAGTGATTGATATTCAGGTTCTTTAGTAGGTTCAACTTGAATAGATAATTCATTGATTTCATCTAAGAGTGCAGAATATTCTTTCACAGTATTTTCAATAGATATGCTTCTTATCAAAAATTGAGATTGAATTTTAGGATCATTGATGTCCTTCAACAAGTCATAAGCTTGTTGAACACGGCTAAACAAAGTTTCTTTCTTCTTCACACGAATAGTAAGCAAGGCTTGTGGGCTTGCCATTGTAACTAAGTAACTGATTAGATAAACAAGGAGATTTGGAAAGGAACTTTGTAACTGGATTTAACATGGATATCAGTGCATGTATCAACAAGTAACTCTACTATTAACGAATTGAAATTTAAATTGAAAAATAAATCTCTTGGAAATAGAACATATCCCAGGCCTGGTGGACCATGTGGTAATCCCGTCCTGTCCCCAAACCTATGGATTGGGGTACAGTTAAGATTTAATTCACGAAAACGTCGACAACCCCAAAAGTAAGTCTTTAATTTGCACTAACCTTGGAACTGGCGAGGAAGTGGACTGTATCTCGTGTGTAGAAGTTACTGCTGACGATATCCTGTCTTTATGCGTAGGCCTATATGATATTGCACATATATCACGAAACGAAACGAGGTAATTGCGTTCAGCTCGAACGCCACGGAACGGAACGAAAAACGATGTTGACTTCTCGACAACGCTTCTTGAAGTGGTGGGTGGAAAGATAAACGGGAAGGATGAAGGAGGGGTGAGGGAGAGAGGTTATCTTGCCTCTTTGGTAGTGGGGGAAGGCAAGTTGTAGAGTACTATCCCACGGTGCTATCCCACTTTACTCTACTAAAAACTAGTACTCTACTCTCTACCATGAACGTTTTCATTGGGAGAGTTCACAAGATAAATAGTACTTGCCCAGGGAACTCTACCACTAACTCTACCACTAACTCTACTAATGAAAACTCTACTAATGAAAAACCATGCTTTAGTGAGGGAATAAAAGCATAATATCTCAAAAATGACAATTCTATTAGGAAATGGAAAAGAGCGCGTTTCAATAATCAATTCAGTAATTCAGTAGTCTCCATCCATGACCAGCACTTGCTGGATAGATTGCCTCATAAAAAATATAAAACTTAAAACTTGATAACTAGACTGAAATCAAGATGGGAGGCCAGTAATAAATCTCAGAAAACATTGGATTGACTCTTCATCCAGGGAGTAGAGAGCCAGACTCACAAGCTTCTCACGAAGTGCCTTCTTGAAGATGTTTTCCTCCTGTTCACGGAAATACACCGGCATCCTGTTGTAAATCTTAAGTGCACGGACATGGAAGCTATTATGAGATCGAGTCAGTCTGGCCTGAGGCAAGTTGATGTCATTCCTCCTCCTTGTGAAGTGGCTATATACATGTCCTCTCTGCTGAAAGGTATGATGTTCTCTTGAGAATCAAGTTATATTGGAAAGAAATAATGGGAAAAATGTACTGTTCAATACATCCAATAAAGCTCGAATCAATGAAGCATTTGAATAATTTATATCCAAAGAAATAAGGTCATGTTCGGAATACTAGCTATCAATGCCCACATATTCAATTAATATACCAGCAGCTTACCTTCTTTCATATAACATATTTGACATCATATTCGTAAATATTTCTGGGCTCATTATACGACCTTCTCTGAGTTCATATAGATTCTGCCTGAACTTCAACTTGGACTGAACAGTTTTTACGTCAGTCGCCAATCCGACCATTCCCAAGTAGAGATGAGGTCCCATTTCGAATATTTTCTGTAAATGAGAAGTACGGATGAATTAATCACTCATGTTGGGAAAATTCCTAAGTAATCAGTAATAAGAAGAATTACTGTGTAGATTTTGAAATTTATACTTTCTCCTCAGCCTACTCAAAACTCGAACATAAATCTAGCAGTATAGTATATTATGCCCAACCCATATTTCAAGTTTAGACCTTGGACCAATTTACAAAGGAATTCGGAGGGAAAGTTTTAAACACGATTTTTGACTTAGCAGCTTTGTTGCAACCGTTGGGAGGTGAGCATATCAAAAGTACCCATCCCTTCCTCTTGTGTTAGATGCAACTTTTTGTTCACACGCTTATATTTTGGGAAAAATGCTTTCAGACGACATGTAACTATCCAATGAATGTTGATTAATTATCTACAATTTGCTTGATATTTCCAACAGTTTCCGAGATATTTGCTCTTGAATGTGTGAAATTGTTAAAATAACATGTTTTAATCTAATTTTTGCTATTTCAGGGCTTATAACTCTCCAACATGTCATCGTGGAAATGAATGCTTATCGTAAGTTTGTAGAGTATTAAATTGTCTTTAATCGAATATATTATTTTACTATTTCGAGTTTTCCTTTCATTGTTATATTAGCTGTATTGTGGTAGGTTCTGGGCCCTTATTTCAGTTTTAAAATGTCTTATACATTTTTACAATGGCATAAACTTTACGTTGACCTGAGTAATAAACTTCCTTGCTCTTTCAACCATGCTAAATCATGGTATTTATCAAATAAGCTCAAAATTAATGAGAGAAAAACTGAAAGGATAATGTTTTCATTGGGACATAACTTAAATATGGAGAATACTAAACCGGTTAGATTGCTGGGTGTAGTCCTTGACAGTAGGCCTAAGCTTAGTAAATGATCTACATTTAAAATAAATAACATGTAAATAATCTACTTAAAAAACTAGCAAGGGTAGCTTACCTTCTTACACGAATTAGAATGAGGGATAACTGTTCAACGTGCAAGAGAGTTTTATTTGGCACAAAATGGCAATAAGAGCAATCCAGGGCCTCCCCCAACAAGACTCACGTAAACTAAACTTCATACAATTTGATACGATATCATTATTTCACCTTCATTGTTATTTTTTATATTACAACTTGATTCGTATTGAAAGAACGTTACATGAAACATAATGAATGTCCTGGTTACAATACAAGAGGTAACGATAAGATTGTAACTTCTACCATCAGACTAATTAACAGCCTTAAAATGTGTTGTGTATCATTAGTATTGTTGTTATAATAAGCCATTGAAAACAAGAAAGATGTTACTTCACAAATTAAAAAGAGCATACAAATTGTATTGAAAACCCCCTTTATATTTGGTTGAAGAATTTATTAATAGTGAAATTCTTTGATATACCACCATTGTTGTTTTATTGTATCCAATTTTAATTACTTTGATTCTATAGTTAAAATAATAATGCATTGTGACATGGCCTAAATGCACTATAACTTACTTGTATTTATTGGTCACTAAAGTGATCAGAATGGATTCAATTAAAAGTATTCATACATTTGCTACATTAACATAATTAATAACTTGTTTACCTGACAATTCGTGGTCAAAGTCTGCAATTGAACTCCAAACCTTTTATCAGAAGCAATAGCAACACAGTCTTTGCCAGTCATGGCAACTAATGCACCTCCATTATAAGAAAGGATAGACTGAAACATGAAAAATATCAGAGTATTACCAATCATGAATTTCTAACAATCTTCAAACTATAACAGTAAAAATATAAATTATAAGTTTGAGGCTGCAAGCTAAATCAAATCAAATCTGAAGCACATTAATTCAATTTAGTGGCTAATGGAGATTTTTATATTTTTCAATGTCTTATTTTTAATAATTTGTATTGTGTAATTTGTCTAGTCGGCTGACATTGATTTCAACTAACTTAACCATAACTCACAATATTATGGATGGTACTTTTTCTATCTAGGCTAAATCAATTGATACGGTACCTGTAATGTTGCATGCAGCGGAGGCCCGCATAAGCAAACATACTCTCTCACCATACTCATTTTTATAACAGAGTGCGCAAACTTAGGTTAACAGATTAGTAGACAATAAACACGGTGATTTAACTCAATAACTAGGCTAGAGGATAATCTATTTTAAGCTGGAAATATATTGTTTAATAATATCATCTTTATTTTTAATTGTGCGAATAATCTCTTTCAAAGCCCGCATGGAGCATTCCGCACTATTTTTAAAGAACTACAAATTCTTTCAATAAGAAATTTTGCATTCTTCAAATAAGAAAACAAAACATCTATAAAACACTGTGCCGTAACTTTTTTGATAAAAGTGGATAGATGCAGTTGATGGATACTTGCAGGGTTGGAACAAATCAACTAAATGTGCAGGTATCAAGTCGAATCTATTCAGATTTTGTTGTCTATCTTGCACCGATTTTCGGTTATGATAAGAAATCATGAAAGATTTAATAAGTAAAATTAGTTGAGAGATGACAATATGATAGTTGTCGAAATTAAGTTAATATAAAAGAAATTGTAAAATCATGAAGGATTTGGGATAACTGTTTGAGTCAATAGAATAGTCACTCATTAAACCGGGAATAAAGAAATTTTTAACTTTACAATGAATAGAATAATCTGAAAACTATATTTAATGGTGAATGATCAAAATCATAATAAGTCACAAGTGTAAAATCTGTCACTGCATCATTGCATCAGAGCTCAATTGAATGACATGCATTTTTTCATTTATCTATAATATTATAGTGCATTGTCTCAACATAATAAAATAATAATGATTATATTTGTAATAATTAATTTTATTGAAATAATGATCTATCATTATGTGCTTGTTAGATGACATTATGTATTTTAAAAAAACTACCCGTACAATAGGCTACTTAAAAATTATTTTATAATTTACAAAGCAAAGCAAACGGCAACATAAATGCAAGAATTGATGTTGCAAGTAGCCTAATTGTCAGAATCATTATTTTCTTATTGATTCATTCACCAGTGATTTCATCAATGGGAATTTTAAAACACTGAACACTACATGTTTAAGAAAGCTTTGGGAGAATATTGTTTTCGTGAATAAAATACTATTAATTAAGTCATTAAACCGTGATTAAGGCAATTTGTTTAACCTCAAAATATACTACTACTACCCAAACTTTGAAAAATAAATTCTTACCATCTTTCTCAACTAATCTTCACTCTTAAAATTTGAACTTATTATATTTGATATTTTATGAAAATTTAGATTTGAATAAGAAAATAAATGTTGAATATTTAAAAACTTCCAATGCAGAATGACACAAAAACAACTAAACACAAAGTTGCTGAAACACGGTCAATGCTAGCTTGATAACTTAAGCGAGCTCATCAACGCAAGGAATCAATTGAATAAGAATCGATATTATTAATTCATGAGACATTGTAATCACAAATTTATTCTAGAGATAATTAATTTTATATAATTATTTCATATTCTGTGAAGTAAGTCTTGTATATTGAAAATAATTTTTTTCACGAGCGACTTGATAGATCTAACGACCATCTTATAACGCGGGCTTTCTAATTTGAAGGCAAAATAATAATAATTACATTTTCAAGATTATTAAATACTAGCCGTCAGGCTCGCTTCGCTCGCCATATCCGTCTAGCCAGGGGGCTCCGCCCCCTGGACCCCCGACTGGTTCGTCCAAGAATAAGATCAGCAGGCTCGCTTCGCTCGCCTGCATTTTTCATTTGAGCATTTTTATCATATGTTAGAACAATCCAGTCGGGGGTCCAGACTAAACGTCTGGCTAAACGGATATGGCGAGCGGAGCGAGCCTGACGGCTAGTAATATAATATTCCCAGGATTGAAGTAGCAGTGCCCAATCAATTTTTCCGCGATAAATGCATTTAAATCTTCAACTTGGTGCCAACCTAACAAAGTCAACTCAACTTAATGCCAACCTGACAAAATTATTAATTTAGTTGCCAGTTAACAACTGTTTCGAAGAGGTACTCTATCTAGATTAAAGTTCTATAGTAACATATGATATGGAAGTTAACAACTGTTTCGAAGAGGTACTCTATCTAGATTAAAGTTCTATAGTAACATATGATATGGAAATTTCAATTATAATTAAGAGATTGGGAGAAGAAGAATATACATGCTAAAAGACGAACTTTAAACCCTTAAAAACAACCCTTAGAGTTAAAATATTGCCAAAAGATTTCTTAAGCTGTGTTTTCGTAACGGGCAGAAGCAGAATCGATTGCAGCGCACCCAGGCGGGCAGAAACAGTAACATTCAAAGAACTAGTTCTTTGACATGAATTTTGCTTTATGTGTTATGGGTAATGAACTTTTTGGGTTGTCCAAAAGGTAATTCTGAAATGATTATTGGAGATTTAATTCAATAAAGTGAATTAATTGCTTTTTAAAACTCAGATAACTTTTCCACAATTATTAGTTACTTCAATAATTATGCAAAATTCTATGCTTTATAGGCATGTCAATCTAAGAGTTAACTTTTCATTTCCTATGCTTGAAATTTGTAAGGGTAAATTATTTGAAGTAACTGATTGTATTTCATTATTAATAAGATATTATTTTATTAACTAGAAGCATTCTATTATTAATAAGTTATTATTATAATTATTTTATTAACTAGAATCAATTGCCTTCAGAGTCAATGCATGTTCTTTGAATCACATCGTTTATAGGTAGGCCTACCTACTATGAGTACCGTATTCAACTTCAAAGGCCTATTGAAGCTCTATCGAAAAAAAATCAATAAATAAATAATAAATAAGTGCTTTAATTTTGGCATTTTTGGAATCTATGGGATATATTACACCAAGGGATATCAATATTGTAAACGTTTTTTAGGCAATTTTATTTTAGCAGTCCCCTTTTTGATCATTGGATGGGTACGGTCCCGGCTGATATACAATCATGTATAAGAATCGTGAGGCCAATTGACTGCCTAAATCAATATGCCTTCTCAGGCAATGTTCAATTAGGGACTCCTCACCAGTAAAAGCTATACGAATATTGGAAATTATTATTATTATAGATTAACACATATGACATGTACAAAGTGTATTCAAACAGGCGAACTAATTCTAATAATTATTGTTGAGATAACTATATCTTGCTTTAATAAACGAGTTCTGTTATGGTACTTTAAATAACACATAGCCTATTTTAAAATGGATGAATATTTATTAATTATAGAAGGTAACTAGTACCCTTGTGATATTCCAAAATGAAACATGATTAGTTTCGACATTTTCAATAAGGACTCTCTTGACAATGACATAATTAGAAACTGGTCATGCTTATTTTGAATATTTTAGGGTAGGCCTACTAGTTATTTTCTACAATTAACCATTAAAGTTGCCCTATTAAAATTAATACTTTATTAGGGTATTAATTAGAATTAGAGTAGCCTTTCAAACTCCTTATTCACTATAATGTTCTAAAAGCTTATCAATTTTAATCAAAACCTTGGAAATATAGCCTAGAAGGTAGAATTGAAAGTGATTATATTTGATGTGGCTTGGAACATCATATTTTCAACTTTTGCTTAAGTTATTTTTCATATTCAAAGAATTATTACCCCTTCAATGCAGTAAATAAGTACTATTACTTAATTCTTAATACAATACATAATAATTGTGATACCCTATTTTATATCCAATTCAAGTCTATTATTTAACTACGTGTTACCTATAGCATTTGCCAGTCAGCAATGTTAAATAATTTTATTAGTTCCAAAAAAGCAGAAGACATACAGAACCAATAAAGTTGTTAATAAGAGTTCGATGCTTTTGGGTTAAATATAGTTTTAAAAATCCCTCAAGTATAAACAATTAAAACATATTTTATTAATTTCATGTCACTTGCTGTTCTTCAAAACTACCTGAATTGAAGCAGTTAGCAGGAGCGATCAGAAAAAGAAGATATTATAAATAACATGAAATAAACACATCAAGATGTACTGAAAAAATGAATATATTTATTAGATTAGTCCATCTCTTTCTTCTGTAGGCTACTACATCATACATGAATCATATCCATGGAATATTATCCATAGTTGATTTTCTTTGTCATCCTCTACTTCTGGCTGGTACATCACTAGGCCTGAAATCAAAAAGTTATAGATAATTTATTATTCATTATAAAAAAAAACTTTGCAAAGTGAATTCTGAAATTGATTGTAATCTGTATAAGTTTTTAATTATATTTCTTGGGAAGGAACCCCCAATAATGACAAAGTAATATTATATGAGAAATTCCAATAAACCAACATTCAGTTGAATTATTATTAGCATCAATCTGTTAGTTGTGTAATTCTGAATGATTGAATAAATAAATCTCCATGCAGGAATTGGGATTAATCAGTGTGCCCCTAGGTCAAAAGAACTTGTTGGTGAACAATATATTTTTGGATACCATGAACAATTATTTATTTATTTCTGTGGTCAGTAGGCCTACTTCTCGACCGTTTGGTTTACTTAACTCTTCCAAAATGTACTGCATAAAGTAATTTTTAGTTCTACATTTAGAGAAACAAGTTTAATGAAACAAATGGAAATAATCAATAAATTAATTGCTTAATCTGAAATGATGATTATCTACAACATTATAAGTAGAACTAAGTGATTTGAAAATGAATACCAAACTGCAAATACATAAATCTCTCTCAGAACAATGTGGGTATTTCATCCATGAATTTAATCATAAATTTTAAAAGGTGGAATGACTGTCATTAAAAGCTATTATTCAGTGTTTTCTACCAGCACTTGCTGGGTGAATTTTTGAAGTCATCTATTCATAGTTCTAATGTATGGTCATTTATAAAGTCATCATCCACTCAAGATCAAGATGGACAGTTGAGAAGAGTGTTTTAAAAACAATTTTAACATCAAATTATTGATGTAATGTTATCACATTATTAGATAATGTTACATAAATTATTTCTTTATGGAAGGAATCCCAAATATTATGAATAACTCTATTCCCTGAATGATAAGTGAATACATTGTTTTTTAAGCACTCTTCTCAACTGTCCATCTTGATCTCATGTGGTTTCAGGTAGTTTCGAAATATTAAGATTTCCTGTAAGCTATTAATGATTTCAAAATTCAGTCAGTTTTTCTATTATTTTAGTCACGTACCATAGTTAAATCTTACTATTTGAATATCTACCATCAAATCGATAATAAAACATTGAAGTGGATAAACCTTTTTAAAAAATGGGAAACTGTATAAAATGACATCGCCTATATAAAGTTTAAAAAATGAGTGGAATTTTATCTTACCTAACTAACTTATTCTAAGTATAGGTTCCAAAGAATTGTTCCATCCTGGTCAACAAAAAAGAATTCATATGCATTTCCTTTGAGCACATTCTCTTCAATATTTTGTTTGTAAATGGTACCTGAAAAAAGAAACATAATCTTTCAGCATATTCATTTTGGAGATAATGTGAAGTTAATCATCAATGATAAGACATAGTTTGGACTTTGAATAAATTAGAAGTGAACTGGGCCTCAATAAACTATTTACATTAGATATAAATACTATAAGTATATACTTACATTCATAGCACATAACAGAAAACACTTTAAAGTTTTATAATATAAATTAAAACAGGTGACACACGACATAGATAGATTAAAAACACTGAAAAACTTACATTACACTCTCTGCTCGGTTGAGAAAGGGGACACAGTTCCTTAAAAATTTCCGATTATAATGTAAGTTTTTCAGTGTTTTTAATCTATCTATGTTGTGTGTCTCCTGTTTTAATTTATACTATTCACATTGATATACCTGGCATCACGCAATATATCGATCAATAGAGCATGAATAAGTTTTTCAAATACATTACTATTGTAGTTTAAATGAGTTTGGTAGCAATGGTCAACCAGAAAAATAGTACCTATTTTATATTTTTCCAATGGCAGTTTTTCAATATTCCGGATGTTACCATCAAAGAATTTTATACATGAACTTTATGGGATACTGTTTTTCTTCATGTGAAATTGTGTTTTTTGCACCTAAGACTTAATTTTCTCATTAATTTAATAAGCTTTATCAAATTCTCCTGTTGTTGATATATATGTTTTGTGTGCTTGTTTTTCTGACGAACCAATTGCTACTTATAGCTTACAAGGTAATAAAGATCATTTATTCATTAACCATAACTCACAATATTATGGATGGTACTTTTTCTATCTAGGCTAATTCAATTGATACGGTACCTGTAATATTGCATGCAGCATGGGCCTATATGTTGTAACAGCATATATATATAATGATGAATGTCTTTAAGTTTTGTTTTCTGTGGAGGCCCGCATAAGCAAACATACTCTCTCACCATACTCATTTTTATAACAGAGTGCGCAAACTTAGGTTATTAGTAGACAATAAACACGGTGATTTAACTCAATAACTAGGCTAGAGGATAATCTATTTTAAGCTGGAAATATATTGTTTAATAATATCATCTTTATTTTTAATTGTGCGAATAATCTCTTTCAAAGCCCGCATGGAGCATTCCGCACTATTTTTAAAGAACTACAAATTCTTTCAATAAGAAATTTTGCATTCTTCAAATAAGAAAACAAAACATCTATAAAACACTGTGCCGTAACTTTTTTGATAAAAGTGGATAGATGCAGTTGATGGATACTTGCAGGGTTGGAACAAATCAACTAAATGTGCAGGTATCAAGTCGAATCTATTCTGATTTTGTTGTCTTGCACCGATTTTCGGTTATGATAAGAAATCATGAAAAATTTAATAAGTAAAATTAGTTGAGAGATGACAATATGATAGTTGTCGAAATTAAGTTAATATAAAAGAAATTGTAAAATCATGAAGGATTTGGGATAACTGTTTGAGTGAATAGAATAGTCACTCATTAAACCGGGAATAAAGAAATTTTAAACTACAATGAATAGAATAATCTGAAAACTATATTTAATGATGAATGATCAAAATCATAATAAGTCACAAGTGTAAAATCTGTCACTGCATCATTGCATCAGAGCTCAATTGAATGACATGCATTTTTTCATTTATCTATAATATTAAAGTGCATTGTCTCAACATAATAAAATAATAATGATTATATTTGTAATAATTAATTTTATTGAAATAATGATCTATCATTATGTGCTTGTTGGATGACATTATGTATTTAAATAAAACTACCCGTACAATAGGCTACTTAAAAATTATTTTATAAATTACAAAGCAAAGCAAACGGCAACATAAATGCAAGAATTGATGTTGCAAGTAGCCTAATTGTCAGAATCATTTCTTATTGATTCATTCACCAGTGATTTCATCAATGGGAATATAAAACACTGAACACTACATGTTTAAGAAAGCTTTGGGAGAATATTGTTTTCGTGAATAAAATACTATTAATTTAGACATTAAACCGGGATTAAGGCAATTTGTTTAACCTCAAAATATACTACTACTACCCAAACTTTGAAAAATAAATTCTTACCATCTTTCTCAACTAATCTTCACTCTTAAAATTTGAATTTATTATATTTGATATTTTATGAAAATTTAGATTTGAATAAGAAAATAAATGTTGAAATATTTAAAAACTTCCAATGCAGAATGACACAAAATACAACTAAACACAAAGTTGCTGAAACACGGTCAATGCTAGCTTGATAACTTAAGCGAGCTCATCAACACAAGGAATTAATTGTATAGGAATCGATATTATTAATTCATGAGACATTGTAATCACAAATTTATTTTAGAGATAATTAATTTCATATAATTATTTCATATTCTGTGAAGTAAGTCTCGTATATTGAAAATAATTTTTTCACGAGCGACTTGATAGATCTAACGACTATCTTATAACGCGGGCTTTCTAATTTGAAGGCAAAATAATAATAATTATTATTTTCAAGATTATTAAATATATCTGATTTATACCTATAGTTTGCTCTCTTGGTTGATCTCGTCTTGATCTCCTCTATCGATCTATGTAGGTCTCAATGCTAGATTCCGCGGCCCATATACTAAAGTGCAGTCCTTATCTTTTTCAATAGATGATAAATTACATACCGGTATTCGAAGAAATTATTCTACCCTGATATTAAAAATGAAAAACTCCTAATTGTGTTACCGTAATAGATTTTGTGTACCGGTAGTTTATAAGATTTTATATTATTTCAAGTGTTGATTTTTTAATAATATTGTTATTAAAACAAACTGCTAATAAATAGGATTGTAGGCTACAAGTTATTGTATGTTTCAAGTTTTTCGACTGCTATTTTATTTTATGCATTACAATTTATTTTCTGTCTATTTTAATAAATGTACCTATTAATAATATTTAGGTCTATGGAAAAGAAATACTAAATCTAATATATTTCAATTTGAATAAATTAAAAGCTTAGAACAATAAACCAATAAAGGGCCGTTTGCACAGTGACAGTTTAAACTAAATTCCACTTTAAACTGGATTATATTCGTATCAAGTCTAGATTGTTATAACTTGTTTCATTTTGAGTTTGAGCCACCAGCTGATTAAATCCATTTTAAGCTTTGACTGTGCAAACAACCCTTAAGCTACGTTTACACCGGAGTTAATAACACAAGTTTTTAACATTTTTGTTATCAACTTATGTTAATTATTACAAAAGTTAATAACATCATGTTGAGTTGCGTTCACACCGGAGTTGATAAATGTTAAATGCTGGTTAATGGTCCTACAAATGACGATTGAAGAAGATTGAAGAAGATAACATGAGTTATTAATAAAAAGTTGTCAACTTGACTGAATCGACAAAAAATTCTCTTGAAAAAAGTTGATAACTCGTGTTTTCAACAGAAAATTCCTTGTTATTAACATAAGATTCATGTTATCCATCGAGTCGAGGTAACTTTTGTTAATAACAGGTTACTATCTTCCCCGCAACTCCCTCGCCCAGCACCCCTACCCTACAGCTGTTCCCTAATAACTACAGCTGTAGACAAAACACGTGACAAAGTTATTAACTTTTGTTGATAACAAAACTAGCAGCCAAAAGAAAATGTTATTAACTTATGTTGAAAACTTTTGGTGTAAAACTCTGGTGTAAACGCACTATAATTTATTTACATAAGAGCAGATGAAGATCATTATTTTAATGATCACACACATGTTTCAATTCAAATTTGAAGGCAATTTTTTGCTTTTTATTCCGGCTGCTATATCATATGAATAGTCTCGTTGAATGAAATCATATGGCAGTCAATTATATTGATAACAAGATCTTGTTAATAAAAAGGAATTTTCTGTTAGAAACATGAGTTATTAACTTTTGTCAAGAGAAATCTTTGACGATTCAGTCAAGTTAATAACTCGTGTTATTAGCTCCGGTGTAAACGCAGTTTAAGTAAATTTAATTAGTCCCTCCTTAGTCAGAGGGACTGATGGAAGTTCGGGGTTGGTAATCCCGGTGTAGGCCTACCCATTCGCATCGAGCCCCAGCAAGTGGTGGATGCAGCTTGTCTCATCTGCACGAGATAGGCCTACACCTCATCAAAGACCATGGCCCTTTTGGCTCTGGACGGTGTCACCCTGTAAGGGCCCCTGCCTATGTTTACTATAGTCAGGTCCACATTATGACAGTGTTTAATTAGCAATGGTATTGCTATCCTTGTTTATCATTCAACAAAGCGGATAGCGCTATCTCTTTCTCACTTTGATCTGTTGCCAGATTGTTTTTAACAATGTAGAATTGATAATTAATTAACAAAATAATTATTTCATCTTAATTATGAAAATTCATTATGAAATTATTGAAAAATATAATTTATTGCTTAATAAAATATACACGAGCATAATTTATTATTTTAAATGAGAATGAACAATTAATATTACATCAATAAACCTATATATCAGATACCGTCTATAGAAGGCATTGACAAGACAGAGGATCGGCAACGTTGTTCTGCTATCTTTCTTCACTGCCATTGTAACGTGGACCCCACTATAGGTGAGAAACTATCAACGGCCTCATATAGGCGGATGAGGAGAGGGTGGTTGGAAGAGCTCAGGAAGTAGGCCTGCACCCGAATCCATGATAGGTTATGCTCTGAAAGCTGCAGTGAAAGCAAGTGCCTAGGAGATGGCCACTCTATATCTTTGACTCAAGGTCTAAGAGGACCTCGGCCCTCCAGGTTGGGTGTTGAGCGCAAGGCTTACACTTTTCACTTGAAAAAAGTCTTGTTACAAAACCAACCAAGGATCTAAGTGGGGTATATGATCATGTAGCCTAATAGTACAATTTTATTATTATAAAAGTAATATCAATTTTTCCTAATAATAGCACACCAATCAGTGGTAGTACAGCAATAAGCTGATTCCATTAAATTTAAGGGTTTCACCCTAACTTGAACTATGGATAAGTAACTAAACACTCACTTTTACAATAGTACTTCATGTATTTAATACTATTTTGGATTAATTTTAAAAATTGTTCACGTTATCTTCATTTAGATAGCGATCACATGATATTGTACGTTCCAACGCTCCATAGCGACTGAAAAGGCATAGTATGGGCCGTCTGCCAACATTTTTTCCAGGTCAATACCTCCTCCCGTCACCGAGTAGGTACTAACAGTTCGAAAAACATGCGTTTCCTCTGCACCACTCTGTATAATCATTTGGAATGGAGGTAGTTTTGTAGCAAATTAACTGTGCCTCAATACTGTAGTGGTGATATTTTCTAGATAAAACTCGTCATATGGTAAATCAATCAGTATAAATTGCTTAGAATAGTAGGCTATCAGAAACTTTCATTTCATTCTTCAAGAAGTTACTTTGTCAGAAACTCGGATCTCCACAGGGACCTGCAGATGGAAGCAGTCGATGTCATGATCACAAAGGCTGCCAGAAACCATGAAGAGACTCTACATAATCATCAGAACATCCAAGCTCTACACCTCATTGACAACTCTAATACAGTGAGAAGACTGAAAAGGAAGAAGCCTACAGATCTCGTTTAAAAGTGGCAAGAGTGATTCTGAAAGGAACAGTGCCTGGGCATCAGTTAAACGAGACTGACCCTGTGTATTGCCAATAGCAGCTTGCTTTGTAAAAACACTTTTATAAATATAAAAATACTAGATATTGTCCAGTCTGTTATAGTACTTTTATTCAGTAGGCATATGGATAACTACTAAATATCACCTTCACAACTACTCAGAAAGTGAAAAACACTTCTGTGAAGCTCAGGTCAGCAAAGAACAAATTGCAAGTTTTGTCAAATTGATAACAGTAGTATCTTGTGGTCCGATTAATAACAGAAATGTTCCATCTAGTTTTATGTAATTCTAATTCTTTTATGAAATGAATCACTATAAATATGTTTTATTTAACTTAGAAAATTGTGGAAGACTATTTACTATTGTTATAAGAGAAGATAATCACAAAACATATTTCATAGGGTAGGTACTATTTATTACAGTATCAACTGAATAAATCACGGTATGTAAATAAAATATTATATCATGGAAGTTAAATAAAGCATCAATAAATACATCATCAATACAGCATAATCACTATAGCAGTACAGATTAGTCACTTTACCTACTGCTTATAGTGACTGTAGAACTTAAAAAATATATGAATATTATAGTCATTCCCACCAAAAACTCACTGAGAAACTGACATCTAAAGAACGAATATGATGCCACCATGTTGGTGGAATGTAGAGCATTTCACCAGGATGCAAAATCGTTTCTAGAGCTGGTACATTCTTGTAATTTGGAAACTGCTTATAATCTGGATTCTCTGGGTCTACTTGAGCGGTGTTTTTGAGTAATTTAGAATTGTGACAACTAAGGCAGTCAGAATATTTCGGATCATAGAGAATGACACGCTTCCTGCCCACAACTTGAGCAAGAATATTATGTTTTGGATCATAGTGCAGAGGAGATATTGTACCAGCTGGTCCAAACCAGGCGTTGATATCTGTGCCACCTGATTCAGTATTCTCCTTATCAGAACAGCAACAGTATTCAGGTTCACATATATCGGTAAGAAGCTCTGGAATTTGATTGAATAGTTGATGCTGAGCCAGATATCCTGTCCTCTTTTGTTTGTTTTCACTCGTTATATGTGTTCTGATGAATTCTCTCACAGTCATTAGAGACTGTGACCACTCTTCTTCATCATAACGAGATCCTATCTCGACTGGCACTGTACGGCCTCCAGCTTTTGCAGAAATATAGTCCAAACTATTCCATTTGTTCAATGCAGGCCAGTGAGTCATGCAAGCTTCCAATTTGACCGGTTTTCTAGGAAGGAAAAAAATTGCATAGAATGTTTCTAAAGATGGACAGGATAAAGTATCTATCTCACAACCTTTTACTCCAGTAAACTCTGGTAACAAACTCCCACAAATCAAAGAAGAAGTACCAGTAGTTTCGTTTGGGGAGTCCAATTTGGTAATACAGTTGGATAATATTTCAGCAGCTTTGGTGAGTTCAGTACGGTAAGCACAACCTAACAATAAACCCATATCAGCATCTTTAAGTCCTTTTTCTAAACAGTACTTTTGTTGATCACTTTGCACTAGAAACGCTTGCATCACACTAATCATTGAGAGAAAAAGGCTTCCAAGAGAGTAAATGAACCGTTGAGATTCTGGAACTTGTGACCAATGGCCGGTGTTCAAATTTTCCCATGTCCTGTCCAGTACAATTTGCACAATTGATTTTATTTCATCAAGAACGCCTTCAAATTTAAAATTTTCGTTTTTCATTATTTGCTCATCAAGAAGCAGCAATTGTTTATAACAGTCCTTTGTCAAGTCAAGTATTTCTTCTTCCAAATCATTATAGTTTTGCAAATGTAAATTTGAAGGAATGATACTCCTTAGGTTCATATACGATTCTCTAATGATATTCATTAAATTGAGTTGGACATCCCTTCAACTTCAACTGGCAAATATATCTGCAACAATAAAATGGGAAACATTATAGGTTTTATCAAGAAGGATGCATGTTGTTTATAATGCTTATTAAGAAATTAAATAATTAGGAAAAGAATAATGCAATTTTGATGGAAAAAGTCAATTTTGAGGACAGGACTTCTCATGAAATTATCTGTAAACTAGGCCCACTTAATTTCAACGAGCCGGTAGGCTCATTTTGCTCGCTATCCGTCAAGCAAGGGGGCTCCGCATCCTGGATCATCCAGATATAGGATCATTTTCATTTGAGTAGTCAAATGCATTTTTCATTTGAGCTTTCTTTCTTCTGTCAAAAAGTCAAAAGAGACTTTCAGGCTCGATTCAATCACCAGTTTTCTTCGAATTATGTAGTGTAGGGTTACAAAAATCTTTTTATCAGAATTAATAAATATTAAGTTATTTCTCAATTAGAGACTTGATTATTATATTTCAATTATTCAATAGTTATTTGGAATGATATGGAGAGCATATCAAACATCCATATCTAACCCTATCAAGTATTTGCTTGAGAAATGTAGAAAAATGCTTTGGAAATTAAATGAAAAACTCAAGAAAATAAACTTTCTAAAAACGCTGGGGAACGCTGTAAAACCTATATTGGGCGTATCTTCGGCGTTATTCTGAAGTAATTTCAAGAGGAAATTTCTTGACCTTTGCTGAATTTCTGTACAAAGTTTGAACATTTTTTCTCAATTGATTCTTGAAAAATGTGATAAAACGCAAAATAAAACGCTGGGGAATGCAAGGAAAACGCAGTACAACCACCAATCTTGGGCGTATCTTTGGCGTAGTTCTAAAGTCCCTCAAGAAAAATCTTGACCCTTGCTGAACTTCTGTACAAAATCAGAACATGATCTGTCAATTAGTTCTTGAGAAGGCGTAGGAAACGCAGGAAAACGCTCAAAACCGCGAAACGTGGGGCTTTATTCCAATACCCTCCCAATACAACATTTTTATACCTCAGCTTGTGTACAAAATTTGAACATTTTCTCTCAATTAGTTCTTGCAAAATGTGAGGAACGCTGGGAAAACGCAGTAAAACTGCCTATTTCAGGCGTATCTTTGGCGTAATTATGAGTTTTCTAGACCCTTGCTGAGCTTCTGTACGGAATTTTAAAATGATCTGTCAAGTAGTTCTTGAGAAGGCCTGGAAAACGCAGAAAAACGCTCAAAAACCGCCGATCTTGGGCGGAACTTGGGCGCCTTAACTTCCAATACAACATTTTTATACCTCAGCTGAGCCTATGTACCAAGTTTGAACATTTTTTGCCAATATTAGTTCTTGAAAAAGCTGAGAAAACGCGGGGTGTTCCGTTCTTAGTGCGCCTCTAGATGGCTAAATGAACATACATGCCAAATTTGAACGTATTTGATTCAGTGAATTTTTAGTTCTGTTTATTATAAATGAATGAATCAGTGCCATTTCGCTTTTATATTATTATCAATGATAGAATTTTTTATTATTGGTCAAAATCTTTGCTCACAAGTCTGGGTTTTGAGGTTGAGTGGTAGGGAGGATTTAAAAGTCCAAACACCGCCTGATAGAGAATTTTTTCATCTCATCTTTGGGTGTTTAGTACAACAGACTTATTGAAAAATAATCATATTCTTGCAAATATCATATACCTATTTTATTTATGATTAAATCACAAATAGAATTTTTTATTTTATTAGTCATTCAATTGGTTAAACAACTTTCTAGTAGCCCTGGGTTATTTGAGACTTTTGAATGTCAACACATCAACTGTGGGGGACCACTGGCGACTAGAATTTATATCAAGGACGATGACTTGAGGCTTGGGTAGGGTTACCAGACGTTTGGATTTTGTACAAACAGTCCAGATTTGGAGTACCTGTTCAGTTTGGCGACCGGATTTGTGAAATATCTGGATTTTACTTATAGGAACTGAAAACGTAGCCTAATTGGGGACCTTTTGCGATCATCACTGTTGACATTTTGAAAAATCTTGAATTAGCATGGAATTTTCTGCCAAAAGATGAAAAACCCAAAACACAAAATACCATGGAATTTCCTACCAAAAGATGAAAAATCTGGTGTGGCGCACTCACACCACCTAGCCGTATTGAAAATTTTCATTATTCCCGTAGGTAAGCTACTAGTCCAGCCAACGAAAGATTATAGAGGGAAAAGTTTTGAACACAATTTTTGGCCCCGCAGCTCTTCTAAGGATAGTTAGGGGTAAACATATCAAAAGTCCTCACCCCTACCCCTTGGTTTGAAAGGACCATATTTTGGTTTATTTCATATATCTCGAACAATATGCGTCTTTCGGAAATTTTTCTCAAAATCAATGCTTACAAATTAGCCTACAAGTTTCATCTGTAACATTTGTCCATATCTGTCATAGTTTTCTAGATATGAGCTCTTGAAGGTGTCACAATTTGAAGAGAAACCCTCCGAGTTTTTCATCTTTTTGGCCTTATACTCTTTAACGATTGATTGAAAAAATCCTTGCTAATCATGAGCTCATAGAGCATCATATTCTCTTCAATTTAATGAATTATTTAATTATATTACACATCTCCCTACGATTGTTCCAGCCTTTATAGTGTTAAGTGTAAAATCATCAGTTTAACAACAATAGATCAATTGACAGAGAAATTTGGAGGGAACGTTTGGAACACAATATTTGACTACGTAGCTTTGTTTGGACTACTTAGAAGGTGAACATGTGTCAAAATACCTTATCCATACCCCTCGTGCTCAATGAGGGTGGTTTAAAAGGTGTGGTTTTTCATTTCTGGCTTACACGCATGTATCTAGGAAAAAATGAATTCCAGCGACATGACTAAACAAAAATAGGAACTACTGAACAAAAATGAAGGTAGATAAATTTCCTACAAGTTTTGTTAAGTAGAGTTTTGTTTCTTAAAAAGACAGTTTTTCTTCCAACTTTTTTCACTTTCAGGGCTTATTACTTAACAATAATGCATGGAAAAATAAGTACTGAACGTTGGGTTGTGGAGAATTTAATTCTCTTCAATTTGGTGTATTTTTTCACCACTATATGCTTTCCATCAATTTGTAATAGCATATTTAGTGTTGAGAGTGAAACTCTCAATACAGCAACAAGTGTCAACTTGACGGTACCCTACTTTTAGCACAGAGGTTAGGAATGAGGATTTTCAATATGTTCAGCTCCTAACTAGTCTTAATGAAGCTGTAGAGTCAAAAATTCTTTTCCAGATATTGTGTCCAAATTACATTGTCAAATGATCTATTACTGCTGTATTGAGAATTTCACTATGTTTCCAAGATAAATGCATGTAAGCCGGAATGAAAAATCACCCTCATCCCTCAAGCATAAGGTGTAGGGATGAGATCTTTTGATATGTTAACCTTCTAAGTAGTCCAAACAAAGCTACGTAGTCAAATATTGTGTTCCAAACTTTCCCTCAACATTTTCCTATCAATTATTGATCTATTGTTGTTAAATTGAAGATTTTACACTCAACACTTTAACGGCTGCAACAATCGTAGGGAGTTGCGTAAAATAATGAAATAATAAATTAAATTGAGGAGAATATTATGTTCTATGAGCTCATGATTAGTACGGATTTTTTCAATCAATCGTTAAAAAGTTATAAGGCCAAAAAGATGGAAAAATCTGAGCCGGAAGGGTTTCTCTTCAAATTGTAATACCTTCAAGACCACATATCTAGAAAACTATGAGAGATATGGAAAAATGTTACGTATGAAACTTGTAGGCTAATTTGTAAGCTTCAATTTTGTATTCGTCAAACATTTCCGAAAGACGCGTATTGTTCGAGATATATGCAAAAAAAACAAAATATGGTACTTTCAACCCCCCCCCCTACCCTCTTAGCACAGGGAGTAGGGTTAAAGACTTTTGATATGTTTACCCCCTGAATATCCTTAGAAGAGCTTCGGGGTCAAAAATTGTGTTCCAAACTTTTCCCTCTATACCTTTTTTGAGCATTCGTTGCCTGAACATTATTATATCATCTGTAAAATTCTCATGGACTCAAATTCATTTCATATGAATTTTCTGGACTAGGAAGAAAGAAACATGATACACATCTGATTAGAAAATAACATTTCATAAGAGGTCTCCAGCGTAACGAGTTTTCGGAAATATCCTATTATATTTGGCGAGCAGTTTCTGTATATTTCTATATATTTATGTTCAACGGATCTCGAAAACGGTTCTAACGATTTTCACGAAATTCGGAAGATAGTAGGTTTATGATATAAAAATTCGATGCACTAGGACTCATCCCTGGGAAAACTAGCTGAAGGACATGAAAAGGATAACAATTATTCATCCTTGGAAAAACAGATGATAATTACGTCGTCTGTCGAAACAAAAGATGCTTGTATGGGAGAGAAACAAAATTATTTCCAGCTGTGTAATCAATCAGCGAGAAATATTATATAGAAATTTTAATGGACTTGATCAAAATAATCTGATTTGTTGACATGACATGATAATCATTCTAAACTAGAGTATATCATAATTTTCAAAGTTATTCATTATTTGACAATTTTAAGTGATTAGTGAGTGTTATTTTGTTATTCAATTTGGTTTGTAAATAATCTAAATTAGAACTTTTTTGTTTTTAAATGTTTGGACTGAAAATTGAACCGATGAATTCAAGTGTATGGAACATAAACTACTTTCTGTACTATTTATAGTGTATAAATCAAAATTCGGGGAAGAAACAGTTTTGAGCTGTTCCTTTTGCTTTGTCCTTCCCCAATCATTTTAAAGAATTGTGTTCTGTTTATCAATAGTTTATAAATAAATAACGAGCAAAGCTTGGTGCCCCGATATTAATTTTGAATTGATCAGCTGACAAGATCAATTCTGCAATCTCTTCCAGTCTACAGTTACCTCTCTCATTAAGTTTTCATTTGAATAATCACATTTTCTCGAATTTCGAGCTAATTTTCAATTTCAGGTGGAAATGTTACTGGACATTAATTGTAGAGATTTTCATGCTCAATCTTTTCCATTTGAATTTTTTTGTTTAATTTGTATCTGAACCCTGATAAATGGAAATCTAAAATCAAACTTTGCATAGATGGGGCGGAGCTCCTAAAATTTTTACAGATATGGGACTTGAGGTAGTTAATAGAACTTATCAATTACTATTTATGGTATAGATCTATGGTACAGTTTTTGAGAAAATCGCGAAAAACCTCGTTTTTGACATAATTTTCGCCATTTGACTGCCATTTTGAATTGTATTTGATCGAAATTGTTCGTGTCGGATCCTTATAGAGTGAGGACTTCAAGTTCCAAACACACATACAGACCAATACCCAAAAAAAAACACTTTTTTGGATTCAGGGGACCTTGAAATAAGGTATAGAAAATTAGAAATTCGGGTACGGTACCTTAATTTTTTCGGAAAGCAATACTTACCTATGGTAATAGGGCAAGGAAAGTGAATACCAAAACACAATACAAATGAAAACAAGTAGGTTATTCGAAGTTTGTTCTAAAAGCATTTTGTGTGTATGGATTGTAAATTGATTGTGTAATTGAAGAATTTTGAAGTGACCTCTGAGCTACATTTGGACTGTTGTATAAATTATAATTGGAACCGTTTTGGGTGTAAGTTAGCCTGTGGTACTTTTCTGTAAGTTGTATAATTCTGAATGATTGAATAAATAAAAGCAATGTGTTCTTTGTGAATATTTTCAAATTAATATTGGAATTTGCCATATATCTGCAGGTACCTTGACTCCAGCCAAGCGCATTTTCTCAATAGTGGGGTCTGTCTGAACAACTAAGAGAGGAAGATTCCCTCTGACAGTTAAAAAGAGTTCTTTACATTGAAGCAAGTACTATTTCAAAGTGCTCAAAATCTAATAACCACATAAGAAATAACAAGCCATTTTTCAAGATTATCGAGAATTCCTTGAAAAGTCAAGGAGGTTCAACGAAGCTGTCCCTGGATCTAGTACACTTTATTCAAAAGTTTGAGAGTTAAAGCAAATAGCCCACTTGAGACATAAGTGATATAATTTATATAATATGTAATACAATTCCTATCCAATCTGATATTGATATGTAATGGAATTTGATTTCAAGTGATAGTGAATTGAAGAGACCTTATTCTGATAAATTTATAATTTTTTCAACCCATAATCCTCATTAGTAAAAACGTATGCATTGACATAAGTTGAATAACAGTTATCATGTCTCAGACTCTTTTCTTCAAAGCTTGAATATTGTAAAATATTCCCGGACCCCCCTAAAAGCTTTATTGGAGAGTCCTCCAGGGTACGGTAACCTACCGCCCCTGAAAGCCACATGTCCGGATCTTGTTTCAAAAAATTTGGTAAACCTATAGGCTTAGGTTACGATAAAGTATTATAATACTAAAATAAAACAGTATTTATACCGTACAACAAAGAACTATAAGATTGCATAATATACAGATAAAAAATTATCAATAACTTACATTTGAATAAAATTGATCAAGCAAACCTCAAAGCAAAATAACTATCTTTTTATTCAAACATTTCTTACTGAAACTATCCCCATTGTTTCTTGATATTCAATCAAGAATTGTTACTAAAAATAGCAACTTTAAAATGAGTTAAAAATTAGAATTTTTAAAAATAAACATAAAAATTACTTGATTTGTACGTAGTAATATTATCTGAAACATAACCTCAATTCTAAGCATCATTACACCCGACAGCTGTTATCTATAAACACATAAAACAGCTGTCAGGAGTCAGAGAGAGCCGGCTATTGAAATTTGTAAACATAACCTATACCGTCTTTCTCAGAACGAAACTACTTCATACTTTAAAATTTATAATAATATGTTTATTGATTTCAATTAATTTAATTTTTTAAATAAAATATATGAATTGTGATACAATGTAAAAGTTATTTTATTGTGACACAACAAACAAAAGTGAACAAATGTGTAGGCCTAAAAAACGTTAATAATTTTATTCGAGTTGCTTTAGAATGGCCAAAAGGAAAGTAAATAGTGATTTTGACTTTGAAAAAGTTTTACTGGTGTTGAGTCTTGTGCGAATACTATCAATTTACATGATTCAAACATCGTTTGTTCCTGATGAATATTGGCAAAGCTTGGAGATTGCTCATAAAATGGTATTTGGATATGGCTATACCACTTGGGAGTGGGTGCATGGTATTCGAAGTTTCTTTTATCCTCTTTGGTTTGCAGGAGCCTATAAATTTATTGAAATTTTTGGTTTGGACTCGAGAAAAACAGTAATATATTTGCCTCGATACATGCAAGCAATATTCTCAGCATATGCTGATACCTGCGTTGCATCCTGGTTCAGATTCATGTTGGGACCCACATATAAATCTCTATCATCATGGGTGAGTTTACTTTGGATGATGTGCTTGTTTGTATCGTACTGCTCTACACGGACACTTTCAAATACAATTGAGCTGAATTTTACAATTATTGCACTATACTTGTACCCATGGTCTTTGCTTGAGAAGAAAGAAAAAACAAAAAGTTTATTGGTTGAAAGCAAAATGAAAAGCAGGACATATTTATGGTTTGTAGGGCTGGCTTGTCTCTCAAGACCCACATCTGCAATAATTTGGTTACCACTTTGCTTTTATGACATTGCTGTCAATTCCAAACCTTTTCTTCTTTTGACCAAAGTATACTTAATCATTTTTCTAAAAGTATTTGTTTCAACAATTTTAATTGATACATTTTTCTATAAAAAAATTGTTATTACACCTTTAAACTTTTTTCTCTACAATTTTTCTTACAACATTGGTATTCACTATGGTGCTCATTCATTTTTTTGGTATGTTACTGTAGGTATACCTGTTGTTCTAGGGCCTCTAGTTTTACCCTTTTATCAAGAAATATATTCAATAACATTTTCTATTTTGTCTTACTTGTTCTCAAAGTACTGGAATCATCAAAAAACTTTGATGAAGTTGAGTAATATAGATTTGATTTTATATTTTACCGTTATGTGGACTCTTTTCTGCTACAGTTTGGTGCCACATAAAGAATTTAGGTTCATTTTGCCGTTAGCTCCAATCATGTTCTATATTTCAGCTTTACATTTCAAAAAATATGGTGGAAAAAATATTACATGTTTCATACGCAACTCAAAATATGTATTAGTTCTAAGTTTGCTGATGCTATTGAGTAATTTTATAGGTTCCTTCTACCTAGGCCAATGGCATCAAATTGGTCCTTTGGATACTATTTCCATTCTAGCAGAAGAGGCCAGCTCAAATTCAAATAAGTCATCTTTTTTGTTTTTGATGCCTTGCCATTCTACTCCTTTGTACAGTCACTTGCATGTAAATGTTACAACCAAATTCCTAACATGTGAGCCAAATTTCCAAAGAGATCCCGTCTATAAAGATGAAGCGGACTTATTTTTCGAGTACCCAAGTGGCTGGCTCCATAAAAATTATCCAAAAATCGACGATTGTAGTTTGCCATCGCATATAATTATGTTCTCCAACTTGAAAATTTGGATTGATGATTTTTTAAGTCGGTATAGATACACACTTTGGAAATCCGTATTTCATGCTCATTTCACTCAAGGTAAACAAAGTGAGAATATAGAAATTTATAAGTTGAATTGGACAAAACCAATACACTGTTTTCCTTAGAGATATCATTGCAACCATTGTAGCAAATTTTAATGCCCTAGATTACTTTACACATTAATTCACTTATGAGTAGCCTGTTTCAACTTAGAATTTTCAACTAAGCTACTATTTCAACTTAAGGATTTAATCCTTTTAAAAATTTATCTTTTCTGATTATGGTGTTCCAACATTTTTTGTATTTATTACAGGCTTGGTATATCATGTTATATAGCATTATCACGTCTACATTTTAATACTGTTCACTTAATACTAGTAAATTGTAAATAAATAATACTCAACTACAAATATACCAGTCAGTATTCTTGTACATTAGCTCTTGAAAGCTTTGTAGCCTACTTTCATTGTGACTAATAAATGAATTTTTGTATCGATAAAGTGATTTTCTTTGGAGTACCTTTACCAGGGTTTAATTTAAGGGTGTGCAAAGGCTAAAAATAAACTTTCTACTCTTGATATTTTTCCAAATTTTTCTATTTGTATATCATCAAGCTATCAAAATGAAAAAGTTTTCTCAGGAAAACATTTTTTTTCTGATCATTACTTTTTGAGATATGAGCGCCTAATGTTTTATTTTTTTGGACAGAACATTTCAAATTTCGTAAGAGATAAATCCATGAGATTTAGAGGATAGATTCTTCATGGTATTGTTGATCTAGTAAAACAAAAAGTTTCTGAAAATATCAATTTTTAAGATAGTTATTCAATTTACTAAAAATAACCAAAAATGACTTTTAGTTGAGTTATTTTTGGTAAATTGAATAACTTTTTCAAAAATTGATATTTTCAGAAAATTTTTGTTTCACTAGATCAACAATACCATGAAGAATCCATCCTCTAAATCTCATGGATTTATATCCTACCGAATTTGAAATGTTGTCCCAAAAATTCAAACTTTAGGCACTCATATCTCAAAAGGTAATGATCAGAAAAAAATGTTTTCCTGAGAAAACTTTTTCATTCTGATAGTTTGATGATATAAATATCGAAAAACTTGGAAAAATATCACCAGTAGAAAGTTTATTTTTAGCCTTTGCACAGCCTTAATAGCTTATTTAATTCAACTAAGCTCTATTCTAGCTTTTCTCAGGTGAAACCAGTAGCTGGTATTCACTTGCATTGGCGTTATTTTCATCCTTGTCTTCTATGAGAGCATCACTCAACCTGTGTTATCCTGCTCACTTGGAATTGTCAACATTGGTTGAATGGGAAATAGGTTGAAATTATTCATAAGGAATTGAATCTCACTATAGCTGCATGATCAGGGAACAAATTGCTAACATAACGCCTGAAATGCTGGCACGAGTCATGAACGCCAAACGCCAAAAATCGGTTTACTCAGTGTATGGAGAATGGGGGACGTCATCTACCTGATTTGATATTCAAAACTAATTGAAACAAAATTTTATATATGTGTCTACATTACAAAAAATAAATACAAACTTTTCTGATCCATGTAAAGAGTTGTATTTACTAAAAAGAAGGTAGTTTTGCTGCCTCACTCTGTATAATGTATTCATCTATTATTTATTAGGAAGCTTTTTGGATGAAGCTAAGAAAACATTGTGTAACTTCTACAGTCAAATAATTCTCAATAGAATGTAAATTTAATTATTTATTAGAAATAATTTCAAATTCATTTATTGCATGAAATAAATACACAATTGAATATACTTCACAATTTCAAATGAATGGGTACGTCCACAATGCACGCTGGTTAAGCAGGTAGTCAGATTCAGATTTTCGGCGCCGAATATCTGACTTGGATGTGTCCAAAGTGCAAGCAGGTTGGCAGGTTGGAAACGTCACCTGCCCGTTTGTGATCAGTGTATCATGGATCTTACAAGAGAAGAGACAGCAGCTTTACTGCTGCTTACTGACAATGTGGTGACGAAGTTAAGACCTGTGAGAAGTGAAGTGCATCCTATTAATAAGTTAAGATCTACTTACGGGGAATACTCACATCTTTTTCCGCAGCTTCTGGCCGATGAGAACAGATTTTTCGAATATTTCAGGATGAGCCCGAACACATTTTATTTTATTCTGTCGAAAATCGAACACAAGCTTACCAAAAACTGGGCGAATTACCACAAAACCCCTATTCTTCCAGAGGAGAGACTGCATATCACGTTGAGGTATGCAATGAAACAAATTTTTCTCAGTTACATTATTTATTATTTTGTAATAAGAAATTGGAAAAAAAAACATTATTTTAATTGCATTACTTTTAAAATCAGACTGAACATTTTAAATTGTTAAATAATCTAATAATAGAAAAATACACAGAACTTGCTTAATGTGTTAGTTGAATTGCTCATAATTAGGATTATACAGGTTTGATGACTCTGTGAATTTCGTGCCTCCTGAGAACTCCCCTTGATTCTGCGGAAATGTTCCTTGGGGGGATGTCATCATTGATAGTTGGTAGTTGTTGTCGACAGATGGCGGCCTGCTGTCATAACAAGAGCTCGCTGTAGATGGCCTGCTGCTTGTATACTGGGCGACTGGGATAGATTGGTGCGAGTGTTCCAAAAGCAAACTCATCTACAATTTGCTGAATCCGGCTCCGAAATCTAAGCTTTTTTTCTGGGGCAATTTTTGAAATGAACGGCAACAGACTTTTAAAAAACATCAAATCATCATTTTCAGGTTCCTTCTGAAGAGCATTTTGTATTGTAGCTATCTTCTGTTGCTCCAGCTGCAATATCTTTTCGTTGTACTGTAAATTGCCCATCACTCGCTTCCTTTTTTTGGCAGACTTGTAAGTTCCTTTGGCTCGTTTGAAACAGCAGAATGGACGTCCCCCAAGTCACCAGTAAGCGGTTCTTCCCCAGCTACGTCGAGAACTTCAGTTCCGGCTGTGTCTTCAGTTTCCTGATGATCAAGGACGATGTTTTCCTCATTTTGTTGATAATTTTCTTCTTCTTCGTTGACGGAAGGTACTTTTTTTAAGTTGCTTGAAGATGCTCTAGGTCTAACTACATCTTTCAAAAAACCATAGCTTTGAAGTAAGGCCATTTAGGTTCACTTTTATTTTCGGCTGCGTCCCCCGATCTTGCCGGCTTTATTTTGCTGCACTCTACGCTAAATTGATCCTGCAGGTACTTCCACTTCTTCCGAAGCACAGGTTCTGAAACCAATTACAGTTTGTTATATTGATATAAGGAATTTGTTTCAGGTTTTTGTCAACGGGTATGTCATTTCGAGGATTGGCATTCTCTTTTAGAATGGGAAAATCTACAGTTGCTAATATTGTTAAGGAGACAGTTACGGCAATATGGGATGAATTGCAACCACTTTATATGCCTACACCATCAGAAGAAGATTTTAGTAAAATAGCTAATGATTTTGCTGAAATATGGAACTTCCCACACGTGATTGGTTGTCTAGATGGCAAACATATCAGAATAAAGTGTCCAGATAATTCGGCTGCAATGTTCTTTAATTATAGAAAGTTCTTTTCTATTGTTCTGCAAGGTTTAGTGGATGCATCCTACAAATTTATAACTGTTGACGTTGGAGGTTACGGAAAGCAAAGTGATGGTGGAACTTTTCTTGCATCTCACTTGCACAAATTCATTGAATCTGAAGATATAACATTTCCAGAACCTAAAATGGTGCCTAATACAAATGTCCAAGCTCCTTTTGTGATGTTGGCTGATGAAGCATACCCGCTGCTGCCTCATTTAATGACACCTTACAAGAGAAAGAACTTGGACCCCACGAAAAGGAATTACAATAAGAGACATTCAAGAGCTAGAAAAACAGTTGAGTGTGCGTTCGGAATCCTGTATGCAAAATGGAGAATACTTTCAAAAGTACTAGATACGGATGTCGAGTTGACAGAAATGATGATTAAAAGTGTAAAGGGCACGCCACACCAAGCTCGCTACCGCGGCGGTAGCGAAGTTTTAAAAATCGCTAGCCATGTATTCAGGTTGAGCGCGCCACACCGAGTTCGCTACCGCGGCGGTAGTACGGCCCACTACCACCTACGACCGCCTGCTAGGCGATTCAACAAAAGTTCGCTGAGAGGTAGTACGGCGGACAAAGCGAGCTCAGTGTGGCTCGCTCAACCTGAATACATGGCAGGCGATTCGAAGAGGTAGCGCAGTGCTGAGTGCTGTAGTCACGCCCTCCCCCCACTACTAGACTCACTACTCGGAGACTACCGCTAGCGGACGTTTTTCGGTGTGGCGTGCTCAGCCGAGAAAACTACCACCAGCGGTACTACCTCGGCGGTACTGGCGAGCTTGGTGTGGCGAGTCCTTAAGGGTTTTGTGTCAATGTAACTGCCTTTTTTAGCAAAACTTTAATCAATCAATCATGTTCACATTCAATCGATCAATGTTAAAAGTGTATTAACTACTGACATAAAATGTATATATTAAAATTTCAATTGCAACTGATTGTTTTTATGATATGAATTATCCTTGTAAAGACGTATTTTGTTACAAACTGATTTACAATTATTTGACATCAAACTTTAAAAGGGAAACATTGCCTTATTTGTTATGCTTATTAAAAAAAAAATTTACCTCTTTTTTGTGATTTTTTATTATTGTTTACATAATTTTAGGACATTTTACTCTTGATATTTTTCCCCTAAAACTGCTCGTTTAAAACAAACGAGGTGCTGAATTTTCGGAATTTCCAGTGTTTAACAATCAATAGCCTCTAAAGGTGTGGTTAGGAGAAAAAGTTCAACTGTAAAAAAGTCTTAAATTAAGTGAACAATTCAAAAACATCATGAAGGAAGGGCATTTACCTTAGTAACAAAATTTTAATAAGCAGTAATAAGGTGAAGTTCCTTATTTAAAATTTGCTGTAAAATCATTTGTTACTAAGATCATAATCGTGGCCGACTTAAAAAGAAACACCCTGTATTCTTGGGAATACAGCCGAAAAAGTATTGAGTTTTGTATACTGTGTTTGTATAATTTCAATACTATCATAGCCCATTTTCGTAGAAACAATTTTGTTATCTACCGGTCTTGTTTGGGTTAATAAGGTTAGCTTTTAAAGTGTTGTGGCCAGTTAAGAAAAAATATATAAAGTGATGCAGTGAAAAAATAAATGGCGGCCATTTAAAAACTTTGAATTAAAATAAATCGAAATAGGTATAACTTAATATTTAAATATCTATCACATCTACTTACCATCAATCTTCATTTGTGAGGCGATATTCCTCCAACAAGCATCAACTATGTTCCTATTAGAATGTTCTTTCATTCGTTTATCCCAAATCGGTGGATTTAACTGCACTACTGAAATTAGTTCTTCTATATCCATCACTAACAACTTATAACAACACGAACGGTCCGACTCGCAGGTTATCTGAAACCAGAATGAAAAATTCATTCCGGTAAAAATCTGACTCAGACAGCCTGCTCGCAGGAAATCGGCGCGCTGGTGCACTATGGACGCTTCCGTTGACTAACATGGGAAAGTAAGCGGGCCGAGTCTGCCTCTATTGGCGCCGACTGTCTGACTCAGAAAACCAGCGTGCATTGTGGACGTACCCAATGAATTATAGCGACTGTTTGTTGTTGAGTGAGTTTAAATAAGTCTCGAAATTTCAATGCCAATGGAATTTGCTGAACGTGTTGTGTGATTGTGATTTATTTTTTTAAACATATTATCACTGTTTGCACGAATGAAGAGGAGTAAGCTACTGACATACAATTGTCGAATGTCAAGTACATTAAACTCATCATATATTTCATTAGTCGGAGTGCGAATGGGTTTACTAAGGGCTGTTTTTATTATGCGTTTTAAAGTGAATAAGAGATTCTGTTTACAAGTTTACAGGTCATTCACAAACACTTATTGTGAGTGGTAGAAAAACAGTTGGTGAGGATATGAATTTTAAGAGAATGTATCATTTTCAAAGATACGCAAATAATATACAATATTTTTCTATTTATTTACCAGTAACCAGCAAATTCAAACAAATGTTGCATGATCAATAGAGCAATATTATCACAACTTGCCAAGCGTCAATCAACACGGGTGAGGATTATTGCAAGTTCTTTCAACATGGCAGGTAAAGGTATTCAATTTTTGTAAGGGCTCCTTGATGTATAATGTCCTCAATTTGTTGAACGCATATTGCTGCAATGCATAGTACAGAAGTGGTTGGAATTCAATCAACTCAAACACAACAACGAATTCATATATCAAGTTTATTAATTAAATTTTGGAATAATAAATTATATACAGTACTATAGTAGTTGATTGTCAGTGTGAACAGAATTTCTACTGTTGAGCGAAAGTTGAACATGACACCACTTCTATACTGATATCGGTTTTCAAATCTTGTAGGGTCCTTGGACAGTTCAAATAAATAAGGGCTTTCAAAAACCCCTATAGAAAAAATCACAAGGGTTCAAATCGGGCTGTAAAGAACCCGGCTGGCCACTCCAAATCGCTCCTAATTGAGATGAGGCGTCCTGGAAAGTGCTCCCTCAATTGAAGTCACGTTCAGAATGTTTCTGCATAATTGCCATCTTGTATGGATGGAGATGAAGAATTCGTCTCACAGACCGATCGGAAAGTCCAAGAGCAGACGCATGTTTGCGCGCAGAACGCTGAGGCAGAAAATCTCGCTGCCTCAATGTGCTCAGGTGACCTAATGGTCCTAGGCCTAGTTCTTCGTCTTGCTGCACTTGCAGTTTGTCTGAACGGAGTGACCCACATAACAATTGATTCCCTGTCCGGGACAGTAGTCAAAGGGGCTAAATTGAAGCGATTTCGAAATGCGCGCTGTGTTGTGGTCACAGAACATCCGCTCGAAAAATAAGTCTCAATGGCAAATGCACGCTTCTCATTGGTCCAATGTTTGATGGCGAATGAGCATGTCGGGAAGAAAAATTTATGATCTGACCTCTCTAACGAGACCAAATTTGCTATAGTACGACATCAGCTGACTGGATGGCGTTCACTTTAAAAAAAGAAGTTTTGCTGCCGCACCCTATATTTATTACAGGGTTATGATAAAGAGGGGGTTTCACAAAGTATGCATGGGTACATTTGATGAAATGCCGTGTTGTGAGAGCCCTCTCTGAAGCCGGTTGAAAAGCCTCATGCTGAGGGCTACCAGGGCTGCTTTGTATCCTACTCAGCCTTGTGAAGGGCAGGTTGAGTTGGTTTCTGCTTCTAGTGTTGCACTAATGAATGTCACTTCTCATGCTCAGGCTCTTATAGTCTTGAGAAATAATACAAAATTATGGATTTGTAATAGTAATAATAAATTCCCTTTCAAATGTGACAAACATTTTTATTAGAATAATATAATGACACACTGGTTTGACTACTATTCATAATTCACATTTATGAAATTGTTTTATTCTCATAAAATATAATTTTACAATTCTCGTACAAAATTCATTCATTCAATCACTTCATTCAATTTTCATACTGCAAAATGACATCTTATTAGTCAAAATCTACATAATACTCTACATTACACGGGTATCATCAGTATTAGACATTCGCTCATACACTCCATTAACTTAGTTGGTTCCACTCACTTTAGAAGAAATGATACAACGTTTAGTCAATCTTTAAAGAAGAATCTTCAAAGTTACTTTGATTATAAATTTCTTGTTGAACATTACAAAACTTTTGCTATTTAAACTTTTTATAAATGAAATAAATTGAAACTTTTTGCTACTATAAACCATTTCTGGCGATGTAATATAAGTACCATTGTCAAACACCACAGATATTCATGATTAATAATTGAAATTTCAAGTAAGTTATGATTACCGTATACGTTTTCATAGTATGACATACTTGTAGACTAGATAGGAGCTTCGTCTTAGAGTAATTAATTTCAGACTGAATTTAGAATTATGAAAACTTGATTGCAATACAGGCTGTATTAAGAAATATTTCTCAATATATGTAAGATCTTTAATAGTTGGAATGGAATTCTTCAAAGTTATTTATAACTTTATTATATTCCTTTCGAAGTATGGTATTTGTTTGCTAAAGAGGTGTAGTGAGACAGCGCTCTGGCTTTACGTCAGTTGGATGAGGAGTTGGTGACGGCGACAGACCATTGGATGAGGTCGAAGGCAGGTTTTGTGCTTTGAATGTCGAAGTAGATGGCTTAGACAATATAATTGGCTTTGGCAGAACTTTTGGCCTAGAGTCTCTATTATTTGAGGATTGATTGCTTGTCGATGGACGTAACTTGTCCAAACTATTAGGCGTTTCATCGTTGAGAATGAAGCTGTTTCTGCCGTTTTCAACGCCTTGCGAAGCTCTTTGGTGTTGCTGTAGCTGTTGGGGAGGCTGATCGTTGGCCGGAGCTGGATCGTTTTCGCTGAACTGTTTGGAACTCATGGAGCTCCTGTAATAGCAAACAAACAATATCAAACATTAAAATTTGATTGAGCTCTTGCACTCAGTCGATTAAATTCTTAAATTTAGGTTCTTTCCTAATTAAATTACAATTAATTTACACAGAACAAGACTACTCAGGAGACTAAGTGAGTGCCGTTTGCACAGTAAAAACTGAATTGAATTATCTTGTGGCTTAAAACTAAAAGTGAACCACATTATAACACACAAGACTTGATATGGATTTAATCCAGTTTCAAATTGAGTTTGTTTGTTTTTGTTTGCACTGACACTGTAAATGGCACTTATAGAAAATGATTGCTATAAGTCCTAGCATAAAATCCACTAGAGATTTTCATAAAATAATAATGTCTGGGTTTGATATGTTAGTGATATGGTTTAAAAAGGACAACGTTTATTGTGGTGTGTTGTCCTAAAGACATTAAGATTCACAAGAATTAAATGTTTGACAAAAAACTAACTTTTTAGTCATATTCTATTATGTGTTTGAAAAAAAATAATTGTCATTTGTTGCTTCAAGAGTTGTTTTAAATTTTGTCCCTGAGTTTCTTAACAAACAAGTGTGAATAATAATTGTAGCATCCAAATAAATCAATCACAAGTTATATGGGATAGTAAACTGGTGAGGCATAATAATTGTTATATTATTATTAGTGATTAGTATAAGAAACTGGTTAGTGATTAGTACGCTCAACTTACTTAGAAATTTCAACATACTGTCACTTAAATATGAAACAGTGATTTCAAATTCAACAATTGGTAGACAATTACCTAACACAGTAAATAATAAACGCAAAACAAATATTTTTTGTCTGTTTCGTGTATTCTCATTAGAACCAACTTTACAAATAGAATAGGGAAAACAAAGTTCATTGAATAATAAGGCTATTACCTATTAATGGCAAAACTAGTTCAAGTCTGTCGAGAAAGTAAAATAGACGTCCAATGTTCCAATGAATATCTTCAAAACGAAGTTGAAATAAAAAAAGCTAAAACTTATTACAGTTTGTTGCATACTCAGAGTATTACGTGAACCATGATGAATATTTTCAGCTTTATTCATTAATTTGGATCTGAGTAATTCTTGGGAAATTCGTATACGATCCACTGATGTGGCATGTTTTATTCATTTATTTATTTATTTAATCATTCAGAATTACACAACTTCCAGAAGAGTACCACAGGCTTACGCCCAAAACAGTTCCAATTCTAATTTATACAACAGTTCAAATGTAGCTAGTAGTCTGGGCGCAAATGTCATTCCGTGGTCAATTTTGAGTAACAGCCATGGAAGATGTCTCAATTCCTTCCTTAGGTCTAGCATAATGAGGATCGTGATGATGATAAGTCGAAATCACAGGCAAACACCTCGGAAACAAGATGGCCACCAAAATTTTCAGGGTTTTGCTATATCGCTTGTATTTCAATAACCGCTCAAGATATTCAACCATTTTTTTAGACGAAAATATTTTTAAAATCTTCCTCTATAATTTTTACTTTCCTTGCCCTATTACCATAGGTAAGGAAAGTATTGCTTTCCGAAAAAAATTAAGGTACCCCAATTTCTAAATTTCTATACGTTTCAAGGTCCCCTGAGTCCAAAAAAGTGGTTTTTGGGTATTGGTCTGTATGTGTGTGTGTGTGTGTGTGTGTGTGTGTGTGTGTGTGTGTGTGTGTGTGTGTGTGTGTGTGTGTGTGTGTATGAGTGTATGTGCGTCTGTGTACACGATATCTCATCTCCCAATCAACGGAATGACTTGAAATTTGGAACTTAAGGTCCTTACACTATAAGTATCCGACACGAACAATTTCGATCAAATGCAATTCAACATGGCGGCTAAAATGGCGAAAATATTATCAAAAACAGGGTTTTTCGCGATTTTCTCGAAAACGGCTCCAACGATTTTGATTAAAGTTATACCTGGAATAGTCATCGATAAGCTCTATCAACTGCCACAAGTCCCATATCTGTAAAAATTTCAGGAGCTCCGCCCCATCTATGCAAAGTTTGATTTTAGATTTCCAATTATCAGGCTTCAGATACAATTCGAACAGAAAATTTAAAGTGAAAAAGATTCAGCATGAAAATCTCTACAAGTAATGTTCAGTAACATTTTCACATAAATTTGAAAATAAGCTCGAAATTCCAGAAAATGAGATTATTCAATTAAAAACTGTTGGCAACTGTTGATTCTATTGAATCATTCACTATGATGAGATAGCAGACCTCGTGTGTCTCCAGCGTTATAGTCCTGTCACCAGCTGACTCAAATCTTTGAATAGTAGACTTGAGATGCGCGGGAACACTAGCGTCAGGTGATAAATTTTCATAACGGCAAGGAAAGTTGTGTGAGTGCGCCACACCAGATTTTTGTTCTATAACATTTTCCTCTAAAACGCATATTTTTTTAGTTATAACCTTTAAAAGCCCAAAAAACCTTTTTTTGATTTGTTCAAATTTCATTCCATTATAACTTTTTTGTGCAAGAGATACAAAGAAATTTTAATTCTATGATATTTAGAGCGTTTTTTCAGCTTTGGAACGATATATTTGACGAAAAATCTTTTTAACGAAAAATACAAAATTGGATAAATCTTTCGGATATTGTAGTATGATTGTTTTGGAGCTTCCAGATGGCTGAATTGATCCGATATCCTCGACATTATTAGAATTACAGACGATTTCTTGAAAATCGACATATTTTTGCCGCCATCTTGTTTTTTCATGATGACAAAAAAATTTTGAGATTGCCATCATGGATAATCTCTTTCTACACATCATTATAAAGAGATTGATACCATTCCCAAGTCTGTACCTTCATCACCTGAAGTTAGAAATTATGAATGTAGAAGATTAAAATATATTATCGCAAAATGGTTGAAGGAGAGAGCATTTTACTCTGTTGAAGAGATTTTAACTAGTGACTCTCATCCATAATATTATGAGTTTTAATTTTATTATAGTTTTTATAATGTAAGTTATATGACCTGTACTTGATCCTAGTATTAATATTGTGATATTCATGTCAAGTGACTTTTGTCTATGCAATTTTGTTTGTGACAATAAAAAATTCTTGATTCATGATTCTTCAAGGAGTCATGAGCTACACGGTTTTCTAATTGTTGGGATTGGCATTTGGTGGGAAAAGCGTGTTTTCCGCTGCAAACAGTACTTTTTACTCTTTTTCCGATGACGCTCCAGCCGTAAAATATGGACTTACAGCCTCCAACCAGATGTCATTTTGAAGCTTCGGAAATATTCTACAACACTGTGCCAATAATACTAGTGTTTGTTCACTGCGAATACATATACAGAGTTTGTCCCCGAAAAATGTATGTTTCAAGTTTTTGAAGTTGAATAAATAATGGTAAGAGTGGTCGAAATGAGATTATTCTCTCGAACATCATTGTTTGGTTAATTCTAAATACTTTGGTGGTAAAACCAATCCGATATATCTCACAATAACTGAATAACAAGCGATATAAAACTTTCTGTCAATAATGACCGCCATCTTGTATTTTTCAATGATGTCAAATATTTTTGTTGCTTCCATCATCAATATTCTTATTAGTTTTGTTGTAACGAAGAGATTGAGACCATTTGCAAAGATCTATCTTAAAGTAGTCATGAAAAAATTGATTTTATAGTTCTAGCTTGTTGCCTCATGCATATGGAAAAACGCACCAGAAGTCATGCAGGGTTTTCTTTGGAGGTCGCTGGAGAACACATTTTTTGACGTACAGCGCATGAATATATATCGTTCCAAAGCTGAAAAACGCTCTAAATTTCATAGGATTGAAATTTCTTTGTATCTCTTGCACAAAAAAAAAGTTATAATGGAATGAAATTTGAACAAATTTAGAAAAAATTTTTTTTGGGCTTTTGAAGGTTATAACTAAAAAATACGCGTTTTAGAGGAAAATGTTATTAACAAAAATTGTAGAGGAAGATTTTTAAAAGATTCTCGTTTGAAAAAAAGATTGAATATCTATCTAGAGCGGTTATTGAAATACAAGCGATATAGCAAAACCCTGAAAATTTTGGCGGCCATCTTGTTTTCGAGGTGTTTGCCTGTGATTTCGACTATAATAATAATAATAATAATAAAAGCTTTATTGACATTCATAATTGAACAAAAGCCTCTCTTGTATGAGGTAAAATGATAGGTTGGCAATTTATCAAGCTATTTACAAATTTACAGGATTTTAAATCTTTTTCACAATAGTTCTTGGAATTATAACTTAGACACTATTTTGTTCCACAACTGTCGATTTCTTGCAGTGGTTGCCCATGCGTGTCCTACCCTTTGACATAGCTCGTCCCTCCATCGGGTTGGTGGCCGTCCTCTGCTCCTGGTCCTGTCCCTCGGCACCCACTCAGTGCAAGTCCTGGTCCACCGGTTTTCGTCCATTCTCGCGACGTGGCCCGCCCACTTCCACTTCAATATGTGCGCCTCTCGTTGTAGGTATTTGACGCGCACAAGACTCAATATATCAGTGTTTCTTGAACGTTCACTCAGCCTTATGCGAAGAATGCTACGCAGTATTTTCGTTTGTGTGGTCTCCAACCTCCTGTCCAAGTACTCTGTGAGCGCCCATGTTTGCGAGCCATACAATATCGTCGGATAGACACACATGGATAGCGCTTTTCCTTTCAAATTATTTGAGTAATTGCCCTTGAAGATGCGTTTCAGTGCCCAATATTTCTTCCACCCTTTATCAATTCTGTGCTTGATTTCTTTCCCAGATCTGTTGACAAACGATATAACCTGGCCCAGATATTCGTAGTCTTCCACGTAATCAAGAATTCCACAGTCGATTTCTACCCTTATTTTTTCGGAATTTGTCATTAATCTGGTCTTCTGAGCATTCAAGTGGAGGCCAATCGTTTTGCTAGCCTTCAGCAGTTCCTTCATCATCTCTTCCATTTGCTCGGCGCTCTCTGCCACAACCATCACATCATCTGCAAATCTAAGATTTGATAGTTTTTTCCCATCAATTCTGAGGCCCTTATCCTCCCACTCCAGCCTTCGAAAAATGTAATCCAAGCAGCAGTTGAATAATATTGGGGAGAGTGGGCAGCCCTGTTTCAATCCTTTCTCAATTTTTATGCTCTTTCCTTTTCTCTCCAGTTCCACATAGATTTCTGTATTATCATATAGACTCTTAATCACGTCAATGTACATTCTGTCTATGCCAGCTTCTTCGAGGGCATCCCACATCCTGCAATGACTCACACTGTCGAATGCTTTTTGGTAATCCACTAGACATAGGTAGAGCGGTATGTTATATTCCATCGATTTTTCTATTATCTGATTTGCAGCTTGAAGGTGATCTATTGTAGAATATCCTGGCCTGAATCCTGCTTGCTCAGTGGGGTGATTTTCATAAACTTTGTTCAGTAATCTATTTTTAATTATGGAAGCGAATAGCTTATACAGCACTGAGGGGAGAGTGATTGGTCTATAATTCTCCATATCCAGTCTTGAACCTTTCTTGAATATTATAATCACTTTATTTCTCTTCCATGCTAGAGGTATTGTTTTTTCTCTCAAGATTTTGTAAAATAAAAGTTTTAGCGGCTTCAATAGTTTTTCAAATCCTGTAATCACTGCTTCGCCTGTGATTCCATCATCTCCAGGAGCTTTACCTTTCTTAAGACTTTTAATAGCATTGAATATTTCTGCCTCTAATATTTCCGCTGCTTCAAAATCGAATTCAGTCGCTTGTTGATTTTCTCGTATAGCCCATCTTTCGTCTCCATTGTCCTTCTTGTATAAATTCTCATAAAATACTGATATATGGTCTATAATTCGACTTCTTTCTGTCGCAATCCCACCTTCTGTATTCAATTTGGCGATCCATTTTTTTTCTAGTACTGCTGAGCTCTTGATTGATCTTTTTAGTTGACCCTGTTGTCAGCATTATTGAATTTATTACATTTTCTTCGTATTCTTTTGTCTCTTTCCTAATTCTTGCTCGTACTTCTTTTCTGAGATTTTTGTGCTCCTCCTTCTCCTCGTCTGTCTTCTCAACAATTCTATTCAATCTCTCACGTTCTTCAATCAAATTCATTGTTTCAGTTGAGATTTTCTTGCTTCTTCTTTCCCCTCTCTGTACTCTTTCCAATCTGTTGGAAGCTATTCGAATCGAATGTACAAGTCCGGTATATATTTCTTCAATACTATTGTTTTGGGTTATATGTAGTTTTCTAATTTCTTCTGCTAAATTTTCAACATATCTTCCACTGTTTGTCTCCTCTATTCTCGTTCTTCTTTGTTTGATGAAAAACCTTCTTTTATGTAGCTTCATTTCACTCATCAGCATTCTGTGGTCAGAGTCGTACTTGAATGTTTTCATTACGGCTAGGTGTTGTACAGTGTTGTTCCTCTGCTCCACCATAAAGTAGTCGATCTCATGCAAGCCTCCAATTGGGGATTTCCATGTCCACTTGTCTTCAATACTTCCTCTGAATAGCATATTTACAATCTTGAGATTATTGCTTAGGGCAAAATCCAGTAGCATTTCGCCTCTTTCATTTCCAATACTAGCTTCCCCCATCTCAGCGCTCCTTGCAATCTTTGCGTTGAAATCTCCCATCACTATTAGTCTTTCTCCTGCTCGTTTTTGTATCATTATACCTTCTAGTCTCTCGTAAAAAAGTTCTATTTCTTCCTCATTACTGTCGGATGTTGGTGCATGTACTTGTATTATCATTAGCTTATTGTTTCCAATTGATATTTTTATGAACGCAATTCTGTCTGATATGGGTTTAAATTCGGTGATCTTATTTTTGTGTTGTTTATTCACAAAAAAGCCAACTCCTCTGTTCCCTCTTGTGGCTGCTGAGTGACAGAAGATATGCCCACTATTTCGCTCTACTACTTCTTCGTAGCTTCTCCTGATTTCAGCTAAGCCTAAAACATCCCATTCGATCTCCTTCATTGCTAGCTCAAGCTCCATAATTTTATCTTCTCCTAGGACAGACCTTGCATTAAATGTGCCTATGTGTATAAGTTTTCCATTTCTAGTTGAACTATTCTTGTTTAATTCCTGAATGAATCCGGTCCTGTGTATTCTTAGTTTTTGCTATGTCTGATTATTTACAGTTTTTTGACATTCCTCTTTTCTTTCTTCTGGTCTCTCAATCAGCTGTTTGTTTTGATGAGTGGATTTTTGCTCATTCACCTTGCTCGCTTCTTCACACGCATTGCTGTGCTTGGTGAGGAAACTCTCTATGCTTCTATTACCTTCCACCCTTCTCCCTTTCCTCCCAGACTGCTTTCCATGGCGACTTTTGCTTTCCTCTTCCTGATTCCTTGGACTCGACTCTTCACTTCTAGGTCGTTTGGCTGATTTGGCCTCTATATTGTCCAGTTCTTCAAGTGAAAATAGTTTCCCATCTACTTCTAGCTTATCCTTTTTCATGATAACCTTTTGACCCTTGCTTTTTAATTTCATGAGATGGGAGAATAAGTTTTTCCTTATTGCTCTGGTTTCTTGAGAAAAATCCTCCTTGATTTGTACATTTTTATAGCGTCTATCATCTTGGAGCCTTCTCTTCTCTCTCAGTATAATTCTTTTTATTGTAATTGAATTCAATTTCACTAACACAGGTGCTCTTTCTTTACTCTTATTTGTTTTCCATAACTCTTTGATATAGTTACCATTTATTTCAGGGACTAGAAACTTGAGAACGTTCATGATCTGATCATTCATTTCAAAATAGCTTCTACTCTGAACTCCATAGATAAGTAAATTAAACTTCCGCTTACTCTCCTCTACAATCTTTACTTTTTCTGCATAGTTTTGTTTCAAGGTATTTATATCTGATTTTATTCCCTCTATTTCATCTTCAAAACGAGAATTCATTGCATCCACTTTGTTGTCTAATGAATCAAGCTTCTCTAATTTATCCAGAATCCTGTCCAATTTCTCCTCTATTTGTGACATATTGTACTGTAGGATGTTAGAATGGTTATATTTTGAATGAAGATATGCTGTTCGATTTTGAAATTCGTCCTAAGGATGAAAGCACCTTTAATAACTCAATTGTTTGGAGTATAAAATGTTTAAGCTATCTAACTGGTTCGATGAATTTATTTCTAAGATGTTGCGTAGGTCAAGGTAGATAACAGTCTGAAGACAGATAAGCAAGGTGTTGTGATGTAGCTCGACTCAGCGCCTCTATCAACCTCTCTCTCTCTCTGTTGTTCCGTTACTTTCTTTCGTATTTCCCTGTCATTGATCATCTGGTAATTTTTCGGTTTTCATGATTGCTGCAGGTAGTTCAAAGTCCAACTTGCGATCCACCTGTGTTGGAGGTCTCTGCTTTGGCTTCTTCTTTCTAACCTACAATAGTTCAACTTCCATTTTCCAATGTCCAAAGCTCATCACAGGTTGTAATTTACACAAAACAAATTTGATAACTTGTCACTGTTAGTCCTTAAATTGTTGAATTGGTAACTTTTAACGACACTATTAGAATTTTAAACTGTTTGATTTGAAATTTCACTTGAGCACGATCTCACTAATGTTTCTCACAGCAGTCAAGGCTGCCAACCCCCGACTATCATCACGATCCTTATTATGCTAGACCAAACGAAGAAATTGAGACATCTTCCATGGCTGTTACTCAAGAATGACCACGGAGTGAGTGCCTTATTCATGACATTTGCGCCCGGACTATAGGTTATGTGTCGCTTTAACATTTTTCAATTACACACTCCAAATATACAATTCAAAACACACAAAAATAATTAGTTTATTAGTTTATATTATAGTTGATATCAGTTTATGTTATAGTTGATGCAATCTCATTCGAAAATATTTAGTAAGATCCAACCACCGCAGTTAGTAGGAAGGCAAATAGCAGCTCGGTTCAGCTGTGAGTGGTTTACCTTCTTTCACCGAGAAGTTGCTGTTCTTCAGCTGCGACCTCCCTACGATTTTTAAGCGCTTGATTCAGTTGCGACCTGAAATCTGTCATTTCTCTACCATCTGCATCTGGTTCACTTACGTTCTGCTTGTTACGAGACGCTCTTGTAATGACACTCTCGTACAAGGCAATGTCCTCTACCAAAAAGCACATCAGTGATAGAATGCCAGCTGCTATCAGAAGAAGACCTGAAATCAATTAATTGTGAGACAAATATTATCAATATATTATTTATGGGTTTTAAAACTTCCAAACCTAGGTTTCTATATTTATGATTATTATCTCCTCAAAACAATTTCTAATCTCTTCAATAAAATTCCCTTCATCCCTTTACGAGATTCTTTTCATTTTTATATGCAATGATCTTCATGAGCTGCATCCAAACGTTTTCCTCTTTCTATTCAATATAATTATATTATAATTTGGAAAATGAATTGATGAAGACTAGTGTGACCCCATAAAATCCAAAGCGCAGTTTGTTTTGTTCAAATTGGCCGCCGCCGCCGCTTACTGGATCAGTTGAAACATATCTTTCCTAGGGTCGAGAGATTGCGCCAGTATTAGTACTTGAAGTCTATTTAAAATATTGTTGTCCTCTGTTCCATCGTAAACCACTTGTAAATTGTAACTGTCATAGTGGCTTCCATTAATTTTGTTAAAGTCTTTTGTAGAATGATAATAGTTCATTAGGGGCTTTTCTCTATCCCTCGTGCACGATTTCATTTATGCATCTGATAATATGTTGGTGCATTGTTTGGTGCATTCATGGATCTGATAATATGCTGGTGCATTCATGCATCTGATAATATGTTGGTTCGATTTAAAAAAAATGAATTATTGTTAAATAATGTTGATTAAGATCAGAATTTTGAGATTTATATTGAAGTATAACATGAATTTATCAATACGTATTTCTGTATTGTACTTACAAATATTCAGAAGATGAAAATAGGTTGTAAGTTTTTCAGAATTATACATTTTGCATAAATCTCCAACCAAGTAAATACATCCGAAATCTGAAACAAAAGGAAGGTTTTTGTTTTACCTACTAGTGATTTCAAACTACCAACAAAACCAATAATTTGATATTCAATCTGAATATCAAATGGAAAACCTGACAAGTTACCAGTAAAATTATTTTGGTCCATGTGATATCTATATTGAAATTTAGGAAGTCAAATTTATTATTATAGTTTTCATAGATTACGTTTGTACTAATCTAAGAATAACAGGTAGTAGAAGTTTTTATATCAGAAGATTATTATGCAGGGTTGGGTAATTAAATTTATTGGGATTTTACTAATTTTTTCCTATCTGTTAAATAAAATGACAACATTTGGGATACACACTGGAAAACCCGTTTTTGGTCTCGTTAAAAAATGAAAATGTAACTGTTCTTTCAAATCATACATATTTCATTGTCCAAAAACCTGTATAGTAGGATATACAATAATAATGTTATTAGGTCACTGTATAAGTTTAATTTATCCATTAAGTAACGTTTAGTAACATTATACCGATTATAAAAACTTACATTATCTTCTATTTTTTCACGAAAAGTAACTTACACAATCAAGGTCTAAATTATATTTTCACAAACAAGAGATCAGATTTGTCGGCTAAAATACCTATACCAAATTTTTCAAATAAATTTTCTCAATTGCAAGCCTATTATGATAATTGAAAACTTGATTGAAAATATAAATATACAACTTACTTGTAACAAAGTCATATAGAAACTTGAAAGGAGCTCTTGCAGCAAATCCAGAAATAATTGCTATCACACCAATCGCAGATGACTTATCTGTTGGTAATACGCCTCTGTAAAAATAATTGTACAATTGAATTTTAACAAAGTATTATTGCTCAAGTAAAATTTTCAATTATCACTAGATAGACTATTCAAATATTTCTGTGATATAAACGAAAATTTAATGCTACAATAACGTTCATATAGAACTTAACAAAACATCATCATGAACATCTAATAGAACTTATCTAAAAAAATATTCTCAAGAAATACTGGATGGATTATCACGATATCTCTTGAAATAAATAGATATTAAAATGTCAAAGAATTGTTGAATAGAATTATTCATTATAAAAATTCACACTACTGAGCAAGTAAGAATTTAGTTATTCCGAATTTGTGGAAATTGCTAGTGAATTTCAAATAATCCAGTAGAATGCAAGTCAGTGAAAGATAAATTTGTTCAATTTTAAAATTTCAAACATTAATTTTTAATTTTGAAAATGTTAAAAAATAAATCTACGTTATTCTGTTGCAATAACAATAGGAAGTAGAAACTATTGATTGATAAAATATAAGTTCTTGCTATTATTTTGATTGATATAATTTCTAAATTACAATGATATGGAAGATTTCTCTATTTTATATAATCCATAATGTCCAGATAACACCATACTTCCACATAGTTGTAATAAAATATTTTAGTAGGGCTACTTGAGTGTTTAATTATACATAGAAAATTAATAGACCCTTGTAATATTGTGTTCAATCTAAGAATATTACCGTACCAGTAATTTTCTTTAACTCCACATAGTTTTCACTATGGCTCGGGTTGGTAGCACTGGCTGCTACGAGTGGTGTACTCGAAAGTTCGTCTGTCTGTTTTTGTGAATTATGTAGTTATTTTGTGAGTCTTACCCTCTAAGTGAGTGATTTTTAAATATTTGGGAAGTGATTCTACGAGTGCATTAATAGTTTTGCCTGAAGAGAGACGTAACTTAAGTCTAATTGCTGATAATTACTTCCTAACCTACAAGAAAGAGACAAGGAAGCCGGTGATTGTGAGTTGGTTGGAGCGGATTGAACTTTGACCTCCCTGAAACAAACTTGAGGGATGAAATTGTACCACCTGTAATAAGAATCTTGTTTGACGTCGGTACCAAGTAACACGTTGTAGTGAGGCTGCTCAAAGGAATATTCAGTGGCCTGAACCCAAAGCTGGGTGTGCAACAATATCTAATACCGTGTTGCTTGTTTAATGATCGTTGCGTCCACCTATCTATTGAAAATGAACTTTTGAATGAGATGAAAAATATAACAATTCGTGTACATCGGACATTGTTGGTTTCTCTGCACTGTCAATATCAATATTTTGTTACATTGAACCAATAAAAACTTATTCGATCTCAAGTGTCTGTGTGGATGAATGATATACCGATTGAGATACCCAGTTGGATCTAATGATACGGAACTAATTTCTTGCTTGATGATGATGAGTAATCCTTGCTGCAGAACGAAGAGAGTCAACCCTGCTGCGTGATTCCTTGCTTGGTGCACATTTAGACTCCTTATCAGACTTTCACTGAGATATATCATCTTCAACATTCTAGTGATAAGATTTTATTTGTTTCTCTAGCCGATTAATCTTCTTAATCCTTCCCTTTACTAGCGTTAAACTTGTTTGTTTTGAAGAGCTCTCTCATTAATCTTTTTTTTTTCTTCTTAAAATATTATTGTCAGCATACCGCACAGAATTCTGAACTTATAATTTAAATCATCATATTCATGATTAATGAATAGAAATAATCAATTCATGACATAATTCCAATAATATTCATACTTTATTATCAATTGAATACTTAATATCAAAAGGATTTTTACACTCTTTACTCTTTTAGTTTACGTCGTACACTATAAACAACTAGTCTACCTACTCTCTAGTACATGTAGAATATTTTCAGTCTTACAGTAAAATTTTCTTGATTTTTTTTCTTCAACTACACAATCACTTTATTATCAGAACCTCATATTGAACGAGTCAGGGGATAGGGAGGAATGGCTGAAGGGGTTGAGTTTATTGTTGGAAAGACTAACAAGGGCAACCCTAAATTGACCTTTCAAAGTTTTACTTACAGAAAAACAGTTGCTAATTCATTGGGGAACATAAATTGGCGTTGTCTGTCAAAGACATGTAAGGCTACTCTTAAAACTGATAGAAATATTAAAAAAATAGTAGATATGAGCCAATCTGATTCTCACAATCATTCTCCTCCTTGTGATGGAACAACGAGGTTAAACGACGACTCTGCAGATGAGGATTCCGTTTGCGATGACCATTCACATGTTGCATCAAATATTAGTGTGATGTCAGCTGCAATGTCTTCCACCCCTATATCTCATGCCAATGAAACTGAACTCCCTGTTGTATCTGAATTACACAACCAGGTGTCTTCAGTGTGTAGAGCCTGATAGGATAAATAAATCTGTTTCTCAGGATGTTTGCGTTGGCTGTTTTCATCTTGTTGAGAAGTTAATGATTGAGAATCATAATCTGGTTGCGGAGAATTCTCGTCTATGGGTACAATGGAATGCTGCTGTAGACCGTTCCATAATGAATGAAAAATTGATAATGGATCTTCAAGATAAAACGTTTAGGGATTTTGGTGCTCAAACGGAGGAGATGAATGTGCGCTTGAACGAGGTAATTGACGTCGAGCAACATATCGGTACGGATTGTTGTTCTGTTGATGTAGTGCAGGGGGAGGGTACATGTTCGGAGAAAAGGCTCTTTCTCAATAGGATTTCTGATTTACAGTCTGATTTGGAGAAAAATAGGTGTTTGATATTAGATATGAAGACTAATGTTGGGAAGGCCAAGTCAGTACTGAACAGTTTTCTTAATGCTTGTTCCATGATGAGCTCAGTTTTTAATGGAGTAGGAACTTATAGAAACAATTATCAGATTGAAAATGTTTCTCCTGATAATGACATTCTTGTTGAAGACTCTTCAAGTGTTTGGCTGTGGGGTGACAGCCATGTGAAAGGCATAAGGGAGTTGATGGATAGGAAGTCAGCCTCTAACCTCAAGTTCAAGTCATTAATTTTTACTAGCGCACCGATTAATTATATAATGGATGGTATTTTGTCATCATTTGAGCTTGGCACAATGAAACAAGATGATACTGTTGTTCTTATAGGGGGAACAAATAGCTTTAATGACACCTCTACGGAGATAGACATTTATAATTGTATAATGAAGCTCCGTAAATTAGTTAGTACTCTGAGGAGCAATAAGTTAGGGTTGATTCTTTCAACAATACCAAACAGGTATGATCTTGCAGTGGGGTCGCATATGAACAAGTGTATAGAGTCTTTTAATGAAGCTGTTTGTTCAATTTCCCAAGAGTTTTCTCTGAGTATGCTAAGCATATGGAGCTACCAGGCGAGATTTCACACTCGGCATGGGCTACATCTTAATAGGCATGGGAAAATAAGACTTGCAAATGAGTTATTGAATTTACTATCAGGATCTACTCAGACGTATGACGTGGCCCCAGTCTTGTCAATCAAATCAGCTTCTTCTTCAAGCAATGATTGTTCATTTGTTGGTGTTGAGAGTTGTAATAATTTGTCAGGTTTGATCACAGGTGGAGTTTGTGAGATGAGATTGAATTCAAATCCAGTCTTACAGATACCAGTCATTACGAAGCCCAGGTCTTTTTTAGAAGAAGCAAAGCACATAGAAATCCATGTATAGAGTATATTGTTGACTCAGGAAATCAAGTTAAATATAAAAATGATCTGAATTACGACAATTTTAATACTATTATTTTCCATTGGAACGTTCAAAGCATCAGAAATGAGCTTGACTCTGTTGAATATCAACTTAAAGACTTGAATGTGGACATTGCGTGTATAGTTGAAACATGGTTGGAGTCAGAGGAGGTTGACTTGTATGGAATTAATGGCTTTTCAATTGGGAATGCTTACTGTAGGGTCACCAGGAAACATGGGGGGTGCCTGATCTATGTGAAAAATGGACTAGATTTTGAAAGGCTTGGAAGCATAAATCAGATGTCAATAGAGATGGTTTTAGAGGCGACAGCTATCCATTTAGTGCATTCAAATACAATAGTTTTAGCTTTATATAGACCAAACTCTGAAAACAATAATTTTAACATATTCCTGGATAGACTAAGTTGTATATTGGAACATGTCTTGAAATATGCCAATAACATAATTTTATGTGCTGATTTCAATTATGATTTTATAAGCAATGACAATAATATTAAGGAATTGAAGGACTTATTTGTTTCTTTTGGATTGACGATGAGTTATAACAATATTACCAGACCTAATTCATCTAATGGGGGAACCTGTATTGACAATATCATCACTACCATCAGTGAAGGTTCTTTTACATGTGGGGTTGAAAAGACATGGTACTCAGATCATTGGGCTCTCACATTTAAAACAAGATTATTTTCAAAACATTCAGGAAGCAATTGCACAGAAACCAAAACTATTCGACACATCAACAGTGACAGTATTATACATTTTCAAAATTTGCTACATAAAATAAATTGGACGGACCTATATAGAGATGGCAATCTAGAACTAAAAACCTCCTTTTTCCTGAGTACACTCAAGAATATTGTGGATTTGACATTTCCATTGAAGACTGTAAAATTAAAGACAACAGCTCCTAAGCCAGGCAAAATCTATAGTGTTGAATTAATGAATATCAAGAATATGTGTGATCTGCTCTATGATGTTTATCTTGATACTGGTGATAATGAAATAAAGATTCTGTATAAAATTAGAAAAAAGGAATTCAAAGACATGTTAGTGACTCTAAGGAAGACACAAAATGACAAAAAAATTATTGAATCCAAAAACAAGAGCAGGGCAATTTGGGGTATAATTAAAAAACTGAGTAAATCCAAGTCAATGATTAAAAAAGGCTCACTAAACTCAAATCAGTTCAACAAATTCTTTACAGAAAACATAGATAAAATTGTAGCTGAAGTTGAAAGTAAAAGTTGCAGTCATAGTGCAATGGACTTTTTGAGAGCTGGTTACTGTGCGCCCACGTCCAGATTTGAATTTGAATTAGTTGAAACAGATAACATAATTAATATACTCAAGAAAATGAAGGGGAGTAATAGTGCAGACGTCTATGACATTAGTCCTAGGATGCTTAAACTCAGTCTTGATTATATTATAGATCCTCTTACACACTTAGTTAATAGTTCAATCCTTGAAGGTGTTTTTCCACAAAGCTTGAAGATGAATAAAGTTCTGCCCATATATAAAAAAGGCTGTAGATCAGATTATAATAACTTTAGACCTATTAACATAACCACTACTGTTTCAAAAGTACTTGAAAAGGCTCTAAATGATCAAATTGTGGATTACTTCGAAAGAAACAATCTTTTCAACAATTCTCAGTTTGGATATAGGACTGGGAGAAATACGGTTAGAGCTGCAATTGATCTATACAGGGATTGTCTGAATTCTTTGGAAAACAAGAAATTTACTCAGACTAAATTGTTTGACCTGTCAAAAGCATTTGACACTGTATCGCACACATTGTTGCTAGATAAGCTTGCATTTTATGGCTTCTAGGAAAGATCTTTGAGACTGGTAGAATCTTATTTGGGGGATCGATTCCAGAAGGTTGTTTTTGAGGAATCTGAGTCACAGTATCTACCTGTCTCCCATGGCGTGCCTCAGGGTTCTATTTTAGGGCCTATTTTGTTCATCGTCTATATAAATGATCTACCAACAATTGTAAACCCTCCAGCCAAAAGCTATTTGTTTGCGGATGATCTGTGTGTTTTTCTGAGCTTTCCCACAGTAGTTTCATTGAGTCAAGCTTCCCAGGACTTGGCTGATTCGATCGAAAGCTGGTGTAATTCAAATTTATTATGTGTAAACTCTGATAAAGTTCAGAACTTGACTATCAGTTATAATAGAAGACTGACTATGAATGAGGAGAAAGAGGCAAAGTTTCTGGGCTTCACACTTGACACTTGCCTTAGTTGGTCCCAGCATATTGACATTGTTGCTAGCAAGCTGAATAAGGGAGTCTTCTTAATTAGAAAACTGAGGTCATATGTCAGTTTGGATGTTTTAAAGGTGATTTATTATGCTCACATCAATTCTCATCTGTCATATGGCACCATACTTTGGGGTTCCAGAGCTTACAGTGGTAGACTTTTTAGAATACAGAGAAAGGCTATCAGACTGATTTGTGGGCTTTCTAAGCGAGCACAGTGTGATGAGCATTTTAAAATTCTGGGAATATTGACTCTACCTTCAATATTTGTTCAACAGAGCCTTATTTATGTTAAGGAGAATTTGGAGAAGTTTGTGGAGCAGGGGGTAGTTCATAGCCATAACACTAGAAATAGGGGTAATTTGACTACTTATCGGTATACCTATTCTAGTACACAAAAAACATTTCTATTTTTATCAATAAAATTGTTTAATTCACTTCCTGAAGATCTTAGAAATATGGAGAATGGAACTTTTAAAATTCATATGAAACGTTTCTTAGCAGCTAACCCTTTAAACAAGATTGAATTGAGAAATCGCTATCGCTAACGGTACCTTAGGCAAACCACAAGACAGCCAATGAAGCCACTTGAGATAGCGGCTGTGATTATCAATGTCATAATCTGATAAATATAGTAGAAGATGCTGCATTTGCCTCTGGTGCAGTGACCTCCTCGGACTGAGTGAGAAGATACGCATTGGCAGTCCAAGAAAACCTGGAAAATGAAATTATTCATGTAGAATATTTGAGGTTTGCGTTTTTTTCATCGCTTTCAAGAACTATTTGGCAAAAAAAGTTCAAACTTGGTACAAAAGCTCAGCTGAGGTATAAAAATGTTGTATTGGAAATTGAATTCCGCCTAAAGCTGAGGCGCCCAAGTTCCACCCAAGATCGGCGGTTTTTAGGCGTTTTCTAAGCCTTCTCAAGAACTAATCGACATATCATGTTCAGATTTCGTACAGAAGTACAGCATAGGTGCTTTTACAGCGTTCCCCAGCGTTTTAGAGTTAGAGGTTATCTTTTCTAAAGTTTTTGATTGAGTTTTCAAAACATTTTTCTACATTTATCAAGCAAATTCATACTTGATAGGATTAGATATGGATGTTTGTTAAGTGAACATACCATTCATGTTCAAAATTTCAAAGAACTATTAGACTGAAATACAATAATTCTCATGATCTTCTAACCAAGTCTCTAATCGAGAAATAACTGACTATTCATTAATTCTGACAAAAAAAAATTGCAACCCTGCACTACATAATTTGAAGAGAACTGGTGATTGAATCGAGCCTTAAAGTCTCTTATGACTTTTGACGGAGGTGTTCAATCCTACTTCTCTCTCTCTCTCTTATTTCTCTTTCTATTTCGCCTTCCCCACCCCTTCCTGGCATTCCGCAATTTGCGATTAGGGTGAAGAACAATGGTACAATTTTATTTGGCTATTCTACGACTCAGTGCTTGTCGTGCACGTTCTACTGTACGGCCCTTTCCTACTTCCTATTCCTAATTCCAATTTCCTTTCCTTCACCTACTATTTTTCTAGCAACTGTCAACGAAATATTTTAGTTTTTTTATAGTCTTCAATATCTAATAGGAAGAAAGAAAGCTCAAATGAAAAATGCTGATCCTATTTCTGGATGATCCAGTCGGGGGTCCAGGGGGCGGAGCCAGCCGGCTAGTAATATAATATATTGGTTGGAAGAAAGAGGTGAACCAATTACCCTATGTTGGCCAGTGCCTTGTGACGAGGAGCAGCCAGCATGACAGGGCGAGTAGAAAACAAATTGATCATATTCACTGCACACCGGAGTGAAAGGCACTTGATTGCAGTCGCAGTCTTTGTTGCAGTATTCTAATAGGTCCTTCCTACAACAAATTATCAATACGAGCATTATCAAATTCGTGTAAAAAATCATTATTTCAAGTATTAAATACAATACATCTTCTTTCAAGTGCAGAAGAATACACCACTACTTTCTAATATTAGGATGCATTCCTAAGACATAATTATACAGGGTTTCTCACCAAGGTTGTAACAGCCGTTGACCATAGATTCTACTCGACATTTCTGACAAAAAATGTTCAGTAAACTTTTTCCTATCGAATTTAGTTTTTGAGATATATCGATTTTCGATATTTTCAGAATATGCCTACTTCTGGTCATTAAATACTCAATAACTCGAAAACTACAAATTGAATTTTAATTTCAAGGGTATTGTAGGAAAGAGAAAAACATTTCAAACGTGATTAATGTAATTTTATTTGTTGTAAGATATTTTTTAGTTTTTTATCAGGGCTTAAACTTGAAAAAAAATGCTATTTTTCAAATTCAAAGTGAAATTTCAAACCATTTTTTCTCGGTTCTTCTCCGGGTGATTATAGTGGTTTCAATATTTCAAAAACTTCTCCATTTTATAAGTTTTCGAATGAGTATAAATTCGAAAAGGCAAGTTCCATGATAAAGTGTTCAAAACTGCTAATATCTGGAATGAACACCTTCAAAATGAGGAAATTCACAAACAGCAAGCATCAAGTGGTGACGATCCTAGGGTGAAATCACCTGATTTCTCTCTGACAATATTCACAAGTTTCAATCTATATTTTAACATTGTAGAATGATATGACTTTTTCAATAACTTTCATTATTTCCTGTACCATAAATCCTGAATAAGATAACAAGATGTGTATGTCTCAGCCTATTTTCAGTATAGTTTTCAGTGTGCTTTCAAGTTAATTGGCATGATATGTATCAACTTTGGCAAGTAGAGAAGTGTTTGCGTTCATTATCATGAAACTAACCTTGATTGAGTACTTGAACATGTTATTGGTGTATGGAGAGTGTGGATGCAATTCAAGAGAGGCAGAGAGAGTATACAGGAGACGTTTTCCTGACCGAAAACATCCATATCATAACACGTTTTCAAGATTGACAGATGTCAACATGGTAAGGGTCTAGGATCAGATTCAAGGTACGAGAGGCCTGTCTTAATTTCTAAAGCTTTTGAGAATCTTATTCTAAAGTATTTTGAGTAGAATCCTCGATCCAGCATCTGGCGGGCCGCTGGGATATTGGATGTTTCAAGAATGATAGTTCAAAGAATATTGAAGAAAAATAACTTACGACGATTTCATGAAACCCCAGTTCAAGAGTTGAATGAACTTGATACTGTTTCAATGATGCAATTTGCCGTTGGATATTAGCACAAGATTGTATTTCAAACATTTCATGGACAAATCACAGATAAAAGAACGTTCACAAGAACTGGTGCTGTAAATTTCCACAATAACATTTCCACATACATGGACCTTTCATTTTCCCTGAGAGAATAAATGGTGAATTTTTTATGGACTTTCCAACCAATGAGCTTCACGAATCGATGAAAGACGTGCCTCTCAATTTGAGGCAGAATATGTGGCTCCAGTTGGATGGCTGCCTCCCTCATTATGCTAGAAACGTCTGTGGGTGGCTTGATAACAATTATGCTGGGCAGTGGAATGTCCGAGGTGGACCCGTAAGTTGGCCACCACGCTCACCTGATCTTACTCCAATAGACTTCTACTTTTGGGGGGTTGTGAAAAGTATAAAGTTTACAGAGAACCTGTAGAGACCAGGAGGAACTGATTCTCAGAATTCGATTGACGTTTAAAGTAATGAAGAGACGGCCCAACGAAGTGAGACGGGCAACTCGAAGCTTGATGAACGGCAGAAGAAGTTGCACAAAGAGAAATGGAGGCTATTTTGAATTCCTGTAAGCAGTGATCATGACATTTAACTTGATTATCATCTGAATGATTGCCATCAGTTTTTTTTCAATTGTGTCATTCATCTACTTTTAATTATAATTCTATGAATAAATTTTGTTGGATATTGTAAAAGTGCATGATTTACATTTTATATAGGATTTAGGCTATATGCTACAGAAAATAATGCAATAATCAGGTAATTTTACCCTTAGGGAAATAATGCAAGTTATTGGAAAAGTCATATCATTGTAGAATGTTAAAATATTGATTGAAACTTGTGAATATTGTCAGAGAGAAATCAGGTGATTTCACCCTAGGATCGTCACCACTCTTGATGCTTGCTGTTTGTGAATTTCCTCATTTTGAAGGTGTTCACTCCAGATATTAGCAGTTTTGAACACTTTATCATGGAGCTTGCCTTTTCGAATTTATACTCATTCAAAAACTTATAAAATGGAGAAGTTTTTGAAATATTGAAACCACTATAATCACCCGGAGAAAAAACGGTTTGAAATTTCACTTTGAATTTGAAGAATAGCATTTTTTCAAGTTTAAGCTCTATTAAAAAACTATAACAATTATTCCCATTTCAACTATTAGAAGTCAAATTACGAGCAATACAAAATCAAGTTACTTCCCCAAACATCTTCAACTTATTTTAAAATGAATAAGTAATGATAGTGTTGGATTTTGAGGGGTTTCTCGATACGTATAGGACCGCGAAATTACCAGTGAGTTCAGACAATGGAATAATTAACAGTGGCATGCGGCCAATAATAACCTTGCGTTTTAGACTGCGTTGCGATTCGGTTCTCACGGAAGTTGTAGGCAGACTGGTTGAGGTGGCTTGCTAAGGGGAAAGGGTGAGGGGATGCACTTTCGAAATATTATTTCTATTGAAATCCTTATCACAGAGTTAGTTCGTTTCCTAACTGATAGGTCAACGTTTTTTATTAAATTTAAAATAGTTTTGGAGTTATTTTCACCCAGAATACTCAATATAATGCTATGCTGAATAATTATTTGCAAGGCAGACCTGGAATCTTCATGATGAATAGGAGTTCCCGAGCACCTCAAAAAGATGAGAGAAAACATAGATGCGGCGGCCACACACAAACACATCACACTCCAGATGCACAGAATGGTCGACCGCGGGCGAATCCGATGGATCAACCATCCAGAGATCAACATGGCAAATGCTGCAACTGATGGCTTTAGAATACCTGAGAAGTATCATAACAGTCTGTAACCAGAATTATAAATGTAGGCCTATACATTATAAACGTGTAAAGTATCAATATAATAACATGAAAATGTAATGGAGTTTAGAGGAGTACTTTTATGCTCTTCAAATGGTCACCCATGCAACGGGAGTAGCAGGCGCATGAATCTCAACTTATCGATAGCTCATCAGTGCGACCACAGAGCCCACCGCTTCCATTATTACAGGAGCTTATTGTAATACAAAGGTAACCTCTAATATACAACTAGACCTATATACCTAGGTCCACTCTATGGACACTATATTTTGCCAAAACATAAATATGAGGATTCATTCCTCTACATTAGAATTAAAGTTGAGTTGCACAGCAATTTTTCATTCTTAGTTTGATCATATAGATTTCGTAATGGTGTTTGTGACTTGAAGTTTTCCGCAATGGTTTGTACAACAATACCAACAAATAATTCGACACAGAACTACAGAACTGTATAACGATACAAGTAACATTTTATGGGTTGAATACTGTGGTACCGTACGATGTTTATCGTAGTTGAAAATAGTTCTTTAGGTGAAACTCTATAAGAACAAATCAATTCGTGTTTCTTGAAAAGCATAATTTTAAGAATCTTTTCTCAACCACAGACGAACCAATCTCATTAATTCACTTATTATTAAGAAATTAGCGTATGCATGCAATTTTTGTAAAGAATCTCTCCACATCTGAACTAAACTTGAAGCCTAAACATATTTTTTTAACTTATTATTGTGCCTAGTTACTTACTGAATAGATATCTCCACGATAATATTGAATTGAAAAGTGAGTAATACGATGATGGAACGTAGAAAACTGATTCTATATATTCATCTTCTATCGCTGAAGCATTCACTACGACTGTCAAAACCAGAATCATAGCTGATCCATTTAGGATGATTACTTTGTTAGTGAAGATTCTTTTTAGTGAAGCAAAGTACCCTGTAAGAAAATGATGATTCAGATATACAAGAAACTTAGGCTGAGGGTCTTACATTATTAAATGTAATTCCATTTTCAGCTACTATATTTAGTTTTTGGAAAAGTAGAATTACATTCAATAAATCATTCAGATAGATAAAGATAAAAGCTGCTGGATAAAATCTGTAAAAAATTTGTTGATATGAGAAGCATTTTCAAGAGCAATGTTAACACACTTTTGCTTTTGACATACATTTATGAATTGAGTTCTTTTTCAAAACAAATGATGTAAATATGAAATTCACACACAAATTGAGCACGGTAATTGCCAATCACACCTATCCAATTAAATAGTAAATGTTTAGTCTGGTTATTTTTAATTTCCTTATTCAAATTCTCAAGATATAGGTTACTTTTTTCAGTTAAAATTCATAAGGTTTATTTCACAACTGTGTAGCTCATAGCTTAAAATATCTTGAAGTTTTACCTGTATCTTCATCGGAATAGCTGGCGTTCCTAAATTCATTGTCAATCATTTTTGTTGGGAACATTCCAATCAGAAACGCAACTATCAGAACAACAATGGAAACGCCTGCAAAAATAGAACATAAATTTAATAAATGTAAAAGCATATCTCACGGAAGGGGTAACAGCCAAAGACCAAAAATTCTACATGAATTTTGCAACAAAATATGCCAAGTGAAGTTTTTTATACATACACTATGTTTTCTTATACTTACTGTACCTTAGTTTTCAAAATATTATATAGATTTTTCGATAGTCTATTTTTGAAAAAAGTAACTGGAAATCTATTTTAGTTGAAATTTAATTCCAAGGGTAATTAAAAGGAGCTTGGGCAGGGGAAAAAATCTCCAATAAGATTCATATAATTTGTTACTTTTTTGACTTTTTAGAACTTTTTATGAGCACTCGAAGGTAAAAAAGTAGCCTACATTCGTCGAGTTCAAAGCCAAATGTCAAACAGTTTAAATGCTTATTTAAAGTTCAAATACGTCACAAAAAGGAAAAACACCTTATATGAATCTTATTGGAAATTTCTTCTTGTTTTCAACCATATCAATAGAATTAGATTTTGGCTGATAGTTTTCTAGTTATTGACTTTTTCAAAAATATCGAAAAGTCGATACCGGTATAATCTTGAAAACTAAGGTCGATTTAAGAAAATGTTACTGGACATTTTTTGTTGCAAATTACATATTGTGGAATCGATGGTCTTCGGCTGTTACATCTTTCGTGGGACACTCTGTATATTATAATGCTCAATGATTTTTAAAATGTTAATAGAAAAACATTCTGAATTTCATCCTTAGAATGTTACAAGAATGCTTCTAGTAATTAGGTATATTATCATGATAATTATTATTAGGTAATTTACTTAACACTTATTATGATAGTATAACAATATCATGTAATAATTCTTCTTCTTCTTCTTCTTCTGGTGCCTATCCGCTACCGAATGTTGGCAATCATTCTGGCAATTATAACTTTGTTGGCAGCCGCTCTAAGAAGTTCCGAGGTGGACACTGCAAACCATGTTCTCAAGTTCTTTAACCAGGAAATTCGTCTCCTACCAACACCTCTCCTGCCAAGAACTTTACCCTGTAGTACTCATTTTAACAACTGATATTTAGTTCCATTCCTCATAATGTGCCCCAGATACTCCAATTTTCGTCTCTTGACAGTGTACATTATCTCCGTCTTCTTATTGAGTTGTTGAAGAACCCTGTTGTTGGAAATTTTGTCCATCCATGATATTTTCAGGATTCGTCTATAGGTCCACATCTCGAACGCTTCAAGTTTCTTTGTTGTTGTTTCAGTCAGGGTCCAAGACTCAACTCCATACAACAAAATTGAAAATATACAACAACGTAGGAGTCTAATTTTCAGTTCAAGGGTCAAATTATGCGACTTGATAATACTCTTGACATGATTTGGAATGCCGCTCTCGCCTTTCAATCCGAGCCCTCACCTCCTGAGAATGGTCCCGCTGCTCATTCAAAACTGTACACAGGTAAATATAAGTTGGCACTCTCTCCACTACCTTACCATCAATAGTGAAATGCACATTGTCAACTTTTTCTTTACTAATTATCATTGTATTTGTTTTGTTAATGTTGACTTCCAGATCAAATTTTTTACTAACTTCAGCGACTTTGTCCATTAGCAGTTGAAGTCCTTGCAGGGTGTCGGCAAAAATTACTGTATCATCCGCATACCTGAAATTGTTGAATCTCTCTCCATTCAATAGTATGCCGGCCTCCGAGTATTCCAAGGCTTCTTGGAAAATTGCCTCTGAGAGCAAGTTGAATATTAGTGGAGATAATATACAACCCTGCCGTACTCCTCAGAGAATTTTAACTTCTTCTGTTTTCTCATTGTTGACTCTAACAGATGCCGACTGATTCCAATACAGGTTTTTAATTAAACGCAAATCCTTACCATCAATTCCGCTATCCCGCAGGACCTTCATCATTTTATTATGCTGAACTCTGTCAAATGCTTTTTGATAATCGATGAAGCAGGCATATATATTGCAGTTCATGTCGCCGCAGCGTTGGAAAAGGACCTGTATACCAAAAAGCGCATCTCTAGTTCCTAGTCCTTTCATGAAGCCAAACTGTGTAGGCGATACTAGATCCTCACATATTTTATACAGTCTACGATAATCTTCAAAAATATTTTCAACAAGTGGCTCATAAGGCTGATAGTTCTATAATCACTGCACTTCTTGGCACCCTGTTTTTGGGAAGAACTATAAATTCTGATCTTAACCATTCCTTTGGTATTTCTCCACTGTTATATATATAATTGAAAACCGATGTCAGCTGTTTTTTGAAATCTTCATTGAAAAGTTTCAAGATTCCTGACTGAACGCCGTCCGGGCCAGGTGCTTTGCCACTTTTAATCGACTGTATGGTCTCTTCTTATAATTTCATGTGAGTTCTTCAACCTTTTTGTGCATATTGAATGTGTCATACCTTGCCTGAGCCACTTCAATTACTAAAAATTTCTCCTTGAATTCCTGCTCCTTTGCTTCTGTGATTTTCTTTCTTATTTGTCTATTGATTGATTTATATTGATTTAGGTCTTTATCTATTTTCTTCATTCTTCTCTCCTCCATCAACTCCAAAATCTCATCACTTATCCGCGACTTCCTCTTTTCTTTATCAACTCTCAAAGTATTTTTCTTTATTCTTGTTGTGACATCTACTATTTTCCCTATTTTGTCTTCGATCTCCGAACTTGCATTCACTTCAATCAGAGCAACACCGAGTACATTCTCAATTTGTTCTCTCACATGTGGATCATTGATTTTTCTTCTGTCGAATGTCTTTTGTGTTGATTTTGTTCTCAGTTTCTTCCACTGTAGTCTAAAATCGGAAACCAGCAAATTGTGGTCGGAGTCTATATCTGCTCCTCGAAATGTTTTGGCCATCTTGCAGCTATTTCTATATCTTCTATTCATCATTATATAATAATCAATCTGATTGCGTACAATCCTACCATCCGTTCCATCTCATGGAGACTTCCAAGTATACAATCTGCGAGGAGGTAGATCAAAAAAGGTATTCACCACAATCAAATCGTTTTCCACCGCAAAAGTACAAAGATTTTCTCCCGACTCATTTCTATCTCCAAGGTTATGTGGACCAATATGAATTCCTGATCTTCCTTCTCCTACCTTGGCATTGGAGTCACCCATTATTATAAGAACTTCTTCAGGAATGTTCTTGATAAGAGTTGTTGATTGAGAATAAAAATTAATTATCACTTGTTCATCATGCTCACTTTTGGGCGCATTTTCCTGTACAATGTTCACGTTCACTGGCAATGCTCTTATTTGTACAAGCATCATTCTCTCATTAGTAGGTATAAAGCTTGGTACATTCTGTGCGATTGATTTGTGTATAATTATTCTAACTCCATGCTCATACTTTTGTGGGGCACCAGAATAGTACACTCTATAGTTTTCACTGTTGTAATAGCTTGCATCCGGCCACCTCATTTCGCTTATCCCCAAAACCAATAAATTCAAACGCTTCATTTCTTGAAAAGCATTCTCTATTTTCCCTGTTTGAGCCATGGTTCTTACATGCCAAGTCCCGATTCTTGTACGATGTTTTTCCTTGTACGAAGAATTGTTTTTCCTTATTATCATTGCTCATACTTATACCACTCGGAAGTTCGTTTAGGGTGTCCATTCCAGAAATAAAATTATAGCTGACAAATTGCCTTAATGAATACTAGGACTGCTCTAAAAGCCTTTAATGCAGTGGTTGCCCATCATGCCTTCTGCATTCTCATGCCGTTGACTAAGAATATACTTAGTTCCTCCGCCTTTAAAGCTGTTTCTAACACCTTCAGGACAAGAGAGTGCCCTCTCTATACAGCTCTTCCACTCCAAAGACCGTTGGCCATATAGAGTTGACTCCTTATTCCGAGAGTCTTTCGGTCAACAGAGCATCTTTCAAACCGTTTGATATTGCTCACTCGGTGTGTCAGAATAGATAAAATGGAATTAAAACAGTTTAATTAAATACGAATAAAATCAAATAAATATATAGCCAATGATGACTAGATCTCTTTGGCAGCAACAGATGAAAACAGAAAACTGACTTGACGAAAACATTGCGATATCAATGGGGACGGGAGAAAGAGAGGAATTTTGTAAGATAAGCCGAGAGAGCGTGCACGGCAGGACAGTATAGGAAGCTCCTGTAAGAACAGTGGAAAGAGGTCTCATAGAAGTAACAGATTAACAGTGAAAATGGATAGAAGAATGCATTATCTAACTTTGATTCGATAAGAGGTTCAACACCGTAGTAGCATACAAAAATTCAGAAACTGGTAACTTAACATTTGAACACTCAAAACACTATTAAACGTATATAGCTATAGAAATCCGGACTATGTCTTGACCACTGAAATAAGGAACTTTATACCTACAGATTGTACCAAAAAAATTTCAGAAAAACCCCATGAAAACACAGAATATACACAGAGCACAAACAAAACACGACCGGTCATGACTGCTCTGCCTACTCTAATAATAATTATCTGGTATATATTATCTAGTACGGTACCGTGATAATTTTGTAATGATTTCATTTGTTGAATGATATCTAGTGATTATTTCTGTATTATAATTCAATCACCGTGTATAGGACTACAACTTGAAGGAGTAAATTATTCATTACCTATAAATATTAGCCTATAGGGTATGCTAGTCTTACAAAAATTTCTTTTTTTCAAAAAATATTCTCTAGGTGATCTTTATTTGTTCAGTAAAATGTTTGTTTAATGGATTTAAAATGTTTAATATTTTTATTCCAATGCTATAGCGAGCCTACTTACCAAGCCAGCAAAAGCCATTGTAGAAATTAGTTGTACTGAAGTATGAAATAAAAAGTCCTGTGAATGCACCAAACTGTTTAATAGCCAATATGAAGCCTGTAGAAGAAGCACATTTCAAAATTTTAGATAATATTCAATCTGTTGAATGAAAATTATTACTTAGAAGTAAAATTTATACTTTTAAAGTATACAGACCAGCGTTACCCAACCTGTAAGTCGCAGTGAATTCTTGAATAGAATTCACCGAATTGACTGATTCCTTATTACTAGCTTCACTTTTAAGATGAATCATACACTTGAAATTTATTTTTTCAATTTGTAACTTTTGTAACTTGATCGACCTCACGTATAACATATGAATAATTCGAGTTGTAAATACGAGAAAATGCAACAAACATGATATACCTATCATCGTGGAGGGTTTCCTAGTCTCCATTGGAATAAAAGTGGGTCGCCAAAAAATATGAAAGGTAGGGAAGCACTGCATGCTGTCAGAGTAGGCCTATGCAGAATAATGATGGCGACAACAATATAATTGCCAGTATAATTATTAGGATTAGACAATGGATGTTTTAATGCATAAAATTGATTTTATTGAGTTGAAATGGAACTATATCTTTGAGGATAATGCCCACGTAAGCCTGTGATGAGAGCTGAGAACAAAAGTTTTAGGTGGGTTCTGAACCACTTGCAAGTGATTGAGGGCTGTCTGTTACCAGAGTTATCTTCGAGCAGTTAATCTTCCAATGCGAGAACCTCTCACGGCGCTTATCTTATCGATGCAATTAGACGGTTCTACCTGCGACTGGTTAATTCCAAATTAACCCATGATTGCTTTAGTCTGACGATCCTTCGTAGACAAAGCCTGCGTTATTATCAATATCGAATAAATAAAATTTATGTATTTTGCTTGAAAAAGACACAATAACTTACCAATAGCAAAAGGACTACTCCGAGGCAGAGAATTGTCATCTACATATGCAATACCAAGAGACCAGTAGGCAATCCTGCTGATACCGGTCGCAAAATGAAGTAGAAACAATGCAAGAACTGTCAACCAGTACCAGCTCCATTTTTTTAGGATTATATTGTCGAGCCAAATATTACAAAGTAACGTATCTGTAAACACAAAATAAATTATGTAGTTATATTGGACAAATAAGCAAAAATTCGAAATTTAAGAAGCATTGGAATTTGTTTCTTGGTTTCCATTGTGTTGTATTTTTTATTTAGAATGATTAAATTAATATTAAAATTACTGCCAAAAATTGTTCATTTTTATTACGGTAATGTTATTATTATTATTATAATGAGTGTTCTAAACAGTCTGATAACATTCTTTCTGCAATGATGTATTTGGCCAGAGTTTCCTCAAATTAATCGTTATTACCATCTTCAGTCAGTTAAGTCGAACATTTATGATACTTGAACCTCTACAGACGAGTTCTTGATACTTTTGAGACAATTTTTCCACTTAATATTTCAACATTGAATATAAGTATATACCGTATCAATGATGGCACACTAACCTTTCTGAGTCCGGTATTGGCTGCGTTTTGAGTCGGCACTGTATTCACTCAATAGATAGGAAGCGAACAGGAAGCCAGCTGCAGCAAGTGCTCCCGTGCAGGCAGCCAGCCATTGTGGCCGCCTCTTGCGCGATCCCCAAAACACTATCGGCAGGGCACAAACAACCTGCAATACTTCACTCCCAACAACTATCCATTCTGTAAACAAATGCAATGGATCTGTGTGAATAGGTTGAAAGATTATTGGATATTTTTATTGAAGACATTTTATTCGTAAAAATTGGAACAATTACGTATTTATCTTTTCCAATCTATCATTTCTGCCCGACAAGAATTGACATTTTTAGTTGAATTGCAAAAATTTGTTCGTCTAAAATAAATGTTTCGCCACCTTACATGATTTGCCAAAAACGTTCATTTACTTCTCAATATTGAAGGATCAACAGAAGTTATATCAGCAAAAACAACATTGATTGTTTTTAATAAACCATTGCGGTATAGTCTTTATTGAAAAAAATGGAACATATTTTTCGAAAACACTAATCATGCAATTATGCTTGTGACGCTCTCACATGAGTTTGAGAATATCTCTCTCTTTTGCTTACAAAGAGGGATGTAATTTTCTTGAAAACCCATCAGATCTTAAATTCGCATATTCGAGTTCAAATTCAAATAATATTATGCCACCAGTCAATCGTGATTAAGTTTCTTTTCAATCAAAGGCTGCGACCTTTTAGCTTCTCCACAATTAGGGATGGACCTAATTAATAAAACAAAAATTAGAAAATGAGTAACGTGATCCGTAGATTTCAATCGACCATTTAAAATGTATGATATATTACAATATTGGTTAGTAGGCCTACTCTCAAAAAAATTACGAACATGGAAAATATAAGTACGATGTAGGAAAATTGCCTGCACACGAGAGTTTCATAATGAGGTGTGCTATTTGATGATATTTGAAGTACTATAGATATTAATTTCGTTTATTCATAAGTCTAGTGTATGAGCAACTTTCTGCTGGGCTTTACAAGAATTTTCCATGGAATACTCACTTGTGATTCTGTATGGAATGACTGGGTCACTGGAGAGAATTGTCTTCGTCAGAATAGTCTCGACTGCACCATGGACAACACCCAGTAGAATGAAGATGATGAAAAACAGTCGAGGCTTGGCAAACCTTCCAAATCTACTGCAAAGCACATAACCATTGCAGATATACCTGGAAAGAAATATTATTCACTTTGCTTTAAAAATATAAAAAGAAGAATTATTAAGAACATTTCAAAAATAAATACGCATGTTAAAGATAAGCAAGAATTAGGCCTTTACCAAAAAACTCAAGCCAAAATTCCTTAATAATGTGCCGTCTAGCTTGATGAAACGATTGTAGTGAGTTTTCTTAAAATTTTAATTCGAAAGCAGATCAAAATTGAGTGTCCTTTGAATTTGAAAATTTCAATTACCGTAGCCTTTGTTTATGGGTTGTTATGGAAGTAAATTTTTGTTGATAATAATGTATGGTTGGGATATCATTCCCACAGTATAAATATTCTTTCTCACACGTATCTCTTTGATATAATTCATGTAAAAAGACACTTTTCTTTACTCTTAAAAATATTCTTCTCATTAGGGCATATTATTAAATTTTTCATTGATAAATAATCAACGAATCGGGGTTCTCTATTTTGACAAAATATTTCTTAAGCTATATCAACTGTTTCCAGTTTAGGCTACTATAAAAAAAATATTATCACAGTATAGGAATTCTTACAATATGGTTCTCGTCAGATTGAATAAGATTCTTCAACAAAATCAGATATATTTATTCGTTCAATCATCCCAATTATTGTTGATTTTGATGGTAGTTTCCGGACGGAAAATTCACACATTCAAATCCTAAGAAAAAATATTATTTTTCAATCTCCAATTAAGGATGATATCATACATTGATGTCAATCCCGGACGAAAAATGTCTAAATATCCTCTCACACGTAGGCTATGTAGTGTCCCTTTGGATACATTTTATACCGTACATGTAATTATACCATCTATATTAAGCACTTCTCCAACTCGTGCAGATATTTTAAAACCATATCGCTTGATTTGACCCAGGATTAAGTTGGATTGGATTAAGCAGCTCAAATGATATTGAGGAAATGGACGTTATCAATTACCGTATCCATCAGAAATAATTGTATGTCAATTGTATATAACAACAATGAATAAATTATTTATTTTGTTGCCAATCATCTCGCAGTTGCCCGAGATATCTTGTAGATGATTGATAACACTAAAAGAGAATTTTTCATTCAAGTTTACGAATGAGATTAGTCAACTGATACTAAATAACTCATGAGTCATAACAGACTCCATTAACATTTAATACGGTAACTTGAAAAATATTTTGGAAAGTTGATCTCAACTTACCCACAATCTAAGACTCCAGTAGTAGTATCAAAGCTTCCAGATACCATTCCAATAACTGATTCAGTTCTCAACGGATTAGTTTGCACCATATCAAGAAAATCAGCAAAAAAATTGAAACAAATACGGTACACATTAATACAGAATAATAATTATCTCATTATTTTATTTTATAGTAGGAGCAATAGCATGGTTTCTGGAATGTAAAGCTATTTTGAAACTTGTAAGCCAAGACTAACTAACAAAAGGTTCATTAAGAGAAAACAGTATTCTATATCAGGAAATAATTAATGGTACCTACCGGTACTGTTCTTGCAACCATGATTGTACAAAATAAGAATAAAGTGTAATCTTCAAAGTGAGTACGGTACCTAACTAACATCATTTGATTACAGTCTATTGGAGTAGTAGAAATTGAGCCACGACAATAAAGCAATGTAACTGAATAATGAGGTTTAAGTTCACTCATCATGATGAATGAATAATATAAAATTGTAGGTATTACAATATTACTTTTGATCGGCATTCTGCACAATTGCGTGGATGCGGAGTAGTCTCTTGAAATAATATACCATAGGAAAAGTTACCAGGTAAAATTTCATCAATTTGAAAGACCCCGGAAAAGCTTTGAGCTTTGAAATTTTACCAATTGGGGAAGAAAACGTTTAAGAAACGATCAAGTTTGTCAAAACCCAAGAAACAAAAGTGACACACACATCTAGCAAAGTATTTGTATCAATTGAAAACAAAATTCAAAGAAGAATAAAGAGAGATAGTTCGCTCCTAGTTTACTAAATATAGGTGCATCGCAGTTATTTGTGCACAGATAGCCTTCAAGTAGATTCATATGTGTAATAAAAATGAACACTTTCTGTGCGTTTATAAAAGTGATCAAAACTAAAGCCATATATTTTCATAAAACAAACTTTTATGACGGGAGTTGCTTCTATCAATTGATCCTATTCTATCAAGACTAATTTTGTTTGTATATCCGACAGATCGTGAAAACTAACTAAAACGATTTCGATGAAATTTTAATAATCCAGTATGATATATGGAGGGTATTTTTAAAATTTCAGAAGTGTCCGTTGTGGAATCTGTTTGCAAAGAATGAGGAAATTCAGCCAAAATTCAACTTGGCAAAAGAAAGGGGCTATTTATTAAAGCGGCCAAATAGCTGTTGCTGCTTTTCCTAATGTAAAAATATTTTCCATAGAAGTAAGGCGCTTTTCCCATGAATCAATTATTCCCAAACATTGATTGTTTAACCAAAGAAAATAAAAGGTAGCTTTCGATAAAAATATTGGAGAACATGCATAACAGTTCGTTGATATTCACTTGAAACTGTCAGTATGTAAACAGGGGTATTTTAAAAAACTTTCTAAAATTTAACTTGGGCGAAAGAAAGGGGTTATTTATTGAAACGGCCAAATAGCTGTTGTTGCTTTTTCTAATGTGAAAATATCTTGCATAGAAGTAAGGCGCTTTTCCCATGAATTAATTATTCCCAAACATTGATTGTTTTACCAAAGAAAATATAAGGTAGCTTTCGATAAAAATATTGGAGAATACAGTATGTATAGCAGTTCGTTGACTGTCAGTATTCCTCATTAATAGCATCAATGCTCCCCTTTCAAACAATGCTGACACATTGATGTGAATCTTACCATAATCTGGTTACTTTAGATCAGATGAAGAAAATAATGTTGATGATCGCTACTTTTTCGATTTCAATCATGTTTGACATTTCTGCTTTTGATGCCAGCTGCTACTATTATGTGAAATAAGCTCTCATTGAATGAAATCATAATCATTGAAGTCAATAATTATACTAAGAAAGCGATTTGTTTGAATATGTGTGTTTGTGGATATATGTATCTATGTCGGACGGATCTCAAAAACGGCTCTAACGATTTTGATTGAGTCAGGAATATATTGTGCTTGCAACAAAAAACATTATTTTGGAACAGGTCTCAACTCTGGGATAATTCGTTGAACTACCAAGAGAAAGGATTATTGGTCCCTCAAGTAGCAGCTGATCAGAAAAAAGTTTTCCATAGTCTGTTGAAAACGTAAGAAAGTGTGAGCAAATAAAAATCATTATAATAGCTGAAGTTGAGTTACCAAATTTAGCGATCTTATTTTAAAACATTGCAGTATCCATGGACCATCTGGAAGAATAGGTTCAGAAAGTGACCGGATGATAGCAAAAGAAATTTAAAATCGATCTCTCCAAACATATGGTAGTTGAATGCAATGTTCATTGTGAGGTGATAGAAATGCAACTAATTTCTTCAGCTTCTGTTGTATTGGTTCCTCTGTTGCTCTATGTTTGTACGCAGCCATGGCCTTGAGAGAGACAGTTGCACTGTCATAATTCATTATCCGGACTAAAGACCACGAGAACCAATCAGATAAGCCTTCTATCAAAAATACCTTGCTCTGATTGATTCTCATGAAATTTAACCCTGATTGAAATTGAACACGCTTTTGTGCTACTGGGCCTGATATTTTCATGTTTCAAAATCAGCTAAAAACTAAATCGAAAAAAACATAATATTCCATCAGCTGCTCCTATTTCCTTTCATGATGATATTGATATTGATAGATCATAAGTAAATTCTAAAGTTGTCAATTTAGATAGAAATTAAATTGAGTTTCATGTTAGTTTACATCCAAATTGTCATCCCTAAGCTTTTGGTTTCAAGCTAAGATCAAAAAAAAGAAATCATTTAATGGTAGTCAATAATCAAAGCGATTGAATAAACTCTATTCATATTTATGGGAATTCATATTAAAATGATCCCACTTTGATATATATGATTGTAGAGTTTAGGACATGTGGAATCAGCCACAATAAATGTTATACTATTATGAATGGACTCTTATGTATGAATGGACTTCCATGTAAGAAAGAATCAGTGGATTGGCCTCTTTTACACTTTTGGATGAGTGAAACGAAAAGTAAGCAACAGGCTATGCAAAAAATTCCAGAATAAGCAAGAGATCCATGGATACCAGAGTCATCAAATTCCAAATCAACCTAATTTGGAATTTAATCTTCAATTGCCAAAGCAAAAATAACATGATCACTGCTAATTTGATTACTGTCAACGGGAAATATCAATTGCCAATGAATAAAGTCGAGGGCGACTCTTAAGCCCCGCCCCATATCCTACTAAATTCGCTGCAATTAGACTACTCTTCTACAGAGCACTTCCAACACATCAATTAATTATTTGAATGATTTGACACAATAATTCTCATGCCAAGTTGTGGCCTAATCTCAAAAACGATTATAACAATTTTGGTAGGATTTAGATTATAAATGTTTCACAAAAATAATTTTATCTTTTAATTCCCGTAGCGAAGCACGGGTGCCCTGCTAGTTAATAATAGAAATAGGCTACCGTAACGAATGAATGTTGTATATGTCAGTATTATCATCAAGGAGATGAAAAAATGCGATTTTCATTCATTATTGGCATTAAATTACTTTTTACTATACATATCCTGTTCTACAAAGTACTTATCCACTATTTTATTCACTCATTTCTTGAATTTTTATCACATCATAGAAGTTGTCTCACATAATTAAATCGGGGCTGCGATAAACTCCTCTCCCAGCAATGACGACTTTCTTTTACTCATGAATCAGTATCAATGAAGACATGAGAAAATAAAACAAAATAGCAACATTATCTGAAACTTATCATCTATGGATAGATTGAAGGAAATGCTCCTCCATGTTATGTTTGGAATAAGAATTGTTACCGTAACGAGGCTAGAGTACAGAATACTATTATTATTCGGAAGGCATCATGAACCAGGATACAATTGCGATTTGATTGGTGAGCACTTCAATTCTTTTTGGCAGTTTTAGTTCTACAATTTAGTAACGTCAGAATACAAATCTCGATGATGTGAGCAAACTATGAAAATAATCATTCTTGCTGCAGGTCTGTAGAAATATTGAATTTTGAATGATGACAGGATCTATCAGGTTCAAAATGATCGATAATACCCAAGTTATTGTGATTTAATAATCCAAGAAAAGTAACGAACTCCTCTTTTATAGTAGAGAGACCCGAACAATATCAAGTTAAAATACCAAAGACTTTTCAACAACACAACAACATGATTTTGACAAAGCGGTGAAACACAAGTCTATTAAATACAGTTTTTTATTTGGACATGAAAGTTAAACATTTTTCAACGAATGTTGTAAATATATTTAATAGTTTTGAGTTTTGTTAATATGTAGTAGTTCTACCGATAATTGACTCTGTATTAGTTAGTCACTTTTGCTAAAGCACGTGCCTGTATTATGTTACAATACTGTTTTCAAGGCTTCAGTTCGTTAAGAAAACGCCTGATTAGCGGTGGTACCAAAAACATTGTTCATGTATACTTTTGGTTTTAGATAAATATGTGATACGTTAAATACTAGATTAAATACTGGCCACTAGTTCTGTAGATTCTAAATAGCTTGAGAATTTGAAATATATTTTTAAAATTGCATTATTATAATTATACTTATCTTCTGTTTCAAGTCTTGAAGAATTGTAACAGCGTTTACTGAAAAACCACTCATTTTGATTCTTGAAAAAGAAAAAAAAAACACTTTTCGAAAAACAAAAACCGCTATTCAAATACTTTGTCAGGAAAAAGTAATTCACAGTTGAGTATTTTTTCGCACGTCAATAAAAATTTTATGTTGCAATATCAAAGTCAGGTAGTGATCTGACAGAAACACTACTGGATCAAATTGAATACTAAATAATAATACGTTGTAGGCTATCATCACTGAATTGTTTTAAATTTACGTTAGATTGATTGATCTAGCTGCGAATCCAAACCGTAGTAATTTACATAATTGTGTCTTTGTTTGGAGATTTTGAAAAAACAACGCTTGTGTTGTGATTTTGTAAATGATTCACTATTCTACAAACTAAATGGATGAGATCTTTCGACACTTGAAGTGAAAAATACAATCGCTCAAATAAATGAGAGCTTATCAATGATTAGTGCTCGTGCTATAGTATTGTTCTCAATAAAAAACAGCGCATGCTCGTATAGAAGCTATTACAGACACCGTAGCAAACATGGAAGGAGATGTTATGACAAATGATGATACTTTTTTAGGTACCGTACAACAATTGATCATATTTGAATAAGCCTACTATCATTTTGTAATATTTTACATTTATTATTACATTAATATTATATTTATATTAGTAAATTATTGCATGGTGATACTGTTAAGTGTGAAAATGGGTTTCAATTTTTCAAAGAGTTACAATAGCCTACTTTACTAGTAGTAATAATGCTAAACAAATTTTGTGGACATTAAATAATATTACTACAAGTACAAGAGGCTACAGAGTACAGTACCTACTACTGAATCAACCTATCAAAATCCTCAATAATATTATTTGTCCATCGCGATAATACAATGAGGATTTCTTAATTAATATTCCAAATTACTCATTTTGAAGGTGAAACAGATTATTTTTTTACGGATAATAGAAAAATGTTAGGAGTTCAGAATATAGGCTTATTATTTATTCCTGTTTCATTTAAAATGCAGTGGCCGATTTTTCATAGTAAAAAATCTATGTAAAAATATTGACATTGGTTTTTCCATTATCATAATAAAGAATGAGGCATGGTGCAGTAGAATTATGAAACTGAGCAGAATTGATTTTTAATCGTTATTAATTTTTGCTGAGCTATAGGCCTATTTTGTAAACAGAGAACAATGCTAGCTAGAAAATGAATGATCGTACCTGGAACGATATTTTTCATTTGAATGCATGCTTGTGTTATCAGCCTCTCTTCTCTCTTCCCCACCACACGGCGTGTAACTTCTAAACGAGGTCGCGAAGGTGACACATGATATCTCGCCAAGGTAACTAGAGATGCACCGGTACGTGTCTTGCCAGAGGTGTAACTAGTCGCTTGAAATACAATACATCATCACACTACACTTCATTTGACATCGCTTCACGACTACTCCTACTCGATCTTCGAGTAGAATAATACTATTCGAGTTGAGCTTGTGCACAGCCACAGCCACAGCCGCAAGGTGCGTCCCCCTGTCAACTGTTGACTCATGCAGAACGTACGTTTCCCCCTCCACCAGCTAACATTCGATCCGATCAAGATTGTCACTACTAGGTAACAAGCGGCAATAGTGTTGACTGACCCCTAAAAAAGGAACTTCGCCAACCAGCAAATTAATTATTCAAGTTGATTAATAGAGGGCTCCAACAAGTTGGCCCGCTAATTGTGCATTGCGTGCAATGATGGCTTCACGGTAGCACAAAACCTACTTCGAATATTCAATAACTATTTCCCCTGAATGCAAGTCACACTTTACTGGTTTATCGAACTACAAATTTTGTATGCCATAATTATTCATGAGTAGCCTTGAATAGACATTTATTGTTCTATTCGTATAATAAAATTATCCATGCTACCTACTTAAAAAAATTGTTCTCATTGCTTCAATGAGTGGTTCAATCATGGTACTACCAATGTAATTGCAGGATAATTCTTAGTATGAAATTTATAATATTAGTGTTTTGTTTTTTGTTAGGTACCATATCAGTGGATGAATTTAATCTATTGAAAATAAAAATAATAATTTGAAATTAAATTAATTATGATTTTATAACATACATAACTATAAGTATGGTATTCAATATTAATATTCATATAATGCTAATTTAAGTAGAGGGCTAACGGCCTATAGATTTTGAAATAAATAATGAGATTAGTAATTTAGTAAAATGATTCAATAGCCATGATGGTTAAAAAAAACTTTTTTGCTTTATTAACTAAAAATAAATATTCCAATGGAGTGGCAATAATCGATTATTATAACCAGTCCGGTATTTAATTCTGTTGCTAATATTTGCAGTTGCAAAAAACCGAAGATTTGATAGCCCTAAAAATTAGGTTTGTTTAATTTTTGTTATGAAAATGAATTTTTGGATGTTTATGCCATAGACCATATGAAGCATGTTGTACATAGACTTCTTCAATAAATTCCAAATCAATAGCTCTAATGATCATTTTTCAAGGTATTGGATTGGTGGTTCAGAAGGCAACTATATAGGCAGATTCCAAGCATATAATAGATAGGGAATTGATAGATTCACTCATTCTCAACTTCTTTCTCATTGCCTTACGCATGTGCGCACATGCCATTGAGCATCATTCTCCGATTTATGAGTTGGAATAGAAATGACATTTTCTGTTAATTTGATACCATCATGAACGTTGATTTTACCATTATAAATGATTAACAAAACCCATAGTAAAACATTTTACAGATGGAAATACTTGGTTGAAGAAAATAAGGGTGCAGACTGTGTCAGTCTTTACTGAATAATACATTATCTGGACAGGATGCAGATTGCAAGTTGCAGATTGTAAAAGGGGTAAGTGTGAGACATCACCTCCAACAACTGAATTAATCAACACACTTTTTTATGTATTTAAACACGACATGCAGTCAATAATTAAGTAAATAATTAAAAACTTCTACTTACTGACTGAAGTACTTTCGATCGTCTAGCGATAACTGTTGAAAATGATCGCTAGACGATCGAAAGTACTACGACTGAAAGTACATCAGTCAGTAAGTAAAAGTTTTTAATTATTTACTTAATAATTGACTGCATGTCGTGTTTAAATACATAAAAAAGTGTGTTAATACATAGCAGCTCGGAATGGATCAAGAAACCATCACCTTGAATTAATAAATTATTTGAAAGCTTACATATTGGTAGTCTGTTATCATGGGCGACCAGTTTGGCTAGACTCAAAACCCAAAACTATTTTGACCATCAATTTTTTGATATTAAACATTAGCTACAGAACATAAACTTTGCTGAAGAGTTTTTAGTAAATATTGTAGATTTTTCTATATTACGGTAGTTATGGTTCGCCTAAGAAGGACATAAAATCCATCATAGAGTTCAAAAAGGACGCATTCCTCCAACATAGTTTTTATAATTTCATAATTTTTCAAAATGAGTTTCATTTCTTGTAATGATCAAGTTTTTGTTTGACATTTGAACTTTGTTCTTGCTTCTTTCTTCAAAATTCCTTGCCACTTTTTTACTCTTTTATCTATTAATTTGATAGGAACAGTAAACCTGATGTCATTACATACTAATATGCTACAGTCCACGTTATCAAAAAGAAATATATGAGTATAAATGAAGTTGACACATTATGGAGAAGGGCGGGTTGGATAACAACAACAACAGCACAATTTAACTATTTGAGTATTTTATTCGCCAAACAATTAATATTTCAACAGTCTCTTATGTTATTGATTGACTCAATTATTGACAATAATATACAATGAGGGAATGCTAAAATAATACAATTTCAACTAGATAACAATTTTAACATGATATTATGAGTACCGTATAAATATGAATTTATAATTTATAGAAATCAACTTTATAATGTGGAGCATGATATTAAATGGACAGTGAGAATCAAATGCAATTATCATGAACCAGTCGCTAAGAAATCAAAATCTATATAATGTTTTAGAAACATTTTTATAAAGTATAACAATTTGCTCAGAATTAAAACCAATTGAAATATACAAACATCATTTATGTTTATTTTATTGAAAACGAAAAACAAAAATGACTCGTGACTGGTTAGGTTCACAGATTTTCATTGAATTGACCACTCCACCACAAGTTAATGAAACTTGATAAAAAGTATTTGACGAATTATAAAACTATGGAAAATAATAAAACCATTCTAAAAATATTAGCAATATGCTGAATTTTGCTCTAATATTCATCATGAGGCTTAATTCTTAATAACATATAGGAAGTTCATACAATTTGAATGACGAATTGAGCTTTTAAAGCGCCATTAGGTGAAAGTTCTCTATTGATGACAAAACCTGATGAAGATTATTTATAATAATACTGTAAATTTGTAAGAAAAACTCTTGCGCTAAAAATGGAACATTGTTTTTAGTTACTAATTGTGATTATCTATACTGACGCTACTACAGTTTCATAATATTACGGAAGCCCTTTACTATTCCAATGTTATTGAATAACATTGTTAATATAAAATATTACAATTATTATTGTTTATGTCATATTTGTTTGTGTTATCAGTACATTTTATTGAAAAGCCTTGTATATTCGAGAACAACAATAATACCTTCTACGGAAAGGAATGAGAATGTTATCTAGTACTATCTAGCGTTGCATATAAGTTTAGTAAAATGGAATATGCATGAAGCAGTGGTTTGTAGGAAATTCGATTCTCAAAAGAAATAGAGGTAGGTATATTAAACTATTTATTAAAATGGACACAATTGTAGAAATCCCTTTCTATCAACATCACCAATCAGATACAAACAAAATTCCTAAGAGAAATTACATTTCCAATAAATTTGTATTGTATTGAATTTTTTGTCTAATTTAAAACGAAATAAATTGACGTTCAAGTATTTGGAGCTGCGATACCTGCGATGGATTGGATTACAAGTTTAGATGCTTGCAAAAAGTCATGAGATGAGTAGTGAGCTGTTATTTGAATTAAATGCTGTACTGTAGGTACTGTAATATATAATGGAGATGGAATGAATGGATACCGGTACTACATGATATACTGAAAACTATAACTGTCTTCAAATCAAATACTGAATACACTTGTACGATTGAAGTTGCTTTAACTATTAGATCACAATTACGATATGATTTGAAATCTTTACGGTGTATAAATGAAAATTATTGCATTGAATTGTAATGAATAGCTATAACAAATAAAGCTGGAATACACGAATAGACGAATTGCAGAAAATTACTATTTCAAATTTTATGTTAATAAATGATTCGTCAAGACTTGGGTGTTGATGGTTTTGATTGTGATTCCTTGCTTCTCAAAGAATTGTTCATCATAAAGCTCAATTACTCTTGTATCTGAATGCATAAGATCTTCAAACTTCAAAGACATCTTCAAGTCCTAGAAATCCGTTTTACGACTTCAACGGATCTTTCTACGAAAGATCGTCCGTAGAGAAGATCTTCAGGGGATCCTTTGAAGCCATCTGATGGAGGCTGAATCGAAAATTCAACTTGCTGTAGCAATTTCCCTTTGCTAATCTTGAACTCAAGGCGTTTATTTCCTGGAAGATAATTTCACTTTCTTGTTCAATGATTACTTGGTTTCTATTTTCATCAGTTTCCTTGATTTTTGTCTGTTTGGACGAAATGGGGACGGATCAGGTTCCCTTCTTGGTCATTTTTTGTGTATAGAGAGAAATACTGGTTAGAGTACACTCGCGGATGAATTTTCCATTTTTCGACCGAATTTGACTTAAGATGCTTGCATCAAAAGTTATGAGTGTTTGAAATGTTGATAATTCAGGAGTCTTTTATGCGCGCCTCTCCACAAGATTAAGTGCATCTAACGGGTGATTTAAAACATGATCTTATGCTATTGTGCGAAACCTCAATATGATGACAATGGAGTCGGTTATGGAGTATGGTACGGAGTTGGTAATGGTTGCAGCTAAAAATAAGGTGTTTTTCACAATACAAGGAGTATTGCTGTCAGTGTACCTGGAAAACTATATGAGATAGACCGCTCTACCTGGTCTCAGATTGTAGAGTACAAAATTACACCCAGAGGGATTTTGAATTATACATTTGAATGATAACAATCAAAAGATATTGTTGATCAAATACTAAAACTCATGAAAATTGTTTTTTTTTTTAATTTCTCTCATATTAAAAAAAATGTAGCTCAGTGCTCATTGAAGATAGAGAGTTCCAAATGATCTCATTTCAATACAAATTTTATATTCTAAAAAAGCGAGAGCGAATTTTCCTGTCCGATCACAGGATTTGGCGGAAATAGCTGAAAACTGGAAAATGATCCAAAAATACGAGGTTTTTGGGCCATTCTGTATCTAGCACAAGGAAATTTTGCATGAAAAAATTGTTTCTGGACTTCTCTTATGTATCCAAACTATATATTAAAGAATCATAACTACAATATAAATTACAAGCACCCCCTTTTTCATGTCTATATTGACTGGACTAATAAGGCCCCTGCAAAATCCTCCAATACAATCATGTAATCCCCGTAGACATACGTGTATGTGTACTCACGTCACGTGGCAATACTGCAAAGCCAATAAACTTCCCCACAACTAAGGAGTTTTCCTCAAAAAATCGCACAATACAACTTTGTCGAATTTGGCCAAGACTTAGGTGTTGATAGAATTCTGTCATATCTTTGATTGTGGTTCTTTTTTTCTCGAAGGATTGTTCATCCTTGAGATCTTCGAACACATCTTCAAATCCTAGAAATCCGTTTGTTACGACTTCAACGGATTGTCTTCGTCCGTAGAGAAGATCTTCAAGGGATCCTTTGAAGCCATCTGATGGAGGCTGAATCAAAAATTCAACTTCCTGTAGCGATTTCCCCTTGCTAATCTTGGACTCAAGGCGTTTATTTCCCAGCAGATAAATTTCATTTTCTTGTTCAATGATCATTATTGAGAGATAACATTTCAATCTGGCGCCTACAATCTTCTGGAGGTTGGACGAGTCAAGGCTGCAAAGTACAATCATCGACTTGGGCTCTGAGAACTGAAATGGAAAATTCGCTTCCATATCATCCTCCATGTAGCATTTTATAAAATGCTTATTGAATTTTTGAAAGAATGAAGTGTAAACATAACCTATTTTTGAGAAATTTCTATCTAAATTTAGGAAATGAACAGTTTTTGACTTTAAGCCTGTTGCTCCTTTCCCAATCATTCATAGTTGAGAATGATATTGTATGTATCAATGTATAAATAAATAAAGATCTCTTGAGCGATTAATACTGGCCAATCCGAGGATTCTAGCAGATCTGTAGATCTCATCGTGTGATGCCAAATAGAATGTTCAGAATTTAGATGGTTTACAACCTTTCAGCTTTCATCCACCTTTCTCTTGCTGGTGTTCACGTTGGAGGATGTAGCTGTGTCCTGAATGCACGAGTCTGAAGAAGCGTCTTCAGTGGTCATTGTTATTTGGGTTGTACTTGTAACAAATAATAGCCTTATGTATATTATTAGTTTATCCTATATGTAATGTTTTCTTGGAAAGATTAAATATTGATGTCATATATCACGAATACAACTGATAATAGATAAACTGCACTGCCAGTTTGTCACATTATATTATAATATCACAAGAGAATATAAAATATGGTTAGAATATTGTTGTTAGTAATTCTGAAATACCTAATCGAGAAATGAAATTGAACGATCAAGTCATTAGAGAGAAAATTACAATCTAACAGCTTTATCTTTGAAAAAGATTTGGTTTCTAAATTCAAAACACCTACATTGCAAATTATTCAGCAAGTTTCAACTCATCATTTGAATTTCCGATGCTTCTGAAATGAGATTGGATATACAGTCTTAGTAAGTAGAAGTCGTTATTCTATTCAATGTACCCTGAAAATGCATATTGAAGATTACAATATTGGTTTAATCTTGAAGATTAATAAGAATTACTAAATAATATTGTAGCCATCTATCAGTTCGCAATAGAAACTCGTACAAGATTTATTGATGTCTATCAAGATTGATAACATTTCCAAAGTGGAAGTCTATACGTGGTTCAAATCAACTGTTCAATCAATATTCAAAATACAGTATATATGTATAGTGATCCTTATAATAAAAGTAATACTGCAGTTATTCCTCATACATACGAATAATAACTTATGTAGTACTGCATTTTAATCTACACAGCTTAGAAGTAGGCTACTGACTTAGTAATCTTTGTATAAGCTACAGTCATTTATTCATTATTTAATACATATATAATATTTTCACATAATATCTCAGAAATGTTTGAGTAAATATGTTGGAAATCGATTATATTGTCGATATTTAACAAATTTACACTCGCTTGACTCTAATAATAACTGTTTACATTAAAGCTTAAGATGGAAAGTATAATAATTTTTCAAACTTAAAACAATAAACTAGTATAAACTCTGAACTTGTAATAAATTTTACTGTGTTGAAAATAATTAATATAATAATTGAACAAGTCTAATACAAGAATCCAATAAATTCGAGGATAGTGGATCCTTTTTGAAAATAATATATGATGAATACTAAGAATTTTGAAAATGAATATTCAGGCTATAAACAAACAAGAAGCCAAAGTTTTGAAGTGCGGAGCTGATACTCAGCTCTGAAATAGTGGATGGTAATGAAGCGGGTGTTGAAGATCAATATATTAGTGATAATCTGAGAGCTGAATGGGAACATCCTTTGTCCCCAGACCTGAACGCAGAAAGAAAATTAAGAAGAGAAATCACAATGTTCCTGTGAACGAACCAGTCTTGTTACAGGAGAATCTTCACGTGACTCCTGAGGTCGTGAGTTCTGCTGTCATCAATGCAGCTATTAATGGAAGAAAACGTGATGTATCCTTATTTCAACAAACGAAAATAAAAGGAAACTAATAAAAATAAAAACTATATGAATACGACCTCAGTGACAGCGAGAGAGTCTGAAATAGTTGGTAATGGCCGATCCTCATCAACAGTATCAGCGATCAGCGCTTCGTTTGGTGAGACGTAAACCTAAGACAATGGACTCGATAAATGAACAGCTGCATGTCCCAAATACGACCCAAATAACAATGACCACTGAAGACGCTTCTTCAGACTCGTGCATTCAGGACACAGCTACATCCTCCAACGTGAACACCAGCAAGAGAAAGGTGGATGAAAGCTGAAAGGTTGTAAACCATCTAAATTCTGAACATTCTATTTGGCATCACACGATGAGATCTACAGATCTGCTAGAATCCTCGGATTGGCCAGTATTAATCGCTCAAGAGATATTTTATTTATTTATACATTAATAGATACAATCATTCTCAACTATGAATGATTGGGAAAGGAGCAACAGGCTTAAAGTCCAAAACTGTTCATTTCCTTAATTTAGATAGAAATTTCTCGAAAATGGGTTATGTTTACACTTCATTCTTTCAAAAATTCAATAAGCATTCTATAAAATGCTACATGGAGGATGATATGAAAGCGAATTTTCCATTTCAGTTCTCAGAGCCCAAGTCGATGATTGTACTTTGCAGCGTTGACTCGTTCAACCTCCAGAAGATTGTAGGCGCCAGATTGAAATTTTATCTCCCAGTAATGATCATTAAACAAGAAAATGAAATTTATCTGCTGGGAAATAAACGCCTTGAGTCCAAGATTAGCAAGGGGAAATCGCTACAGGAAGTTGAATTTTTGATTCAGCCTCCATCAGATGGCTTCAAAGGATCCCTGAAGATCTTCTCTACGGACGAAGACAATCCGTTGAAGTCGTAACAAATGGATTTCTAGGATTTGAAGATGTGTTCGAAGATCTCAAGTATTCAGATACAAGAGTATTTGATTGAGCTTTCAGATGAACAATCCTTCGAGAAAAAAAGAATCACAATCAAAGATATGACAGAATTCTATCAACACCTAAGTCTTGGCCAAATTCGACAAAGTTGTATTGTGCGATTTTTTGAGGGAAACTCCTTAGTTGTAGGGAAGTTTATTGGCTTTGCAGTATTGCCACGTGACGTGAGTACACATACACGTATGTCTACGGGGATTACATGATTGTATTGGAGGATTTTGCAGGGGCCTTATTAGTCCAGTCAATATAGACATGAAAAAGGGGGTGCTTGTAATTTATATTGTAGTTATGATTCTTTAATATATAGTTTGGATACATAAGAGAAGTCCAGAAACAATTTTTTCATGCAAAATTTCCTTGTACAAAACCTCGTATTTTTGGCTCATTTTCCAGTTTTCAGCATTTCCGCCAAATCCTGTGATCGGACAGGAAAATTCGCTCTCGCTTTTTTGGATTATGAAATTTGTATTGAAATGAGATCATTTGGAACTCTCTATCTCCAATGAGCACTGAGTTACAATTTTTCAAAAATGAGAGAAATTAAAAAAAAGAAACAATTTTCATGAGTTTTAGTTTTTGATCAACAATATCTTTTGATTGTTATCATTCAAATGTATAATTCAAAATCCATCTGGGTGTAATTTTGTGCTCTACAATCTGAGACCAGTTAGAGACAGGTAAGACGTTACGTTGAAGTCGTAACAAACGGATTTCTAGGATTTGAAGATGTCTTCGAAGATGTCAGGTATTCAGATACAAGAGTGATTGAGCTTTCTTGGCTTGAGAGTTTTGCTCTGGCAAATTACTTCTAAATTTTAAGCTGTTCAGAAAAGAAAGACAGAACGACCAGAAAGACGAATAGAAACGGAAAGCTTCAGGCCAATGAAATAGCAGCGGAATTTGCTCTGAAGCTTGACAATAGATTCAGCATCTTGGGAGAAATGGGAAAAATGAGAGCATTGACAACAAATGGACAATAGTCAGAGATAAAATTCTGCTCACCGCTGAAGAAGTGTGAGGTAAAAGAAAAAATAGAAACAAAAAGCCACGGTTTGATCAAGAGTGTCAACGAATAGTAGAGGGACGAAGTAGATGGAAAAAAGCCTGGATGAACAGCAATAGTATAGATGACTGGGAGCTATACAGAGACAACCCCCAACCAGACAAGTAGTGGGAAAAGTGCTATCAAATCCTTGAAAAACAACAAGGCACCTGGAAGAAATGAGATAACAGCATAGCTATTAAAGAATGGGGGCGAAGTAATTACAGAAAAACTGTGGGAACTGATCCTAGAAATCTGGGAGAAAGAACAAATACCATCTGAATGGAAAGAAGCTGTTATAGTTTCCATACTAGAAATATTTTAAAATAGATGGCCACAACAGTGAACCGTTCTTGGTTAATTCAGGAGTCAGACAGGGAGATGGGCTCTCTCCAATTCTATTCAACATGGCCACAGAGGAAGCGCTTCAAAAAGTAGCTCAACAAGAGGTGGGTGTAGAGGTTGGATCGAAGATTAATGTGTTGGCTTTTGCAGATTATGTGGCAATTATTTCAGAAAGTGCAGAGGACATGAAAACCCTTACCAAATTGCTAATAGAAGCAGAGAAAAATGGACTAATAACAAATGATTATTATTGATGATTATTAGTTTATTTGATAGTTGATAATTTCCTTCTTCCTCACATCCTTCTCGGATTTCAAGCATGTATAAACATTTTTGCCATATGGATTGGTTGTAATTTTTACGAAGAAACTAGAGAGAAAGTGAGAGCAGAGAAAAAGAGGCACAGGGATCAAAGGCAAGAAGTGACCAGGGAATCGGTTACGCGGTACAGCGATTATTAATGCCTATGAAAAAAACTAAATTTATACATTTTACAAGAAACCAGAGGGAAAGGATGGGCAGCTTGAAAATAGATGAGCAGGAATTCAAATATCTCGGAGTAACAATCTCAAGTATAAATTTGGATATTGTAGAGATACAAAATAGGGTAAACTCAGCAAACAGGTGTGTGTATGCCTGCAACAAATTACTTTCTTCAAAGTCTCTTTCTCACAGAACAAAGCTCAGACTATACAAAAACACAATTATATTTCTAGTACTACTCTACGGGTCTGAAACTTGCAAAATGACAAAGAAATAATAACAAAAGCTCTTAGTATTTTGAAAATAAAGTGCTGCGAAAGATATATGGGCCCACGTACGAGCAAGGAGAATGGAGGAAGAAACATAATAAGGAAATCAGAGACCTCTACAATAACCCAGACATTGTAAGAGAAATAAAATGTAGGAGATTTCAATGAGTCGAACACGTATTCAGAAGAAGAGAAGAGTCCAATCTGAAAAAAGTTTTAGCACCCAACCGTCCCGGAAGAAGACCCCCTGGGAGACCCAGACAGAGATGGTGGCAACAGGTTAAGACTGTCATGGAGAGGCTTGGAGCGACAGAAAAAGATGCTGAGGAGCGAACTACGATGAGACAGTTGGTTGGTGCGGCCAAATATCAACTTAGATATAGATGGCCCTGGGTGTAAGTAAGTGATCATTTTAAAAATAATAATTCACTTTCATTAGAGCCTAATATTCATTTTCAAAATTCACATAAGTATGCCTATGGCAATTAATGCTTTGGAAAATTACAGATCTGGTAATAAAGATTGGAATCAACTGATAAAAATTACATTGTTTTAGTCGCTTTCAATTAGGCCTATTAGTTAATGTTTGTAGAAATGATGAATAAAGATTAGATTATTTTTCACTTTTTCGAGATCACATGGGTATCAAGCAGGTTGAAATACAATGATGAAAATGATCTTATAATTAAAAATATCAACAATTAAATGATCAAATTGTTGCTCAACAATATTGGAATAAAAACTAGAATACTAGGATGATATTATTGAGGTAAAAGGTATAAACTGTCTTTTTTCATAGATTTCAAATTCTTTTGTTCTGTTCTTACTTGAAAAACCATCAGTACAAAATAAACTGACTCAATCTATATCTAGAGTATTAATAATTAATACACAATCTGTACTTCATCCAAGGGCCATTTGCATAGTAAAAGCAACTCTATTAAATCAGCTGGTGGATTAAACTAAAAATGAACTGCTTTATAACAAATGAGACTTGATATAGATTTAATCTAGTTTAAAATAGAAAATTTAGTTTAAACTGACACTGTGCAAATGGCACTAAATTATAGAATTAGAAAACTTATAAAGAACTTACTGCTCTTTTTAGAGGTTCAATTCCTGATTCAATAAAAAAATAACAATTATTATTTTCAGTTCAGGAAGTATAAATCCTGATAGCAAACAGTTATCTACATTAAGGAAATTTCAACGTTTACAAAATTACAAACCATAAAAATGTAGGGCACTTTTGTTCTTAATAAAGTAGCTGACCTAAGGCAGGTAATGGATAATTTCATATTTGTATTTAAAGGCATTTCGATAGTTAATTACAAGGAATTTCTACCATTTCTTGAACGAAAAACTAGTATTAATTATATCTTACAGTAAGTAGTTGCAAAATGGCAGACGAATGTCGTATGCTCATGTAGATTATAAAACGTACAATGATTCAATAATATAGTGTTATATCTTATAATATTTTATAACTTTAACATCATTTGGGAATAGAATATGTTGAAAAACTTTATATCAAGCAAGTACAGTTGCGAATCAAATGAAATATTCACTTCATATTCATCATATTAAAATCATGAAAAGGCTCATACTTGGTATAGGCTAATTCTCACAGATTTGAAACAAATAATAAAATAAAAAATATACATCGTAGAAATGTTGACTGACTAGTAGCTAATCAGCATATTCCATGTTTTCAATGCAGTGCAATCCATCAATGGAATGAATTGCTATTCACAATAATTGATGTCCATAAGCTACCAACTACAAGTTTACATAGAAATAACTGAGTTAATTTCTCAACACAATATCAGCCAGGTATGAATATAACTTATAATTTGTACACTCTTGTTGTTAACAACAATAATACTGTTTTAACAGTAGACTTATTCTCTATACTAATGACACACTTTTAGTTAGTGAATACATTTCTATGTAAACAGTTTTGCTAGTGAGCTTACACATTCATGAAAGTATCCCCATATTCATAAAACTCATCAATATTTTACTGTTTCAACAATAAAATTATTTTTGTACTAACGACACGCTTTTAGTTGGAAAATACTCTTCCATGTACACTCGTGTTTACAAGCTAACATTATACATTCCAGGAGTGTGAAGCCTCAGATTACAAATATTTGACTGTACAAGCAATCGTTGAATATACACAATTTTAGAACGATGATTAGACGAATATCAGTGGGCTCTATTCGTTGAGTGAGGAGGCCTGACTGCTAACAGACTGGCAACTGCGCGATGACTTGCGACTGTACGGCTCCACATAGGCTGCCGGCACCCAGCCTTCCAGCTGTGATTGTGGCCCGCCTAACACCAACACCAACATTCAACTCATTCAGCTATATCATTCCTCAAAATAAACTTTCCAGATAGTATTTGTACAGAGTGGCGCAGGGATAAGAAACACAGCCAATTCCACGAATCAATTTATAAAACTAGCAATTTATTAACTAAACAGTATATTTTTACTATCAACATGTCGTACAATAGTGCTTCTTCATTATTTTTTTCAAGATGAAATGGGAGAGATGAGATCTCTTTATAGCAACCTGTTATGCATGCTCTGGCATGATTAGTGCAGAAAATGTTGGGGAATGGCAGTGGTTTCATTTGCAATGTTCTCCTGTTCATAGATTGTTGCAGGACGTGAACGGTACACTCTTTTCAAATTCAACTTTATTTAACTTACTTATATACATGTATAGAAATAAAAATGAAGTTCAGCACTACAATACAATACAATAAAATTGAACTAAAAATAATAATATACGATAAGTGGAAACGATTGGCATAAGATGACTCTTGTTTGCCAATAGGAGTAGGAGAAAGTGAAAGCCACTGGGATAAGATGACTCTTGTTTGATAGTGGGAGTAAACCTTGCCTTCAAGATATCACCACAGGGACACGTGCATGGCGTACCAAGCTGGTAATAATGCTGTCAAAATATTCTCTGTGTGGCAGTTATCACCTTTTTAGTAAAATGCTCTCATAGCTATAGCACATTTCACACAGGTCCAATGATCGATGCTGATTAAAAATGATAATGCGTTCACATCAATTGTGCAAAATCTCGAACTGCTGACTCTACAGTATTTTTTTGTGCCAAAATTGTAATTTAACGTTCTCCTGCGCAAATATGTAAGGTACTACAATACCGCAATAAGGTATACGTGAGACTAAGCTTGAATATCATCACCTTTGTTAGATCACTAATAGTACACCATCGCTATTGGCTGTGTATTTATTTCATTTACATTTTCATTATGCTTTAGGTGAAAAAAATGAAACGAATATCTTAATGTTAGAGAATACCTAACATTATTTGTACCATATCATTTTGAATTCGTGGATAGAACTAGCAAAAAGTTTGCCTTAATTTCTTTACCGATTATGTAAATGTGTTTGTACGGATAAAGAATGAAGAATAAACCTGAAATTTATTACATTGTATATACTTCTATAATACTAGATAGACAGAGAACTTTGCGATGAAGCAACATAGAAGACATTTGAAAGAAAGTCTAGCTAATCGGGAAGACAATATTAAGTAAACTTGGAATTATCAATCACTATCAATGAACTGAATAGTCTCAAGACCGAGCTGTACAGAATGTTAATAGACTAAGTTTATTATACAGATCATTGAAGATCATTATTCAACATGGATTAAAGTTTTATGCTTTAGTCTGATATCCTATCCTCAGTCATTTATTCACTAGAATGTTATTTGTGGTCTTGATTGCGATAATTCAAGTCATCAAGGAACAAGTTACAGTAGAACAAAGAACTAATTTCATCATGTGCAGTGCTGTATTACGGCCCGGCCATAAATTTGATGTCATTAGTTTCAAAGTCACGCCAAACTTGAGGAATGAGCATTGAAAAAGCATTAAATTTATCGACATTAAATTCTATGACTTCAGACTCTATAGAGTCAAGAAAAATCGGCCTAAGCATCACAGATACATTTGTGGAAATGGTCAGCGATCAGAGCAGGCGAGCATTTCATTCATTATAAGTGCTTTTGAGTTTTTTATTTTCATTATCATAGTGTATTGTACACTCATTTGAAGTAAGACTACTCTGATATTCATTCATTTATTGTCAACATAATTATTATTAACAAGACAATTTAACAATATCAATCAAAATAAGCATACATACGGTATTATAATTTAAAACACATTAAGATAACAAATAGAAATTAGCAATATACACTATATTCAAAGTAAACATATTCTAATATATTATATATGTTATAATATATTAATATGTATGTTGCATTCCACTTTAAGCATAACTTGTATTGAGGGATGAGGGATGGTGTGTTTCTAAAGGCTATGAGTAATTATTTAATTATTGTTACCAATAATTTAATTTTTTTAGTTATTTATAATCGGCTAAGTAATAGAGTAAATTGAATGAGAGACGCAAAAGGGTATCAGTATATTCTTTATGAATTATTACATTGATAATAAATACATTAATAAGGCCACCAATAATTAATTGTTTTGTGAGCTGAATGGCGACATTATAAATGAAACACGGTAAATTATCAATCTAGTTTCCAGTATATTGAGAAAGCTCATTTATTTTATTTATTTTTCATGTATTGTACGATTATGTCGTATAGTATCTAATCCAAAAATTCAGATTGATTGAAAAAAAATTGCACGGGTGACCGCTTGTTGGCCTGCGCCATTAACTTTCAATAATATCATGGAGAAAGCACAAATAAGTAGATGAACCATAGAAAATGGAATGCTGTGACAATTCTCAACTTTACTTTCAAGACGTAGTTTTTTTTGCGCTCAAGCTAGGAGCGCTAGAGATCTCACCGCTTGAAAACATTTATTTCGGCTTCAGACAGAGAAATGGAATAGTATGTTTTACGTACCAATGAGCCGGACGTACCACCAGCCAGCGCAGCCGACCTTGATGAGTTGCACGACGTCGCCCTCCTTCATGGAGACCTCGCTGTGGCCGACCGCGCAGTAATCGGCCAGCGCTATGTAGCGCCCACCGCCACCGCTACCCCCCTATTTAACAAACCCACACAAAAGTTAATAAATAGAATTGGTAATAGATAGTAAAAAGCACATCTTACAAGATTACTGGAAAGAATGGATTAACTGATTAATCCCATTGAAATCGACCGTCGAAAAGTTGTTGAATTGAGCCTAATTGACTGCCTCCATACTGCGAGATTTCAATTTGTCTAGTGTATGAACATAACTTAAAAGGTTCTGTTCAATTAGGTTTTAAAGATGAAATGAAAGGTAATGGAGATTAGGTTTTGGTTTTTGAATGGCAATATGATGATATTATTTGAAATGTGTTGATCATTTTATATAATAAACACAACTAACGAAAAATTGAAATACTAGCACATTTGAGATATCGCACTTACGAATGACACCCGAAAATCCCTAGAAAGACTGGATAAATGTCTATTAATTACGGAAAAACTTACAGTCCAAATTATTGAAGCAGATTATTTGGAAAGACTGGATACATACATGGAATTTCAAAGAAATGAAAGCGAAATGATTGGGAAATGGTGCGTGCTTCAGTGTTTCACTATTGTGATTTAGTCACCAATGGTATTGCAATACAGTTTTGACATTTCCATTTTACTACATATCACGTAGTATCAATGATAATGTATTATTAACGTTTAAAAGTTTCATTTAGGAATATTAGTAGAAACAAGAATGAGACTCAATATTAAAAAATTGATTGGGAAATCACTAATGAGATGCAATTAAAAATATTCCCATCATCGATTGATTTTATTTGTAGATTGAAGGCAATATATTTGAATTCTTGATCAAGTTCCTCGATTTGCTCTATATACCAATTCAAGTAAATTAAAAACTGCATAGAATATCTAGTGATACAAATCTGTTAACACACTCCAAACATAATCAATAATAATAGTGAAAACACAAATACAACTACAGTCAAACTCGAATGATAGAACTCTTGAAAAAAATGTGCCTATGAAGTGGAATAGTGTATTCATTGTATGTTGTACTTAATTTCATGAGGGAGCTTATTTGCTCTTTCAAAAAATGAATGGTGCATATTATTAACTAATAAAAAGTGACGAGGTAAGCCAGATACACAAAGAATATCAACCTAAATACACACAAAAGTAGATAAACACAACATTATATAATTGTGCTACTGTTACTGTGTTCGAGAAAAAAATCACAAAACTTGCTCCTTGAAAGGTTAGCTAAAACATCACCTCCTAACCAATTCTATGCTTTTGCTATTGGGAAGATAGAAGGCATTATCAACGCGTTTTTGGTTTCAATGATTCAATGTCCAAACTTTCCAAAGCTTGACTTGTAATTTTATATAAAGCGGACATACAATATATTAGCGGTCTGAAAATGATAGTTTATCCTATGCTTAATATCGCACTATAAACTATTAGGTCAAGATTTCAAACTGTTTATAAAATGTCAGTTTATCAAATGATTTTGCTGTATATTGTACAGTTTTTAATGCGCAGAGCCTCAATCTCGTGAAATCTTGTATACGTGCATCTGTACGTCACAATGTGTAGTATTTTCTGATGGAGAATGTAAAAACAAATAATTCAAGTGAACTAAGCTGAAAAAATTAACTACACGTCTGAGAGATTGGGTTCAGAGTTCCTTATATTTGTGAGATTTCAAGTATATTCCACTCATTTGGCATAAAACTTCACCAAGTACGTATATTCTACTAGAATTTGGACTTGGCTTGTGAAAAGTGGAAACTCAACAATATTTATGAACCAAGTTATTCAACAAAGAAACAACAGGTTGAAAGCAAAACTGTTTCATTCATTAGAATGCTTTGTGTGTTTGTATGCATAGATGAATGATACGAACTAACAGCATAAGCGTGGACTGAATTCAGGTGAGTGAAATCTATTGGAATGTGGTCTACGATGTGACGGGAGATGTGCACTTTTCGATAATGTGCCTCAACACACTGACGACAAACATACAGATTGTTTGGAATGAGAAAAAACCGCATGCATTGAGACGACATCAATAATAGTGTGCACTTGTGCGCATGCGCGTGCGTAAGTGCGCTGATAGGGCGGGGCAGGCAGGGGTACCTCGACGACGTCTTGAGTGTGGCGCGTCTCGACGCCAGGAGTCGTTGATTAGATTAGTTTTAGAATCGGTTGGACTAGGGAGACGCTAGATCACTGTTGTCACTGACCATAGGCGGGTCGTCATCGTCGCTGTTGGTGTAGTCGGACGACCAGGCCGCGTCCTCATCGCCAGCCGTCGACTGCGACCGACACGGTCCCACCCCGTCATCCCCTCCTTGGCCCCGCGGGCCCACCGTGTCCAGTGAGCACGCCTGTCGAAGCGCTCTGGAATCATACATACAATACATAAAGCACATTATCAATTTTACTAGAGATTGACATTACTGAAACAATTGAAATTGTCCTCATTTAAATAAATTGTGATTGTGAAAATCACACTTATATTTTATAAAAAACTACATACATAAATTGTTGTTATTTTAAATGCATGATTACATGTATTTTATAGAATTTCTATACGTTCAATACTTTCCATGTATTGCTTTTAAAATTTTACTGATCAGGGTGCGTTATAAGGGTAATGATGGGATTTAGTTTCTGGTGCCCTCAAATATGTATATTTTCAAATATTAATAATTACCTATTCAATAAATTTAATTTTAGAATTTCCGTTTTAATTTTTGCTTCTAACTCCAATAGAAAACAATACTATTCATATTGATTTCGATGAATACTCCGAATCTTTTTGAATTGATAATAATTATGATACCATTATGATCTAGCAATATTAGGATGGCCACTAACGACAGGACAAGTGTATCGAACATGTGAGAAAGGACATGCCTTTGAACGAAAAAGAATGCCTTCGAACAAAAAACAGCTGTTTGACAGCAGCATTTAACATAAAATAAACATACCATAACTAGAGACCCTCTGGGTTCAATAACTCGCTCATGAACTGTTGTATTGATCTCTGAGATGTAACTTGTAAATATACAGAGACAACTTGTAATATAAAGAGTGAAAACAAATTGTAATTATACAGAGTTGGTGAGAATTGTAACTTTTAATTATAAAGAGTAATTAAATTACTGTAAATTACTCTAAAATACTCTAATAATTAAATTGCAACTAGTAATTATACAGAGTTGGTGAGAATTATTATGGAAACAACTGAATATATCTTTTATAAGTATGATATTACAGTAGTAGGTTCCATGGAAATCCTATTACAATTGAAAAAAAACTTTCTATCGCTTCAAAACTTTTGTCTGCAATCTTTGATGGATCCGTCATAGGGATCCAACTTTATTTTTCAAATGGGAAGGCAGTCATGTAATACATGATTTCGATACAGAATTTCAAAGGAAAATTAATGGCGAAATCCGCGCATCGATATCTCAGACCGTATCAATGATCTCAACATTTGAATATACTAATAAATGATACAAAAATGAAATTAATGAGTACCTATACATTGAATAATCAACTGATAGTGAACAGTTGCTTCAGTGAACTGTTAGCTTCTACTCGTATTTCAGCATAGCGTAATGTGAAGAGACATTTACAGAAATATTCACAACTATCAAATACAGACCTATTAGATTATACAACATTCTTATATATAAGCAGTGCTCACTCGTGCTTGAGCTGTTACGAGCGTTTTGAACTTTGAGCTTGAAAATGACTGAGCCGAAATGACTGAGTTCTAAATAACATAAATTGTATAATACAAAAGAGTTACAATGACATACTACAATGTAAATCTATTATTTGAAAGCTTTTTGTACTTCATTTTCAAACAATCGTTTGATGCTTACCATTTGATTTGAAACAACATTGTAATTTAATTGTGTTGGGACACAAATAACAACATGTTATTAACAATTAGAAGACAGTTGAATAGTTATCAGTATAAAAGAAAGAAGATATAGCTCGAATTAACGTACACATGGTGTATTTTGGTAGAGGAGAACTGCCTTATCTTGAGCTGGGCGAGCTGGTCGAAGAGCAGCTTCTTGACCTGTTCGACCCAGGCGGCCTTCTGCTGTGTGGTGGCCGCTTGTATGGTGTGCACCTCCTGGCGCCCCGGCAACCACACCTCGAATGTGCGCCCGTCCCCCTTCACCGTCTCCGTCAAGCCCACTTCCGACATCTGCACAACAAACACCTTATTCAAATAATGAATTATAAGACATTTGAACTGTCGTTTAATTTAGAATTGCAGCCGTTTTGGGCTTAAGCTTGTGGTAATTTTCTGGAAGTTGTGTAATGTTAAATGATTGCATAAATGAATACGAGGATTAAAGGAGAAATCATGAGGAATAATTATAGGGAAAAATATGAATCATGAGCTATTTCTCTCCCAAATTCAAATCATTAAACTAATAATTTAATCTCCGCCCTTAATACAGGCATATAATCAATCAATTAAGAATAAACCGACATAGTCTGACATAATGTCAGGTCTTCACACAATTCTACCATGAAATGATGAAATATTTTACACTAACCAGAAATTTTGGTTTTATTTTATTTTACATTGGATAATATACAAATCAGGTAAAATATTTTCTACTTGAACTGTTTAATTATTAAAAAAATCACTAGTACCCTCTTTATACCAACAAAATAATATGAATAGTATTTATATAAAAAAGTATAAGAAGGGAACTAGAGATTACTATAGTAATTAAATATACAAATAATTGGGAAAGGGACGATTCTGTTGTCCCTTTCCCAAATAGGTATTTTTGATATATATAATTTTGATAAAATGTTTTAATATATTTATTAATTTATTTAAACATAGATACATACAATATCATTCTCAACTATGAATGATTGGGAAAGGAACAACAGGATTGAAGCCCAAAACTGTTCCTTTCCCATATTTGGATAGTTTGAATGTTACCACTTCATAAGTTTTTTCCAATTTGTAGTCCAAAATAATATAGGTTATGTTGTCAATGAATACATTTAAAAGAATTGAATTCACTACCAAATCGAATAGAAATATTAGATACTCAAATATCACTGAAAAGTAAAAAGTAGAAAAATTTGATCCAACAAGAGAATTCTAATATTTGAAATTCTCAAAGTCGCTCTAACTACTGAATTACAATTGATCTTTATATAGAGGTTTTTGTGTTATGCACTGTTTTTGTTGTTTTGTAGAGTTTATCGACTGGGGTTTACAAATTAGTTCTAATTTTCAGAAAATTAAAAATTGAACGTAACTCAAATTATAATTAAGATATGGATGGATCAACATAGCTTTCAGACTGTCTTATTATCATATTTAGAATAGAGAATTTTGGCGAATGCCTGTTTTATCTTTCTACATTGAGATTAAATTCCAGTATCATATATTATCATTTAAAAAGGTGCAGTTTATTATCATTGAGCGGATTAAATAGAATAATTTCAGAGGCCGATCAGCTACAATAGTTTTTAATGAGTTTCAAGACTGAAAAATCGTTCTTCAGTTGAATCGTCAACTAAAAATTCCCAAGGACGCTAATTTCAAGAAGTTATATGAAGATTTTATATTAAGTAGAGTTCCATCAACGGTAAACAGCTTGGAAGTGTGATATATGCAAAGAATATTATTACGAATGTCAAATGGAGTTAACGTATTTGGTTCAAAAATGAAAAGTTCATATCAGTGGATAGCTCTTCGTGTTTTATTACAGATCTAGGAATGAAACTCTTGCAAATATGGATTTAAGATCTCATTTATTGGAAGTAGCTTAATTAAATAATACAATTAATGAGAAATGAATTACCTTCAAATAATGCTTAAAATGGTAGGTTGACTTATGCGAGGTGGTTTTCTTACAGAAAAGCATAGCTTTCTGGTAGAGAAAGATGTGCCTTTGCATGGGTTTCAGTCGCAGTTCTCTCAACAGGTCTTTCTTGCTTTCTGTCCAAACATTGAATGAGCCTTGCATCAATAGCTCACCTTGTTCGGCCAACTCTCCCTGTAACAATAATCAACATTTGATTATCTGGATGCTATGATTTGAGCTGGGTTTTTTTTTCGAAAAATATAGAAGACGCATCAAAATCTTCTTGGTATATAGTTTTGATTACTATTAAACTTTGAGAATCGTTTTCGAAAGTGAAATTAATAAGAATAAATACGGAGAGGTTGGGTAATGAGAAGGAATCAACTCTAATTCAGTATACATAACACACTATATTCTGTGTGATATTTTTCAGATATGTAGGCCTAGATATGTGAGCTTGTTGAACGAATCTTATCTTTATTAACAGACTAGTAGGTAACCCGTGCTCCACAAGGGTTTAGTTAAAAACTTGACAAACTGAAAACTTGACGTAATGGAATCTTGAAGGATTAAAATAGGCCTATAAATTAAGAATCTATATTCAAAATTTCAAGTTAATCAGTTCAGTATTTCAGAAGTGATGATGCGTCATTCGTCGATTTCCTATCCCGTACGTGTAGAATCTGATTATTTCCTTTATTATATTATAGATTAAATGTTGATGAGATCAATGGAAAGCGAAACAAGTTTCAAGTAAAATATTTACCCAAAATCCAGTAATAGCGATCTGATGCATACTGTCATTGACACATTTCAAAACCACCAGCATGCAGTCTAATGCTTCTTTCAGCTCCCCACACCACTTCTCTTCTTCACTGTACTGGAGAAGATCCTGAAACATAACAAAGATCATTTATTCTATTACAAATGAGATAATTAATATTTTCTACAGTAAATGATTTAACCCATTGAAACAAATAAATTTAATATTTATGATTCACATGAACTGCACAACATCTCTTACAGCTTTGTCCTATCATTATGTTCAGCAGAAAAAAACATTTTTAGCATTAAGATTAGAACTCCCAATGTTACTATGAACAGACTAGCTGTCCCTTATTATTTCAATAACGTAGACACAGTCTTTGAATCTGTTTTTCTGCTATTTCAGCAAATAGACTTTATTGAGAACCATGAATGTTGTTATTTCAAAAACTTATTCAACAATTGACAATCAATAATCGACACTAGCTAATGTGGTATGTTTGAGAAAGGGGGAGGGGGTTTAGAGATAAAATGGCCGGATTGTTACCCAAATCCATACTTCAAAAAAAAACTTTAAATGAATTCAACACGTTACTTCTAAATTTTATTATCTTAGGTCATAAAACTCAATACAATACAAACTATTCTAGTTGAAGTACTTAATAAAATAAGAATGAACTATTTATTCATGAATCATTTAGTTTTTTGATAGGGTTACTTGAAAATTTGATTACAATTTACAAATAATTACTAGTAGGCCCACCCTCATAACATTTTATTTCTGACACTACTAGTTTTTGGTACCTATCGCATTATCAAATGTCAAAATGAATTATTCATTTTGAATGACTAGTTTCGGGTATTTATTCCAATTGGATAAATATGAAATGATGTCTGATATAAAATAATACAAGGATACTAGCAATTCTTCGTACTCAACTATTTATGAATTTTTAATGACAATGAATATATATTGGAATATTTGAGTTGTTCACCTTGAGAAGCAACTGGTACTTGGTTATCCGCTGTACGGGTTTCAATAAATAGGCAGCAAGAGGCAATTTGTGGCCCAGTTTCAACTGACACGCTTGGAAAAAGGCATTATTATCGCCCACTGTAGATCGCAGCCTTTCCGAACGAGGAATGTTCTGACAATAGTAACTATACAACCGGTGAAATGATTCTCTCTGGAAAAAAATGTTCATCGTCAAGACAGAAATTTGGAGTTTCGCAATGTTTATCATCAAAACGGAAATCTGAAGTTTTATAAGTTAATGAAAATGTAATAGATTTAATTATTAAATTTGAATGCAGCGATCATCCTCAGACCACTAAGCATAAAAATGGGGAGCCTTGAAGTATAATGATTCAAAATAGGAACTTTGGATGACACACTTAAATCAATTAAGCTAATTGAAACTGGTCCCAAAAAAATAACATGAAGAAATAACTAACACAAAAGCTGAAGAAGCTTCTTCAACTGGGAATAATATGATACTATTAAAATAATTATTGAAAACTCGATAAAAGTTTATGTATTAGTGAACAATTTGGAAAGTGTTCCTACTCACTCTATGAGTAAAACAAAGTGCTACAAGTTCTGTTGTTGAGATGCAGTTTTCTAAATCCTGCAGGAAGACTTCGCCGTGGAATTGGTGGATCTCGTCCAAGTTGCCGAACAGAATGTCCGACTTTTCTTCAAGTCCTGGAGGCAAGAGCAGTCTCATATCATCCGATGACATGGCCGACTTGTAACCCTTTCAACACAAAATGAAAAAGTTAATCAGGAGTACAACTACAGTGTTCAAGTTGACGCAATATTACAATGACAAAGAATTATAATTGAATAATAATATCAATTTAAAGGACAATTCTGTCTGATTGTTGAACTACATAACACATAAACATCGACATTTATTAAAAACTAAGTAAAAAGGTTGTTGATAGAAGAATTAGTATTGTAATAGTTCAAACCAAGAGTTTTTTTTATAATACAAGAATGATAGAGTAACTAGTTTAGAGTACTTAGCTATAGTGGGATTCGCGATATAGAGTCAGTGGAAATTATAGGGACTTAATGTAGCTACTTTTCCGTTTCTACCGCCATCTATGGTATACATAATATAGTATACAAGCTATTCCTGTATATATGATCTAATATTAATAGTTGATTATTTTTAATAATTATTAATTATGATACCGGTATATCTGGAATGATATATTATATTCCCCAAGAAAACATAATATTGATTTAAATCTTGAATAATAATTTTTTTTAATGGAAATAAAATATTCTGACAGTTCATCAAATTTCTTTGTAGCCTATGAACGATTTGGCAAAGGTGCGGAGGAAGAAAACGATAGTGCCTGTAGTCTAATAACATACAAAAATATCAAACCAATGTTAATCAGATGCTGACTATAGCCTGAATCTCGAAATACTGTTTTTGATTAGTTCATAGGAGAAAACTTAGTACATTCATACCAGGATTATTTACAAAAATTAGAATAAAACCTCATTGATCTCACCCAGATTTTTTAAAAAATATTTTGACAGAATATGGGACAGATATAACAAAGATTGATGCAACTGAGTTGAGATAATTAAGATCAAACAATTTTCAAGAAAAGACTAAAAAATTATATCACTGTTATTTGATTGGTAATAAATTTGAGTATAGTACTCAAATGCAAGAAAGCTCAAGGAATTTTTTAGTATTTAGTATTGCGACCTATATGATTTTTATAGATTTTTCAAAAGCATTCGACACTATTGAGCATGAAATTTTATTATACAAAAGCTATCTAGACCTGTACTCAAGTTATTTGAAAGTTATCTGGAGAATAGAAATTTTTTTGTTAAAATTGGGAACTATTTAAGTCAAGAGAGGACTTGTGGGAGTGCCTCAAGGATCAGTCCTGGGACCTTTGCTGTTTTTACTTTACACAAATGACTTACCTAGATATTTGATTCACTGTAAGATTTTTATGTTTGCAGATGATATTTTGTTGATTTCCTCTCATAAATCGTTAGATGTAGCCGAAACCCGGTTACAACATGATACCAATACTCTAGCTAAATGGTCTCATAATAACTGTTCAAATATAAATGTTACCAAAACCAAGGTGCTGCATATAACCTCATCCTACATGAAAAGAATTAGGGAACCCAAAATTAAGCACCATTGCTGTGAATGTTTCCAACTGCAGGAGCAAGATATTTTCATATGTACAAGAGATTGTCATTTTATATCGAATTGTATAAATTATAAGTATTTAGGAGTAACAGTTGACAGTCATTTTCGTTGGGATATCCATATAAAGAATGCCTGTAATAGACTCAAACAGGTATTGGCCAAAATGTATTATATGAAAGATTTAATACCTAATAAAGTGAAGAGGATGATGTATATAGCCTTGGGAGAGTCTGTTATGAGATATGGATTGCAAGGGTGGGGATTTGCTAGCAATGTTTATCTTAGGAGAATATGTTTGGTACAGAGGAAGATTTTACGTTTGGTCAGCAATTCTCAGGGAGATATTTCATATGAGAACCTTTTGAATAGATGCAAGGTTTTGAATATAAAAGGTATATTTCTGTTTACTTTGATTTTAGAAAATTACTTCTGCAAAAATATTTAGTTATGAAAGTTAATCGATATGATTTAAGGAATGAGAGGTATGTTGTACCATTTACTTCGAATAATTTAGCCAGAAACACCTTAATCTACATTGTACCAAGAACTTTCAATGATTTACCCGATAATTGTGCCAGAAACACCTTAATCTACATTGTACCAAGAACTTTCAATGATTTACCCGATAATTGTGCTGAGTTTGTTAATATGCGCCTGTTGAAAAGAAATTTAAAGATTTGGTTGAATAATTACACTTTAGATGTAACATAATGTAACTCATTATTAATGTATTGTATTGTTGTAATTCATTCTGTTCTATTTTTTGTATGTAAGTTCAGGTTGACTATATATTATAACACTCTTTAGATTTTTGAGAGCTGAGCCATCAATTAATTAATTAATATCATGATAATTTTAACTGTTAAGTAAATTCTGTAAGTAAATTTAACAGTGTAATAAACTGATAAGTGAATTTACCTGTTAAGTAAAAATAAAGTTCACTGATAAATGTATAATTATATTTGAATTTACATGTTTTGTATAATAGTACCTTGTCAAGCAGCCTCTTTGAGGTTCGCTTAAGGTAGCTTATTTATTCAATAAACGTTTTTTCTATTTTATTCTATTCTATGATCGTTTACTTATTTTAATTGCCCACCATTTTAATCTAATTACTATATCTACAACGTGTTCAAAGTTAACATATATAATTTTTATGACAGGTGAAGTGGCAATTACTAAGGAATCTGGAATACAGAGTATTCTACAATTTGTATTCTAGATTCCTTGGTGCAAACTTTGTACTTCAATTTTTTATAGTGAGATGGATACCGTACATTGGAAAAATAAATAGACTCTAAAAAATAGAGATTTTTAATACACGAATTTACCTTCAGGATCGATCCTAATTCGGAAACATAGATCCTTTCAGTTTCTAGCAGCTCTGTGAGAACGTGATGTCGCTTGGCTTTTGAAACGTCATTGTCCTTATTACTCGAACTGCATGCTTCTTCAACACGCTCCACTATCTGCGACTTTGGAAGACTCTGCAAAGTAATTGATAATTTTCATTGAACATAATTATAATATTTCATAGGGTTGTCTCTTTTCTGTATAGGGCTACTTGTAATATAAATAGAAATAAAAATGAAATAATTCAAAAAAGGGTTATAAGATTTTTATTTTTATTTATATTTCATAGGGATTTAAATTATAGGCAATATAATCATAGGGATAGCAATATATATATAGGGATTCAAATATAGGCAATTAAATTAATATTTGTCATATTTATGGTATTAATGATGATAACTCACCAGTGATATTCTGTTTGGGTTTGGAGATTGAATAGGCACAGCTGGCTCGGGAGTGACTGTTTGCACAGGTCGTGGAGGTTTTTGCACAAGTTTCTTTAGACTAGTAATCCGTTTATCGCACATTGTAGAGACATCATCGACTCTTTGCAGTACCTTTAAAACAATACCAATCAATAAACTTTAGATTCTCTTAATAAATGTCACCTACAATCGAGGAATTTAAGCATATGAGCTCCAACTTTAAGCCTCATTATGTTTAAATTAGACAAGATGGCATAGTTAAAATAATAGCTTTTCAGACAATTATCTTATTACAAAGTTTTTTGATTCAACTGTAAAATTCTTACTGGAATTCATTAGTAGAGGTCAGGTAGAGTATATTATGCAAAATGTATTTTAATATAGGAAAATTAAAAGGTTAGTACATAATAATTCAACTAATGTAAGAGTCATTGAAGACTCTTTTGAAGTCATTGAAGTAAGAGTCATACTTCCAACATTTCCTTAGAAATAAATGTTTGAGTACCTGTATATTAAAATGATATAACTTGAGCTGACTTCTTCCCTTCAGAGGATGTTGTCTTCTTACTCCATCCTTCATGATTGTTCTTGAGATACTTGCCTCTTCTTGATAATAGTTCCTTCTAGTTCGAATTCATTACAATAACATGCATGCCAACATTTGAATGAATATGAACAAAAGTTGAATAGCCTAACTTAACTACACTACAAAAATATTTATACTTAAAAAAGGATCTAAATGTAAAAGCAATTTCCTACTTATTTTATTTCATAAAAAAGTATAAACTCAACTTTGATACAACAAATGCAACCCCGTTGCAATTTTGTGTTGAACTTTTCATTGCAAACTTATAACTATATTACTCTCACTAAAGTTATTTCCACTTCTCACGCCTTTATTTAAACATTATATTCATATTCGATAATAAATTAATTGAAGGAGCTACGTTAAACAATATTCCAATAGCCATTTTATTCGAAGTAATTTATTTTGACTAAATTATAGAATCAAGATGATTGACAATAAAGAATTTTATTGAGAATAAAAAATATGACATCAACACAGGATCATTTCTAGATTATTCATTAAAAATAATACTTGCTTATCACTTAGTATAAATCTTAAGTTACTTTATTTACAGGCATATAACAAGAATATTGTTAAAGAATAAGTATGAAACAAATACTCATACAACATGAAATCTCATCGATAATCAAAAATTGATTAAATTCGAGAACTTGAAACTGAAACGGACATTTCGGATGTGTTTTTTAATATTTGGATGATAATTAATAATCTATTTGGACACATTTAAATAATTTCCATAACATATTTTGTACCTGCGTGACAAGCGCCTTAGTTTCAGGTGTGATGGACTCTTGGAAGAGCGTGTGGAACTCGCGTGGGCTGCTGAGCTTGAACTGGGCGGCGCTGGCTACAAATGCCTGAATGTCGGCGAGGGCCGCCTCTGCCAGCTCGGCTGAGCACGAACACTTCTCGATGTGCTGCGACGCCAGCAGCTCCACTCCACGAGCGCACCATTTGTTCGCCTAAACCAACCAACAAATAAATAATCAACTTTTCTCAAGAAATATGTGAATGTTACTTAATTCATTAATGATTCGTTTCATTACCTCGATGAGTTCTAATCTAGATTGTGAACATTGGAAGTGCTAAATCAATTCAACTATAAAGATCTTGTAGTAGAATATATTGATTTCTCCACTTTATCTTATTATTTATTGATTGGATTTATTTATTATATCATCCTTATTTAAAGAGTTTGACAAATTTATGATAGAACTTGAGTTTGTGGCCTAGGCCCGACTTAACATTAAACACTGGTGTGTTTTTTGAATGCTCGCTTCATCGGACTCCCCAAGAGTTCAAAGTGAATGCTGACAGTTTAAAGTAAATCTGAAGTTAGATTGATTCATAAGCATTGGCTGATGGGGAGCATTAACTCTGATTATAAGGAACCCTGACAGTTTTAAGTGAATTTTGAATTAGATTCATTTGTCAGCATTGATTGAATGGTTAGCATTGACGTTGTTCACAAGAAACTCTGACAGTTCACAGTGTACCCGCCTCTACATTATCTGACTGATTTGGTTCCACATTGAAGCCTGTTCTATGGTTGTACACAATAATTGAATGTATTCTGTGTCTTGCATTATAGTATGCGATTTCAAATTTCAACAGTATAATTATTGAATTTCGCTTGGGAACAGAATTTAATAATTCATAATCTCCTCCATCAACTGAGAGCATAGAGCATTATTCATTGAGAGCATCATTTTTTGAATATGAACTGTGATGTTGGGAATATGAATGTATAAGTATGTACGAGCTAACTCTTACCAATTTATTTACCAAAAATTCATATTACAATAGATGTCTTCCATTGAGGGTAGTCAGAGTTCAATAAACAAGTTGGAGTTGAAAAGAACTATGGTCTAGGAAACTTCGCCTGTGTGGAACATTCAATTGATTTCAGTTGGAATTGGGTTGCTTATCAACCAAAGCGTTGAATTGCAGTCAAATTTCATAAACATTTGGGAATGCGACTATCAAGCTACAGATTCGTATTACTTTAGGACTCAAGTGTCCGAGTGAGCTGCGAAGTACCAGTTTTTAATGCACACAATTCAATTAATTTCAGTTATAATTGAGTTGCTTATCACTCAAAGTCTTGAATTGTAGTCAATTTTCATAAAAGTTTGGCTAAAAATTTTAAGCTATAGGCTCGTATTATTTTAGTACTCCAAGTGTGCGAGTGAGCTGCGAGGCACTAGTATTTATTGCACTCATTACTCTAGGGATACCAGCCATGACACCAGATTTTGGTGTTCGGACTCCACTGGTGTCCCAACGTAAAACGAGTTTCAAAGTATAATCATTATTTATAGTGAGAATGAGGGTTTATTCAGAAACGTTAACACCAGTTCAAGTTATTGCAAAAGTTAATCTTATATCTCTAGGTTCTTATTTTCCTGCTATGATAAATGCTCCAAACTATGCCATATTTTCCCGCTATGATCAAAGCTTCAAACTATGTCAATCGAAAAAGTATAATATAGAGCACTGTTTTTTCTCAAAAATCAACTGTTTTCTAAGAAACAATTCAATGTGCAAACCTCTTGTTTCAGAAAGTAAATTCTTTATATATATTTTTCATCATCTTTCATGTATTCTCTAGTGCCTCCTAGTTTTATTTGACTCTTTTTCATTATGCTTGTTGAGTAGTGAGGACTGGGTAACTAATTTATTTAATTTACTGGACTAACTGGGAAGTGAGGATAGCATAAACTATTATAAAATTTGTAATTATGCTCTCAAAAATGTAGCCAACGAACTGTCATAAAATAAATAAAATTCTTATGGAACCTGAAAATTAGTATTATTTAGAATGTAAATAAAAACATAACATGGATTACAAAACATAAATCATAAAACATAAATCTATAGTCCGTGCAAACTTTAGTATGCAGCACGGGGATCTATGACAATAGGAACACAAAAATGTCTTTTCAAAAATGTCTCGCTTTCTTTTTCTCACACAATTAGCTCAGAGGCTCTCTGGAGTATTTGAAATCTGGTAGCACTGTACTCCATAAGATCAATGCTAAAATCTACATGTTGGCCCAATGAAGGCCAAAGTCGACCACGCCAGTATGTGGATGGGTGGCTTGCCAGCGCTGGCCTTCATTGGCCTTCGTGAGGAATTGCACGTTTACCAGGCTAGGCCATCTTACTTTGCCAGCGACTGGGCCAACAGGTGGCTGTGCCAACAGGTGGCTGTGCCAACATTAGGATTGCATAGATTATAATTTATAGAGTGACAATATAGTAGGAATGAAAATGCTGCTCTATTTTGTAAGCTGATTACTAGCCTTGTCAACTTGCTCTTGCAGGTCCCTGTACTTGGCGAGTGTTTCGGAGCGCTTCTGCAGGCGTTCGCTGAGCGTGATGCACATGCGCTGCAGCTCCTCGCATTTGGGTGTGACGCACTGCAGGTGCAGGTAATGCCGGCCTCGCAGCAGCGTCTGCCCTCTGCTCACCAGCTCTTCTGCTCGCTCTATTTCAGTCTGAAACAATTATCATTATCATTATCTACCGGTTCCTAGGGCACTTGTTGAAAGTAACAAACCATTGAACCTAAATTACTTGGCCATTGAATTTAATAAGAGTGTCCTAGAAGCCGCACCTTAATCTTCCATTTTCGTACAAACACTCATCTTTGCAAGTCGAGTTTAGTTTTGTTTTCTGGTTTTGAATTTCAAAATAATTCAATGTTTTAAACTTTTGAATTACAGTTTGGTGCAATATTTTTATTCTTTTCGGTGTTCAATCTAATTAAATAATTCTAAATTCTGGTATGTATATTTCTGGACTCGGAATTTGATTCAAAGTGAAGCAACATAACCTACCTTTTAGACATTGGCTTATTACTACCAAAATTTTGGAAAGGGAGCAGTTTTGGGCTAGGCCTGTTGATCCTTTTCTAATTATGTATTTAATGTGTGTATTGTTAAATGTAAATAAATAAATATTGGGAGAGGAAGAATAAGGCGAATCTTGAGCTAACACTCACGAATTTAGATGAAATAAGATATTCCGAATAATATTAGATTCAATTAATAAATATAGGTTTGATCAATTAATATTGGACAAGGTTGTTAATCACAATTCTTCACTCAACACACTATTCAAAGCAATTTCCTGTTCAAAAATATTGCAAATAATACACCTCATTGAACAAAATAATTCTGTTACATTAAAATTTAAAAATCTTTTTTAATTTGCTTGTTGGTACTCTCCCACAAACACAAGCATATGGTTTACTTTAATGAATTCCACTTGACAATATTGCAAAAAGTTCTTTATATTAATTTTATTTTTTGTGGGATAAATTTCAAATTAGAATTTGCAATTGTTGAATTTAGTAAAGATCTAAATCCTCCAATCAGATTATTTGATAGTAAATAGAAATCTATATAAATAAAAATCGAGCCTCAAATTTTGACATTCAATAACTTTTTTATGTGTGCACCGAATTTGATGATTTTTTTAGTTGTGTTCGTTATGCTCAGGACCAGGTTTATGGCATATCAAATTCATAATCCGACTTCAGGACTCTTTTCTACGGTCCTTCAAAGTTTACATGTAATCCTTATGGGAGAAGATTTGTAAGCTGGCCACACACAGAAATAAAAATCAGCTGTTATAATCATTGCGTCATACAACAGCCGTCGGTAGATAGTAGACAAGAGTGTGTGCTGCTCCATAACCGCCCATGTATTTTATTCTAAACGCCCAGACTAAAAACAAAATGACTGTTCTGTGTGCAACCATCCATCAGTGCGGCCTCAGGTTAAATACTTACATGCTCTAAAGACATTTATTTGTTTCGAATAATTGTGCTGTCTTCTGTGTTCAGAATTGATTTTTAGTAAATTATTTATTTTGCAGTTTGAAAATTATCTATATAGTTTGTCATGAGATGCATTAAACTATTTGGCGGTACGAAGTTCGCCTGGCCAGGTAGTATCTAAATATTATTCATTGACATTGAGGGCCATTTGCACAGTCTAAGCTTAAACTCAATTCAATCAGCTGGTGGCTTAAACTCAAAATGAAACACGTTTTTAATTTTTTAATTTATTCAAATTGGAATTAGTTTTTAGTATTTCTTCTCATTCTCTCCATAGACCTAAATATTATTAATACATTTATTAAAAAAAGTAAGTAAATTCTAATGCATGAAATAAAAAAATCTGGTGTGGAGCACTCAAACAACTTTCCTTGCCGTTATGAAAATTTATCACCTGACGCTAGTGTTAACGCGCATTCAAAGATATGAGACAGCTGCTGACAGGATAATAACGCTGCAGACACACGAGGTGTGCTATCTCTTCATAGTGAATGATTAAATAGAATCAACAATAATTTGCAATCGAATAATCACATTTTCTCGAATGTAGAGCTTATTTTCAATTTTAGGCGAAAATGTTACTGAATATTAATTGTAGAGATTTTTATGCTCAATCTTTTCCACTCGAAATTTTTCGTTTGAATTATATCTGAGACCTGATAGTTGGAAATCTAAAATCAAACTTTGCATAGATAGGGTGGCGCTCCTGGAATTTTTACAGATATGGGACTTGTGGCAGTTGATATAGCTTATCAATGACTATTTTAGGTATAAATTTGATCAAAATCGTTGGAGCTGTTTTCGAGAAAATCACGAAAAACCCTGCTTTCGACAACATTTTCGCCATTTTAGCCGCCATCTTGAATTGCATTTGATCGAAATTGTTCGTGTCGGATCCTTATAGTGTAAGGACCTTAAGTTCCAAATTTCAAGTCATTCCGTCAATTGGGAGATGAGATATCGTGTACTCAGACGCACATACACTCATACACACACACACACATACAGACCAATACCCAAAAACCACTTTTTTGGACTCAGGGGACCTTGAAACGTATGGAAATTTGGAAATCGGGGTACCTTAATTTTTTCGGAAAGCAATACTTTCCTTACCTAAGGTAATAGGGCAAGGAAAGTAATAGCAGTCGAAAAACTTGAAACATACAATAACAATAACAATAACAATTAGGAGAGAAAATGGTACAAAATATTCCTAGTGAGCCTGGTGATGATTTGCAACCAGACAATCCCCACAATCCGCAAGATTATTTTACTTTTCAATATGTATCAGAGACTGAGGTTGTGAAGGCGATCGAGAGTCTTAGAGGTGCATCTGGGCCTGGTCATGATGGCATTACTGTATCTGTTTTAAAATCTGTTAAAAGTATTGTTGCCTCCCCACTCAAACACATTATTAATGTAAGTTTTGAACAAGGTATTTTTCCAGATTCTTTTAAAACAACTGTAGTAAAACCAATATTCAAATCACAAGACAAAAGGAAAATTACCAACTATAGACCTATAAGTTTACTTTCGAATTTGGCTAAAATAATTGAAAAATGTGTAAAGAGACAGCTACATAAATTTTTGGAAGTGAATAATATTCTGTCAAAAAATCAATTTGGTTTTAGAGAGGGGATGGGAACACAGGAAGCAATTGCTGCTTTTGTTCAAGAAACAATCTTAAACTTGGATGTAGGTAGGAGACAAATAGCTATTTTTCTTGATCTTGCAAAAGCCTTTGATACAGTTTGCCATGATCGTCTACTTGATTGTCTCCGTAGCCTTGGTCTTGAGGATGTGGCACTGGGATGGTTTTGCAGTTATTTAAAGAATAGGCAACAATGTGTTAGAGTCAATAACACTGTTAGTGAATATAAATCTGTTAAAATGGGAATCCCGCAGGGAACAGTGATTGGACCTTGCCTCTTCCTGATCTATATTAATGACTTTTGTAACCTTAATTTAATCAATGGGAAAATATTGTCATTTGCAGACGATGCAGTTTTAATTTTTCATGAAGAAAACTGGGCTAGCACATATGACTCAGCTGCTAGGGGACTGGGAGAAGTAAAAAAATGGCTTGATAGAAGAAAACTGACTCTGAATTTGTCCAAAACAAAATACATCTCTTTTTCCTTGAATATACAGAATCAGCCAGTTAATATGTCACTTGTTTTGCATTCTCCAAATTGTCTTAGTCATGTAGATTTAGGGTGTTCAGTTAATTGTAATAAAATAGAGAAGGTTAGCAGTATCAGATATCTTGGAGTAATGGTTGATCAGCATTTAAAGTGGGATGTACATTTGTCGCAGCTTACTACACGATCTAGAAAACTTATTTATTTATTTGTGAAATTACGTTCTGTTTTGCCTATGAAAGTCATGAAGATGGTGTATTATGCACTGGCACAGTCATTGCTCCAATATGGTATTGTGGGTTGGGGTGGTGCATATACAAATGTTCTAAAACCAGTAAAAACAATACAAAATTTAATATTAAAAATTATTCTGAAAAAGAATAGAATGTATTCAACAAGATTGGCTTTTTTGGAATTTTCAGTTCTACCGATTAGACAGATATACCTGAAACACATCATATTATATTATAAGAAGCAATCACTTTTTCATTTCATTAATAGAACGGATTGTACTATTACAAGACGGGAGGAGTCAGGTCTGGTTACTGTTCCTAGATTATTGACTACTGCTGGTCAGCGTAGCTTCATATATTTATCTCCATTATTTTTTAATATTCTTCCAAGTAATTTGAGAGGTTTACTCGCCCAAAAAAACTTTGGACTACATTTGAAAAAGTATCTGGTTAGCTCTCATGGCTGGGATAGTGCCGAGAATTTCTGGATTACATTAGTATAGTAATTATTCCAATTGAATAGATTTCATTTTGTACCACATCTTATATCATGTTATACACTAGGCTAGGCAATATCAGGTCATAATTATAATTTATTATAATTTACAAATTTTGTTGCATCTAACACATATTGTATGTAAATATATTGATCTATTATAGCATCACTGATTTATCTTGTTTATTGAAAGGATTTGATTTTAGTTGTTAATGTATATACTGTAATGTTAATTAATAATAAGTAAGTAGTCAAAGTACGGCTGCTCCTTCCCCAAGCTCGAGCTTGCTCTTTTGGGGAAGTAGTTCCTTATGTTTATTTGTATTTCCTATTGATTCATTTTGTTGTTATATTTCTAAATTGTGAATTATTGTAATGCTTTTTCAAGGAATAAATGAATAAATAAATAAAAACAACTTGTAGCCTACAATCCTAATTATTAGCAGTTTGTTTTAACCCTGCAAAGGTACACTGGGGAACTGAGTGCCCCACGGGAATTTCTTTTTTCCCAGTATTCTGAAATTGGCAGCCCTGCATCCTTCAACAGCAGTGACTTTTAGTTGTTCACTATGCTCTTCTATTAGTTGATGTCATTGTTGTGCTAGAAAGACGTCCCATCTGCTATAGTGGGGTCCACGTTATAATGACAGTATTTGATCAACTTCGGTTTTGCTATCCTAGTCTATCATTCGACAAAGCCGGTGGTACTATCCTTTTCTAGGTCCACAACGATGCCAATTATGTTTTTGACAGTGTAGAAATATAATTAATTAATGCAGAGAATCGGCATCGCTATTCTTCTATCTTTGTCCACTGCCATTATAATGTGGACCTCACTATAGATCTTCAGTGTTTGGGGCATACAGTACCCCAGTGTACCTTTTGTGTCATTTCTATAATAATAACGATTATTTTCAATATGTTTATTTATGACATTCTATAGACTCTAATTATCTGTTATTATCATTTATTAGTAGTGCTGTTATCATTTCGCATTATCAATATAAAATTGGACTTTTTAGAAGTTGAAGAAATAGAAACAGAGTTGTTTAGAATTGAATCTGATTATGAACTTGGTGAAAATAATGCTAGTGATAAATCAGATGATGAGGAAGTTGAAGAAGCCTATGAGAAACAAGATGAAGAACCAGATATTTTTACTTCAAATGTGTCTGATGATGAATATGCTCCAAATTCGCCTGATAAAGAGAGAAGTGAAGATGAAGAACAAGAAGACGATAGAAGGAAACGGAAAAAAATTGAATCCAGAACAACCCCAGGAACCACAGTCAAGCTGTTCAAGAACTCCAGTCGATGAGAATCCAGCATCTATCCATGGAAAAGAACTTTCTCAACCTTCACAGATTTCAAGCTTTGTTATTATTCCCAAGAAGAACTTGAGAGGGAAGAATAAACATAAGTGGTCTGCTATTCCTTCTAAAACAACTGGCCGAACTCCAAGGAGGAATATTGTTTTTTTCGGCCTGGACCAAACGGAGCAGCAAAAGGTCTAAAGCAGGAGGTGAGTGCACTACAATTATTCTTAAGTGACCATTATGATAGAAGAAATTGTCAAATTCACTGAGGAAATTGAATTGCAGAATGTCAGTTATACTAATGCCACCTTTGTTAGCCCCACTTCTCCTATAGAGATCAAAGCACTATTTGGACTCTTTATATATTTTGGGGCCAATAATCAGAGTGGTATTTCAACTGAACATCTTTGGCATGATTTTAGAGGCTTGAGAATAGCAAGAAATGTGATGCCAGAGAAGCGTTTCAAGTTCCTAAATAATTGTGTTCGGTTTGATGACAAGAATACAAGATCAGCTAGAAGAGAAATTGATCCTTTTGCCCCAATCAGGGACTTATGGGAAATGTTCATACAGAATTTTCGAGACTCTTACACCCCAGGAGCATTTTTCACAATAGATGAGCAGTTACTGGCATTCAGGGACAAGTGTTGATTCAAAATGTATATACCTAGTAAGCCAGCAAAATATGGACTCAAAATTGTAATGATGTGTAATGCTTTAAATGGATACTTGATTGATGCCATACTCTATACAGGGAAAAATGAATTCCAATGGTAAACCAAAAGCTGATTATTTTGTTGAGAAACTGTCTGAAACAATTCACAACAGCAACAGGAACATTACAGTTGACAATTGGTTTTCATCTTTCCCTCTATTCAAGTAAATGCTACAGAATCATAAGTTGAGTATGGTTGGGACTTTGAGAAAAAATAAGAAATTCCTTCAGAACTCATCCAGGTAAAGGGCCGCAAGGTAGTGACTTCAATGTTTATTTTCGATTAAGAACTAACATTGGTATCATTTTTACCCGAAAAGAATAAAAATGTTTTGCTCTTATCCAACATGAAGGTCGCACTTTCATGAAAGGTGAGCAGAAGCCAGAGATAATCCACTTTTATAATGGAACCAAAGGAGGTGTGGATCTCTTCGATCAGATGTCTGCAAAATATACAGTTAGTGGGAAAACAAGACGCAGGCCTCTTTGTATCTTTTATGGGATTTTGAATTCTGCATGTTTGAATTCGTACATAGTAGTCAGAGACAATCGACTAATTCAAAAGAAAAAGTTCCACCAAGACGCAATTTCCTTCTGCAACTAGGAGAAGAGATGATGAAACTTTTCATGCTCCAAAGGCTTCAAATTCCTACACTGAGCAGAAATATAAGGGTCTCCATTTCTGAACAGCTAGGAGTCGATATTCCCCAACAACCACAAGCAGCAGCCGCAAATCGATCATCAGCAAGATGTGCACTTTGCCCAAGGTCAAAGGACACCAAAACAACAATCAAATGTGCTGAATGCAAGAATTTTAGTTGTAAAATTCATACTAAAGTGCTGTGTAATAACTGCGAGCTGTGAAAATTTAGAGCAGTATTACAAAAAAAAGATTTTTATGTTTTCTAATAATTACAATTCAAGTGAATATTGATCTTAAAACTATACTACATAAAATAGATTTTGTATCAGTACATAAGTAAATGATTTCTAATAAATATTACACAAAATATATACCATTTTTATTATTTGATATTGAATGCCCCAGTGTACTCTTGGTGTCACTCAGATAGAAGTATACCCTTCCAGGGTGTTTTAATAACATTATTATGGAAAAATCAACACTTGGAATAATATAAAATCTTATAAACTATGTACTAACACAATTATGATTTTTAATCCAGTTTGAAATGAAATTTAGTTTTAACTGTTACTGTGCAAACGGCCCTAAGATGATTTAACATAAAAATGTTGTTGAATAATTTATTGAAAACTGATGATGAATAGCTCCATACATAGAAAAACGCATAAATTGTAATTATTAATCTGTAATGCAAACCAATCCAATGACTGGATACTAAATTTACAAATTGAAAATGAAAATTTGATATTAAGTTCAATATTTACAATGTACGTGGAAAAATGCACAATGCTTCATTATAATTATCAAGAGAGAAGAGTACTAGGTGATGAGAATAAGAAACACACTTGAGAGTGGAAGTCTGACAATTGATCTACTGAATTTTCTTTTATTGCTACATACGTACTTATTATTTATATTGGTACCTACTTAAACATCTCTTACCTTCTTACATCTATTTATCGTTAATGTCGATGTTTACTAGAAGCTCGATATCTCAGTAACCAATCATCGAATAGAGTTGAATTTTTTTTAGAAAGGTTGCTAATATAATGGTCTACAATAATGGGTCTATGCTTTTTCACGATAAAAATGATAGTTATCCTGATATAAACAAAAACATCTAAAAAAATGAACTTTTTTCAACTAGACTCATTTTTGTTTCCCAATTTACTTATTTGTAAGCAATTTTATCGAAAAAAACTTTGAATGAAAGTTTAAGATCTATTCTTTCTCAATCCAACGATATAAATCTTGCTTACAAAAAATCGGAAATGTCGCTCTGGGAGGGGGAAATAGCAACGCGCTACACTTTTACGCTACGAGCTACGCGGTCCCCTCACATCAAGCTCGCACAAGCCATGCGTCTATTTGAAAAACGAGAGATTCTCAGTTATATTTTATTCTTCAATACTCATAGTTCAGATTGATAGAATAGTTTTTATGTTCAATAGAAAAGTAGCTTGTTTTTGTGGCTTTAAGTTCATAAAATTATATTGTTAGATTTTAAGAGAACCATTGTGACTAGATGTTGTATAGAATGCATAATATGGATATTTTTGAAGATACAAATGCAGAGTGAGGCTCATAGCATAACTATATAACATATAACTATATTATATACAAAAGACTAAGTATTTTGTATGCTACATTTTGACAATACAGTGGTGAGCTGGGCCCATAGAAATAGATGACATCTATTATTATGGCTGGGCCGGGCAGTAGGGGTGCGGCGCTAACGTTGCTCCTCTCAATATTGTTTTTGTTGCTAAATAAAGAAAAGAAACTCGTTCTTTGCATTCTCGTATGAGTGGCATTCTCATCCCTCATGTCAGTTTCAGAGGGAAGTTTGCCAAGTTCGGACGTGCGTGGTAGACTTTTCGTAGTGAAGCACGTGGTAGATTTTTCGTAATTTTTCGTTGTGAAGCACGTGGTAGATTTTTCGTAATTTTTCGTAGTGAAGCACGTGGTAGATTTTTCGTAATTTTTCGTAGTGAAACACGTGGTAGATTTTTCGTAATTTTTCGTAGTGAAGCACATGGTAGATTTTTCGTAATTTTTCATAGTGAAACACGTGGTAGATTTTTCGTAATTTTTCATAGTGAAACACGTGGTAGATTTTTCGTAGTTAGTGCATTGATGGTGACAATTTTTTCACACAGTTCGATTATGAATTTATTTATTTGTGATCCCTTCTGAGTGATTACACACAAAAATATAGTTTTGTAGAAATATCAGTTCGGCGTGATGTGCTCCTGTTACTCCAAACAAGTTTGAAACAATTAGTGATGGATGAATCGGACTTAAATTGTTTAATTTGTGGTAACAAACTAGATGACAATATTGTAGTTGTAAAGAATGGAATCAATGCTATTTCTGAAGCCAGCAAAAAAAGAAGAGACAGTTTACATGAAAAACTACGAGGAAAGAGTACTATTAAATTACACAAGTTATGTAGGCAACAATACACAAGACCTTCGAGTATTCAAGCAGCTATAAAGACACTAGATGAACAAAATGAACCCAGTACATCAACCACTGGAGTTACTCGTAGAACCCATCAGGACAATTTTGATTTTAAGTTGTGTTGTTTTATTTGTGGAAAATCAGCAAATTACAGCTCTAAAATTCCAACTCAATATAGAAAACCATTTCACGAAGTAACGACGATCGAGTTCAAAGAAAGTTTTTTACAAAAGTGCAACGTTAGGAGTGACATATGGGGTGAAAATGTAAAAGCCCGACTTCTAAGTGCAATAGACTTAGTAGCAGCAGAAGCGCGCTATCACAAACATTGCTACACAGAATTTACTAAATCTAAACCGATTGAAACACAAAAAGGTAGACCTCAAACCAAATTAGCTTCTACATTTACCAAAGTATGTAACTATATAGAAAACAATGATGAGTGCCAATATACTATAAAAGAAGTTCAGGATATTTTTAAATCTTTAGCTGATGATGATGCTGCTTATTCTGACAAACACTTAGGAAAGCTTCTCCAAGAGCATTTCAAAGAGAGACTAACATTAACAAATGTTTCTGGTAAAAAGAATGTTTTCTGCCTTACTGACAATGTGCATAAAATTGTGGACAATTGGTATAGAAACAGGGTTCTTGATCTAGAAGAAGAGAAGAAGAGGATTGTTTCAGCTGCTGCCTCAATAATAAGAGAAGACATACAAAGGAAAACCTATGACTTCAATTCGTATCCAGATTTGGAAACAATTAAATCAGGTGGAAAAAATCTCATCCCCGAGACTCTTGAAATGTTCATGTCACAGGTTACAAAGAAGAGGAATTCAATTGAATCACAAAAAGTCAATAAGAAATGTATTGTTATAAGTCATGCTATAATATCTGCTGTGAGACCAAGATCATTCCTTTCACCTATACAGACAAGCCTAGCTTTGACTTTACATCGACTGTATGGTTCTAAACATTTAATAAACATGTTGTCTTCAATGGGAGTGTGTGCATCATACAACGAAGCTTCGACTTACATAACGTCACTAATCAGTGCTGGCTCCCCAATTATTGAACCTGATGGATTTCTTCAACACGTTTTTGACAATGCCGACGTAAATATTCGAACCTTAGATGGACTAGGAACTTTTCATTCCATGGGAGGCATTCAGTGCATCACACCAGGTTCTTGTGTCCAAACTCAAACTACTGTGAAGAGGATTTCAAGTGGATCATTTCAAAACATTGAAAGTATTCGTGAGTATGTGTATCCAATGAAGAAAAGAAATGCTGGTCTGTCTAACATGATCATTGAAGACTTGGATAAACTGAAAGAAGTTGGAAGTGTGTCATGTTTACCTTCAGAATATTTGCATCCCCTCAACTTCGTATGGCTTTCTCATGTACACTCACAGCCTGGGTGGAGTGGATTTATGACCAACCTAATGACAAACTCAGCAGAATGTCAAACAACATACATTATGGCAGTACCATTTATTAATTTGGATCCCAGCAATATGTCAACCATCTACACAGCATTGCTTTTTGCAGCTGACCAAAGTAAGAAACAAAATCAAACCTGTATTGTTACATTTGATCAGCCTCTTTTCTTAAAAGCTATGGATATAGTAGGTGCCTCTGATAAAGACAGTAAAATATCGAAAACTGTTGTCCGTTTGGGAGGATTTCATTTACTGATGTCTTATATGGGAGCTATTGGGAAGATTATGGAAGGAAGTGGTCTAGAAGATCTCTGGGGCACAGTGTATGGAAAAGCTACAGTAAGTCATATGATGAATGGGCATGCTTATGACAGATGTCTTCGAGCATTTACACTAACAGTAGCAGCTCTAATGAACATTGCTAGAGAGCAGTTTCCTGATATCCAACACTGTTTTGATGAAGTTGATGAAGTATGTAGAAAAATTATTTCAGGAGAAATGTCAACAAAACATGCATTAGAGAACCCCTTGCTATTAGAAAAACTCAATCAATTGGATGAATGTATGAAAACCATTGAAAAGACAAGCAGGACAGCTAAGTTGTGGCTGCAGCTTTTTCACACTATAGATTTAGCTCTTAATTTTGTGTATGCTGAGAGGACAGGAGATTGGATTATGCATTTAAAATGCACAACAGATATGCTTCCATATTTCCATGCATCAGGCCACTTGCCTTATGCAAAGTCTGCACATATTTATGCCCAAGAAATGACCAAAATAACTGAAAAACTCTCTGAAAAAGAATTAGATCTTTTCATCAACAAGGGATATTTTACTGTGAAAAGAACAACAAGATACTGGTCAGGAACATGGACAGACATGTGCATAGAGCAATGTCTGATGAGGCCAATGAAATCTGTAGGAGGACTCACTCATGGAAGGGGAATGAATGAAAGTACTGTGAATAAATGGATTCTTGGGACACCATACTTCATAAAGATTAATGAAGCATTAGAGGAGTTCTTAGACATTTCTATTACCTACAGTGAACAACATGTTGAGCTGAGAAAGTCAAGAAAACTCAGAGACCAAGCTGATATTGATAAGTTCACCACATGGTTCAGACAACACAATCCATTAAATAAGGAATCTGGAGAGCTAGTTTCATTATCATCTGGTTTCATCAGTGATGAGTCAGTCAACTGTGACCAAGCCTATGACATAGGTTGTGCTGCTATGAAGACAATGGTAGGAAAATCATTTGGGAAACTGACATTAAAAAGAAAGGACATGGTTAAGACCCAACTAGCACACAAATTAGTTAAAGTCAGATCCAAAGAAATACCAGTCAACTCTCAACAGCTCTTCAATAGAATACTCTGTGTGTGTGATAGCTCTCAAAAATTGAAATTGTATCTTGAATATGAACTGTCTTCACATCCACCATCTCTCTTCGACAATGTTTCACTAAGAAAAGGAACTAAATCATCTATCCTGAAAGTGTTTCAAGATGCTGTAATAGAGGAAGAAGAAATTGATCAAACAAATTTATGTGTGATTATTGATGGAGGATTTCTCCTTCATTATGTTCCCTGGCCACAAGACTCCACTTATGGAAATATCATACACATTTATCGAAAATATGTTGTAGAAAACTTTGGAGAAAATGTAACGGTTGTATTTGATGGCTATCCAGAAGACTGTACAACTAAACAAGAAGAGCAGAATAGAAGAGCAGCAAAAAAATCCTCAAATGACATAGATTTTGATAGGAACACAAAATGCTTAACATCAAAGGAAGAATTTTTAGGCAACAGAAGAAACAAGAAGAAGCTTATATTTTCAGTTTCTGAAGAGCTTATAAGTTCAAATATCAATACAATTGTTGCAAAAGACGATGCTGATATTTCCATTGTGACGACTGGAATAGAGGAGCTGAAGAGACACAAAACTGTTATGTTGTATGGTACAGACACTGATTTGTTGATACTGTTGATAGCTCTTGCCCCTGAGAATCAAGAAATCTACTTCTGCAAACAGATAACAGGAAGATTGCATGGAAAAATGGTGATCACAAGAAAAGTTTAAAACCGGTACAAAGCACCAAACCCTTTGCACCTGATGACCTTCTGCACCTTGTGTCTTGTAGCTGTAAGACATCATGTCTTAAATATTGTGGGTGTCGGAAAGTGGGACTTGATTGCTCTGCCATGTGTGAGCACTGTGATGGTCTTTCTTGCGAAAATAGTCCTAATATTGATGAAATTATTGATCACGAGATTGAATTGGATTGTCAAGAACAGTAAAAGAAGGAAGAGAAGAAGAAGAAGAAGAAGAAAAGGAAATGAGGAGGAGGAGGAAGAAGAGAAGAGGAAGAAGAGGAGGAGGGGAGGAGAAGAGAAAGAAGAGGAGGAGGGGAGGAGAAGGAAAAAGAGGGAGAGTGATTTTGAGAGAATGACTATTGTATATAGTGTGAATATTAATTTAAGTGGTGGGTGGGCGGTCCGTGATGGTGTTTGACACCTGCCGGTTTGAGCCAGTCCGGGACACGGCGGGTCCATAGGTGGTGGATGATGGAACAACCCTAAATGAGGGTTAGGAATAATCCCCCGAACCAAAACTGGCTCTCTTTATATGCTTTTGAAATGCTTCTACTGCCAAACACTGAGATCTAATTTTGGGGGTTGAGGGACCCCCTCTACCCCCCTTCTTCATGGTTTAATGAGCTTGGTAGTATCAAATTTGAGCTAAGCGCCCAAAAATACATATAAAACAACTGAAGAAAGATTTTCCGTCCGAGTGAATGTGTTAATCATATAACATGCAATAATAATGATGATAATGAAGGGTCGCGTCAAAGCGTAGCGCGTTGCTATTCCCCCTCCTAACGCAATATTTCTTATCGTTGGTATGCTAAATTCTAGATATTGTCGTAGCCTGGCTGAATGTTGGTCCCAGAAATCATCAAATGTTCTTTCAGTTTCTTCCAGCTGAACAAGTAACCTGAGACAAACAAATTAATTTCATTAGACGTTAATAAATAAGGCAACTGAAAAGAAAAGAGAGATGCATTATAATTATTTTTTTTTTTTTTGATCTTGGAGATGTGATAGCTGGGTTATTTCGATACTCTATGTAGTGTTCCAACTAAATTTATAAAATGAATATGTTAGCGCTATCGTTAGTTTTTTCAGTCCAGAAGTGATTTTCAATCTTAAATAATTGAGTGAATGAGTGAACAATTCATTTTATACAGAGGAGCAGAGAAAACGCTCGCAAATATCTCAAGGCACTAAGGGACGGTTTACGAGCTCGGGATTTAGCTAAGTTCTAAACTTTAAACACTGGAGTCAGAAAATTGGCTTTCCGAAACGGGGCATAGTCGTAGTTTTTATGATAAACTTTATTTTCTCATTTCAATAATTGGAAACGTTTTACCTTGACGAATTGAAACATTCCTAAATAATTCAAAATAGCTGAAAGAAAGGGAACAATGAAAGGGAAATTTGGAATAGTGAAATAATACATCATTTCAAAGACAATTCAATGATCTACAAACCTACGATAAGCATAAGTTTTTACGATGCATTGTTGGAGAGTTATAAGCCCTGAAAGAGCAAAATATTGGTTAAAAACCTGTTATTTTAACAATTGAACACTTTCAAGAGCGAATATCTCGGGAACAAAAAGTGTAGAGAATTTTTCAAGCTTCACTTTTATATAGTTAGTTATGTTGGTTGAACGCATTGTTCCCAAGATATGAGCGTGTAAGCAAAACATTGAGAAATGCAACTTTTAAACCACCCTCATCCCGTTAGCACATTAGTTAGGAATAGGGACTTTTGATATGTTCTCCTCCTAACTAGTCTCAACAACATTTTCAGCGTTTTGCTCCCACGCTCATATCTTGGGAACAATGCGTTCAACCAACATAACTAACACCTTCAAGAGCGGATATCTCGAAAACTAGAGAAGATATAGGAAAAGTTTATAGGAAATTATTTAAGCTTTGATTTTGTATATAACAGTTATGTCCGTCAGATACATAGTTTTCGAGTTATATGCGAGAAACCAAAAACTTGTACCTTTGATCCACCCCCACCCCCTTAGCACAGTTCAATTCAATTCAATTCGTTTATTTCCACTTGGCATACAATACATGTACATATTTATATTTGATATTCAACAAAATAAGAATCACATTTTTACAAAAACAGTAGAAAGAACATATTGATTGAGTGGAATTCCCCCAGTAAGACTATGCGTCTGAGATTGGGGGACAGTTCCTGCAAGCAGTATTATTCAATAAGTAGTTATAATTATGGTATTATATTTACTATAAATTACAATATGTGTAATTAAAATTACACAACTAAGATTCCGATAACAGTAGGTGAATTATAATTATACATTAGTATATTAATACCTATAATTCACATTAGTGATAACATAATATAGTGTTGGGTGTAGCTTGATATCTAGAGTGGGAGAGCAAGAGGACCCAAAAACCGGAGGTAATTTATTGTTTTATAAGCCTCTATTATGTTTTGAAACTCTAAATACTTGAACGTAAGGTATGAGTGTATAAATGAATTTATAGAGTGGGTAGGGGTGGGGACTTTTGATATGTTTACCTCCTTACTACCCTAAACAGAACTGCGGGGTCAAAAATTATTGTCTTCCAAACATTTCCCTCTATACCCTTTTTTGAGCATCCATTGCCTGGACTAACTCAGTTCTCTTACCAACCGAAACTGAAAAGTATAGGTAGTATGGGTAGTCAGTTCAATACTCCATGCTTATCCTCTGCTCCTCTCTGGATAAGTAAGAACCGTACAGAATGGCATAATTAAACTGAAAGTTTTGAATGTTATAGTTGGCAGCACTGTAGAGTCGGCAGCAGTTAGAAATTTTGCACAATTGTTGCGACGCATTGTTATTCAGAAAGTATGGATTATTGAACAGGTTTGGATAAAAAACGATGAACACAAGCAATTTCACATAATATTAGTCAATTACCTTTTGACATCTACAAAAAGTTGGGTCCATTCACCATGGTTTGTGAAAATGCGCAAAATACGTTCACTTTAGGAGAATGTTTTATGTACGTGGTAAAAATCAATCGACATACGTCCGTACAACTGGGGGTCAGTCATTTAAAATCATTCTTGAGGAATGTTTAGAGTGGTTGTCAGCTTTTCTTTCATTACAAGCAAGCCTAGTTGTGTTAAATGTTTTATATGGGGAACCGAGAAGCTTCATGAAACAGTGGGGCATGAAGTAAATTCGCCTAAATACTTTGTACATTTTCACTAACCATGGTGTATAGACCCTACTTTTTTAAAGATGTTGTCCGAGCCACGAAAAAAGAGCACATAGAACACTATTAATACACATCATAAACTTGATGCTTCTGTGAGAAGTTTGATGTGAATTGTTTTTTTAAATAAATATAATTTTTACATTTTAACATTGGGAAATTAATTTTGAGTAATTTTTTATAGAGGAACTTTTGTATATTTTGATTGTGGAGCACAAACTGCATGCTAGATACATGCAACTAGATTAATAATAATTTACTAGTTTAATGAATGTATTGATGGGAATGACACTATGTCAATATTTATGAATGTAAGTGTGACCTTTCAACAGCAGTGATGTTGGAGAGCGAGGACGGGTGATGCGGGGATGAGGAGGGCGCGGCTGAGGAGGCGGTGGCTGAGGAGGAGGAGGCGGTGGCTCGCTGGCGAATGTCACCAAGCAGTGCTTCACCGCACTGCGCAGCGCTGAGGATCTCCTCCTTGAGAGCCTCGTACTCCTCACGCTGCATCTCCAGCAGCTCGCGGGCTTCCTCCAGACTCAGCACCAAGTCTAGTGTGCTGTCGCGCAGCCGCTGAGTAAAGCTGTCCAGTGACTGCGACACTGCCTTTGTTTGGCACGAGAACTGTTCCAATGCCTGGCATCAACACACCAAATACACACATTGCAATAGAATTTCGTTGATAATATTTTCACAGCGCTATCGCCTATTGTATCATTTAGTTAACAAAAAAAAAAAAAAAATTAACACGACAATGTAGATGTTTTGAAGGAACGGATTCAAGGATCCAAAGGTTCAAAGAACCTCACACGCCAACCGTAGCTTATTGTGTGTCCCAATTATGTTAGTTGGGCAAACTAATACCTGTATCATTTACAAGATACAGAAGTTTTCTCCCTATACTAACATCCCATTCATCACCTGGTTGCTTGCAGCCAAACATAGCCCTTCTCCTTGCTATTAGTCTCTCACAATCTAGTATGATATGCTTAACAGTCTCTTCAGACTGATTACAAAGCCTACACATCTGACTTTCATTTCTGAGTCCAGTATTGCGTTAGAAGTCATAGAGAACGGACGTATAGTGGAGTAGTAATAGTGTAGTGTAGAGGTAGTGAGTCAGCAGTTTGTTCGCGATTAAAAGTGGAACAAAAATATTGAATCGAGTATCGGTCGTTAACCGCGGTATTTTATGCAAGCAAAGCGACCTGCTTTTCGCGGCCGTAATATAGCTCGCGTTCGCGTTTCGGTGTGCGTGAGTGTTGATTACGAGTGCTGTTTGAAATGTATGGTAGCAAAATCATACTGTGTCAGACTTAGTGAAGCCATATAGTTTTCCTGCATCAGAGCAAGAAGAAAAGGAAGCCACTAACGAGAGCATGGATACCAACAACATGGCAAATACACCAGAAATCCAGTGTTCACCGGATCAATACATAAAAGCAAATAAACTCAAATCTTCAGCTGAGCAGGTACTTTTCATCACCTGGAAGGAATCTGATGAGAAGAGGAAGGAGCTGGAGAGAAGCAACGCAGAACTCTTGCAAAAAATGCAGGATTTGGAAAAAAAGATTTCTCAATATGGGGGAAAATATCCATAGCCTACAGCCTACCAGCTCAGCAGCCGAGAACTACTCGACAAATGAAGTAGAGGCTGAAGAAACTGAATGGATCAGAACTCGTACTAAGCGGGCAACCAAGATGAGGAGGCTTAGCACCCCATCGCCAGAACTAAAAAATGAGTCTGCAAAAAAGAAGCAACAAAATTTGAATAATAAAATCACTCTCGTGGAAAAACCCATCAGTGAGGAGGAGAAGAGGAAGAAGAAAGAAATGCCACCACCGCCAATCATTGTGGATGATATTGAGAATCTGAATGTACTTCTGACAAGTTTGAAAAATCTGGTGTGGCGCACTCACACAACTTTCCTTGCCGTTATGAAAATTGATCACCTAACGCTAAAGTTCACGCGCATCTCAAGTCTACTATTCAAAGATTTGAGCCAGCTGGTGACAGTACAATAACGCTGGATACACACGAGATCTGCTATTTCTTCATAGTGAATGATTTAATAGAATCAACAGTTTGCAATTGAATAATAACATTTTCTCAAATTTCAAGCTTATTTTCAATTTTAGTTGAAAATGTTACTGGACATTAATTGTAGGGATTTTCATGCTCAATCTTTTCCACTCGAAATTTTTCGTTTGAATTATATCTGAGACCTGATAGTTGGAAATCTAAAATCAAACTTTGCATAGATGAGGCGGAGCTCCTGAAATTTTCACAGATATGGGACTTGTGGCAGTTGATAGAGCTTATCAATGACTATTTTAGGTATAAATTTGATCAAAATCGTTGGAGCCATTTTAGAGAAAATCGCGAAAAATCCTGTTTTTTACAACATTTTCGCTACTTTAGCCGCCATCTTGAATTGCATTTGATCGAAATTGTTCGTGTCGGATCCTTATAGTGTGAGGACCTTAAGTTCCAAATTTCAAGTCATTTCGTTAATTGGAAGATGTGATATCGTGTACACACACACACACACACACACACACACACACACACACACATACACACACACTCACACACATCAATACCCAAAAACAACTTTTTTGGTCTCAGGGGACCTTAAAACGTATAGAAATTTAGAAATTGGGGTACCTTGATTTTTTTTCGGAAAGCAATACTTTCCTTACCTATGGTAATAGGGCAAGGAAAGTAAAAAAGTGTCACCAACTGACGGATTTAGGATAAAACTGTTAAGTGAAGAAACATTTAAAGTAAATGCAGTTGATTCAGAAACTTATCGGAATATTACCAGAGAATTGATTAAAGAGGGGCTCAAATTGCACTCCTATGAAGATAAGCAGTCGAGACCAATAAGAGTGATGATTATAAAGCTTCATCACTCTTGTAGTACAGAAATGATACAGGAAGATCTGAAAGTTCTAGAAGTTGTAAACAAGCTGAGGTGGAAGACAAGAGAACCATTAGATATGTTCATGGTATCATTCAGCGCAAAAGAAGATATAAAAACAGTATTTGAATTGAAAAATATACTTGGCTGTAGAGTGGAGGTTGAAGCATTGAAGAAGGCCAATCTGATACCGCAATGCAAACGTTGCCAAGCATACGGCCACACACAAAAATATTGTAACAAGGAGCCTAGGTGTGTTAAGTGTGCAGGTAAAAACCAAACAAAGGAATGTTTAAAACCCAACGATGCTCTACCAAAATGTATTCATTGCGGTGAAGCACATCCAGCCAGCTATCGAGGTTGCACTGTCGCAATCGAATTGCAAAAAATCAGGAATTCTACTAAAACAAAAACTATTGCAGATTCACGGAAGAAAACCATTCAAAATATCCCACCAAAAATCACGGAAAATACAGAAGCTCACAATCTAAACAATGGTAGTGCAGTTAAGAAATTAACTTTCTCCCAGATTGTCTCAAAAGAAAATAGACCGAAATTGGAAGAGCAAAAAAGTGAAGTAGAAGAAGGCACCAATAATATTTTGCAACTCATCTTGGCAAAACTGGAAAGACAAGAGCAAATAATCACCTTACTACAATCTAAATTTCAGAAGTTAGAACAAAGTAAACTACTGAAATTCAAATGATTCATTCACTAAAAATAATGGAATGGAACGCGAATGGATTGTTACAACGGCAACAGGAGTTAGAAGCAGTTCTAGACATAGAAAAAAAATATATATCTTATATCTGAAACTCATTTTACAAATCAATCGTTTATCAAATTCAAAGGCTTTAAGATCTATCATGCTTTACATCCCAGCAATGCCGCGAGGGGTGGGAGTGCCATCATCATCAGAGACAATCTACAACATCATGAAGAAGTGAAACATGAAAGTGATAGAGTTCAATTGATAGGTGTAGCAGTGCAAGCGGTAAATGATCACTTCGTTGTTGCAGCTATTTACTGTCCTCCCAGATATTCCATCAGATTCGACATTGCTTGATATGTTAGGAGAAAAATTCATTCTTGGTGGTGATTGCAATACAAAGCACGTGCATTGGGGATCGCGCTTAACAACACACAAGGGAAGACAGCTCTTCGAAGCAATGAAAGAGATGAGGTGCGAAGCTCTTGCAACTGGTAAACCAACCTACTGGCCCACCGATACGAGGAAAATCCCAGATCTCATAGATTTCTTCTTGACAAAGAATATATCAGTTAATTATTTGCATTCAGAGGATAATTTCGACCTTAATTCCGACCACTCACCCATCATTATGACTCTGGGTGATTCAATTCTACGGAAGGAAAATACTTGTCCTGCGTTAGCGAATAGCAGCACTGATTGGGATGGTTTCCAACAGAACCTGGAGGGAAGAATAGAATTGAACTCACCATTGAGGAACGAAGAACAAATTGATCGGGAGTTGGAGAAGTTTGTGACTGATTGATCGAGCGAAGTGAGGTCTAAGATTCAAGTCGACGGTTTGGCATTTCTCTTAATGTTTAAATGTTTATATGTTGCGCATTTACGGCGAAACGCGGTAATAGATTTTCATGAAATTTGGCAGGTATGTTCCTTTTTTAATTGCGCGTCGACGTATATACAAAGTTTTTGGAAATTTGGCATTTCAAGGATAATATAAAAGGAAAAAGGAGCCTCCTTCATACGCCAATATTAGAGTAAAAATCAGACTATAGAATTATTCATCTTAATTCAGCTGACAAGTGATTACACAGATGTGTGGAGAAGCCAGTCTATTGCTGTATTTCCATAAGTTCTATAGTTTCAATCAGGTACTTGTGGATGAGAATACTGCGTGAGGTCTACTGTTCACAGAACTACTAGTATCCAACAGGCAGCATGGTGTAATACTCCACAAATCAGAAGAAGATCCATTGGAAATAATTAACCCTGCGGAAATCAGAGAATTGATTGTTGAAAAACGGAGAGCTAGAAGGAGATGGCAGCAATCACGTTCCCCCCAAGACAAAAGAGTTTTGAATAATCTACTCAAGAACTAAGGAGAGAGATTCAATGTATCAAGGATGAATCAGTTAATAGTTACTTGAGAAACTTGACAGTAGAATGCAGTACGGACTACTCACTCTGAAAGGCATTAGTTATTGAAAAACAGTTGAACTCTTATTTTCAGATTTTGAACTCACATATTTATTACATTTTATTGTTATTTTTGGTTTGATTTCTTTATTATCTCTGTATTTTTTGCTAACGACATGGTTAAGTGGTAGAGTGGACGTTACTGTCTAAACTTCACCACGTGAACAAATAAAAAGTCATTCCATTCTTAGCGATACATAGGATCATGCTGGTTGACTCATTCGCACCGGTAGGCCTACATAGTTCTTCTTCTGAGCCAGTTTCACCAGTACACGTCCAATAAGAATACATTGTGGAACTAAATTATAAACAATTCATACATGAATAAGAATGTGAAATAAGAATTTCTGGAGTACACAAATTACTTATTGGAATAGAGTTTTGATGGACTACATACACTTGACTGCGTTCAGGCTGAGTCAAAAAGCAGAAAAAAGTGAATTTGAATAGTTTATAATGATAGGGAGATACTTACGAGTAATTCAGTTCAACACTGTATCTGACTATTAATAAATTTATTTATTGAGGTAGGCTAAATTGTATTGATTATATTATTATCAATTACACCGAATTGCAATCAGAAAACGTCTTCATTAGTACTAGTTTGATCATGTACTGGTTTCTAATAAGTTAATGATGTACTAGTTTCTAAGTTAATAATAGTTTAATTTTCAATTCTATTCAATTGATTTATTTCCTCAAAATGATATAATACAAAAAAAAAATAATACAGATAGTAGATATTCCTCGCATGGGCTTACAGTGCCTGTGTACGATGAATACATTCATCTCATGTTGTGTAAAGGAAATTATAAAAATATTAAACTACAAAAAGATAGAATTATGAAAAAAATACAGAAGAAGAAAAGAAGTTACGGTCAACAAAAAAGACAAAGAAACAGAAAAAAGAGAGCAAAACGATTGCTGAGTTGCGGAATTTGAATATAGTGGAATCTACAATATAATGCATTTATCTCAATAAAGGAGAGGTTCCATAACGTCATACAATGAATGATAGGGAACGGGCTTAGCCCAGAACTGAACTTCTCCAACATTAAAGAGGAATATGTTACACAAATAATTTAATCTATGTAAACTGATGTTAAAATAATTACGAATGAAATCATATATAATTAAAAATATTTATAACTAGGACCTCACATTAAACAATAAGTAAGGTAGATTAATTGCATTGTTCAAAAAGTTAGCTATTGACAATAGTATATTGGACGACTGCCTATTTCAGCTTTATTCATTTAGTATAGAGCGCTCATTCAATGACATAAATATATTATCTAAAGAGTAGATGAAAACATTATAATTAATTTATATAATATCTGGATGAATCAGCGACCACATCCGCATTCAATATAATTATTACAAATAGGCCTATATTGTATAAGTGACGAGTGCATGGTAATCTCGTTAGAAAGATGACAGCTTGTTGGCAAGCAGTAACTTAAAATGCAATTTATTATTATTATTATTATTCATGTTATTATTATTATTATTATTGTTATTCATGGCGCTTAGTTGTATACAGAGTGATTCTTAATATTATCGTAAAATAATTTAATACTTGATAGTAGAGGTAAAATTGAGAAAAAAAGTTCTTATAAACATATATCCATAAACGCTTCATTAGCGAGCTATACAGAGTGAAAGATTTCGCCCGGAATTCAGTTCCTCTGGTGAAATACACCGATGCTGAATTGTTTGGGGACTAGTTTTTGAAAAACTTATGGTGGATTCATATGGAAAAATTGAATAAAACTCTGTAGGAAGCTGTAGTGTGAGTAGTTTTTGAGAAAAAAGTGGAAATATGCAAAAAATCTAAGTAGAAAATCACAGACTTCTACGTTTGATGCCCAATAACTTTCTTTAATGATCAGTAAAAACATTTTCGCAATAAAAGTTGTAGAGAATTTAATTATGAAAAGAATTATGTAAGATGTGTAAACTAAATTCAAATAAAAGTTAAATAAAATGTATTATTATGTAGTACATTACACCACAAAAATTTGCTGTTTTATGAGGAGAGAACTAATAACTCATAGGTTGTAGCTATGAAATCTTTCACACTGTATAGCTCGCTAATGAAGCGTTTATGGATATATGTTTATAAGAACTTTTTTTCTAATTTTTACCTCTACTATCACGTATTAAATTATTTTACCATAATTAAGAATCACTCTGTATATGTGAGCTTCATTATAACTCACCCAACATGCCACCTGTCAATTACATATATATGTTACATACAAGATTGGTTTTATTCGATACATTTTTCAATATAGTAATTTTCTTAAAAGCCTATATGTCCAAACTTCCAGACAAGGACATTCCCTCTTCAACACTGTAGGGACAACTCTTTAATAGTACCGTATATCAATAGTATATTTTTGAATACTTTTCAATTAGTCTCAGTTTTCAACTCGTTTTTCAACGAATTATATATTTTTATGCCTGAAAATAAGGCTCCCTTCTCATAGGCGGTCTTTGCTTGGGCAAATAAAGATTTTTGTTACGCTGACTTGTGAACTTTTACAAGTCCATGTGTTTGCGTTGCTTGTGCGTGCGCAATGAAAATGATTGATTTGGAGAACTGAATGAGATTATTTAGAGAAATGGATAGACAACTAGCAATATTTTATTGATGTGAGTTATGTTGTAATCTTATCAGTAGTACCTACAGTATCTTATCAGCTTCTGCCTACTCAACCAATAAGTCGCTGAATATAATTTCTAACATCAAGTTTCCGTAGTGTAGTGGTTATCACGTGTGCTTCACACGCACAAGGCCCCCGGTTCGATCCCGGGCGGAAACATTTATTTTTAGAAATTGTTTGCTTTGCTGATCGAAATTACAATAGTCTTTTGTCATTTCATTTGTTCAAATAAATATTTTTCAATTACGTTGAAGCCAAGCCTATACTTATGAAATTCTTCTTAGACTTAACTCACTCACTCACTCACTCACTCACTCACTCACTCACTCACTCACTCACTCACTCACTCACTCACTCACTCACTGATCACGATTATTTCTGAAAAACTACTAGATGGATTGCAACAAAACTCAGAATATAGCTTCCTTATAGGTCCAAGATGTTCACAAAGAAATCTTTTGGCGATATTTTAACTTTAAGGGTGTTTTCCAAGAGTTGAAGTTCATCTTTTAGCATGTATATTCATTCATCTTCTTCCAATCTCTTAATTATAATTGAAATGGAAATAACATAAAATGTTAAAAGAACTATACAAAGTACCTTTTCGGAACAGTTGTTACGATTAGAATTGGCAACTAAATTGATTAACAGTAATTTTGTCAGGTTGGCAGTAAGTTGAGGATGGTTTCTAAACAAGATTTGAGTTCAATTACTTTATTAGGTTAGTAAATAGTTGAAAAACTTATTTAAAGAAAATAAATTTATTGAGAAACAATTTGATTGGGCACTGCTGCTTCAAAACCCGGGACTACAGATAATTTATTAAATCTTAATGTTTCATAAAACAAATTTTTATGACGGGAGTTGCTTTTATCAATCAAAAATGATAACGATTTTCATTAAATTTGGATCATAAATATAATCTAGCAATTAATATTCTCTCAAAAATAATCTATCTTTTAACTGCCGTAGCTCGGATGCTCTGCTAGTACTCTTATATTGTTATTGATGTGAGTTCCAACCACCAGAAAGTGATTTCGAAGCTCATAATTGGCAGAGATAGTTTCAGGTTTAAGATACATGAGATCTTGAAACGATATTCATCAAAATCAGCTAGCATTATCTTTGGTGAATAAACATTTCTCCACATTATAAAAGAGCTCGAAGAATCTAAATCAAAGAAACTAGTAGTTCTGCGAACAGTAGACCTCGCTCATGAATACAACTTTCAATCTAATGAGAAGAGCCAGTACAGTAAGTACAGTATATTGTGAAGATTTGGCCATGTCATCTATTATTTTCTCCATTGAAAGTGCTAGAGACACTGTTTGCAGGGACACTGGACTTATCAAGGAGGTACCTTTATATCGTCTCCATATTTGCAATATAAACATATATTACAACTTTTCTAATTATTAATTATAAGAAATCGGTCAACTGACGGAAAAATGGAATATGGAGTAGGCAATTTAGACGATGAATCGTCTCACAGACGATGGTGAGACGGAAAATGATTCTAAATAAGATGGGTTTGTTGGTGACAATGACAGGAGGTTTATAATGATGTTTTTCATGAAAAGTGAATTCAATGTTATGGCTTGTTATGCCTATGCAGAATGATAATGCTCACAAATCGGTTTCCGATCTCATACCAAAAGGAAAACAACAGTGGCGAAGCTGAAGGGGAATCTAAAGCTGCGTACACATATTCGCGCTTCCAACCTGCACCGAGCACGCTCCTCCCTCGTACCGCCCTCGTACCACCATCGACCACAGTCGCTCCGCCCACGCACCCATCATGAACGTTACGGAAGATGTTAGATCTTCTCGCGTTCCCCGGTCGAACCACTGTTGCTCGCCAGTCGATCATCAATCGCTCTGCTGGAGTGACGTTCGGTTGCGGAGCAGAGCGACAGTCTGTACGCACCTTAAGAGTCTGTGACTCCCCAAAATTGATTATGATTGATGTGAATATTATTTTTTATTAGCACGCATATATTTCTTTGCAAATTTGGATAAGAGCTGGCCAGACCGCCTTCCAAACTGTTTTGTGGCTGTGTGTTGTCTGGCCGACAGCAGAGAGCAGACTTGCTAGGCTATCTATTCATTCTGCATGGTGAGTCTCAAACTCATGAGACTCTTAATTCATTCATAATGGGCGTGGCGTATTGTATGGTTGCTATGACAACGTGACTTAGCACCATAGCCACATAGTAGAACTTGGAGTCTAGGCTCCTACAGCTGGGTTCATAGTTCGAGTACCTTATCGATGTCTTGATCTCGATGTATCGACATGGAAGTAATCGTCTTCAAACATCGATCATCAAAGCTTTTACAAAATTTATAATTTCAAATAAATCAGTTGGTTTGTGGCTTGTTTACACTTGGCTTGTTCTTAACCTACAACTCGGTTTTGGCGGTTTGCTTTGGTTTACTCAACAATAATGAAACCAAATCCTTTTTCAATTTCAGATTTATCTTTAATTTGTTGTGGAACTTTCAGGATAATTTCTTATTTCTTAAAAATTATGCAATGGATGAGTGTAATGGACTAGTGAAGTATTTTCTTCAAACTCTGTTTTCTCCTTGTCTTTTGAATAAGAATATGCTCAAAATGCTCTGAAAGACAAGCGGTAAGCTTTAGAGCTCCTAGACTCCCCTTTCAGTTATAGGTAGCTTCGCCACTGGAAAACAAAAGACTTGACACTGTAGAGCGACACAAAAATGCATATAATACAATAATTATTTTACATGATAAACTGAAAATTCAGTTGAAAAATGACTAAATTAATAATTTATAGTTATGAATAAAAGAAGTTGGAGATTAAAGAAATGTTTATGATGTTAAATATTGTCTACAACTAAAATAGTTGTTGATTAATTTTTATGATGATAAAAATTGTGAACAACTAAAATAGTTGAGTTATCTGTAACATAGACATAAAGATTTAAAAAAAAATTATCCAACTAATTTGATAAATCAATTTAATATAATAATAAGATGATTCAATTTAATTATTCTATATAATCATAATAGTAATTTTATGATATATTATTAGAATAAGATAAAACAATTAGTATTGTCTGCAAAAAAAATCTGGTCGGAACGAGATTTGAACCTGGGTTCCACAGTGTGAGAAACAACGCTCTAACCGACTCGGACACCATGGCCTGGTATCAATAGATGCGAAAAAGTAGGAACATGAATTGCTGTATCTTCAAAGATACAAAAAAGTAACTTTTGAGGTTAGTCTACGGTTTTTTAAATTACAAAAAACCGGAGGTCTTACCAAAAATCGTTACACATACGTTTCTGCACCTTGTTTTAAAGAACTTGCATTCCATATTTCATCCAAATCAGACAATAACTGCGACTGTGGTACAAAGAAACAGACAAAAGCCGATCGAGTCAAAACTAAGACATCAGCTTCACTTCGGTCAATAATACAAGATTTTTTTCCTATGCAAAAAACTTAAAAAGAATCCTTTAAAAGTAATGAAATAATAAAAAATGGACTTTTTCAAGTCCATAGGTTCAATTTCATTTCGTTTTTTTTTTTGCTGTTCTACTAGAATGATTTCATTTAGATTATAAATAATGTAATTTATTTTCAAATCAATAAACAACATTTACAAACATGTTACCACACAGGGAATGTTTTTTCTTATGAAGGATGACATTTTTTTATTAATATTAACTTCATCAACAAGAAGTTGTGATTCTAGATAGAAAAATAACTACTCACAATCCTCTGTTCAATCCATTGTTGGTGGGAATATGGCATGCTACCATCGAGGTCAGCGGTCAGTTCACTTTTCTCTATGAAATGGTGCAACTCTTCAACACAGCCACACACAACCACCTGCCAATCAACATTATCTTTACGTCATACAAAATAATAAACTCATTTGAGGCGTTTGATATGAAATACGATTTTATAAGAATGTAGGTATAACCTACAAAAGTTGGTATAACCTCAGCAAATAGTATATAGAACAATGTGGTAAGAAAACATGGATAGAAATCCTAAGGCATTTCAATTAAATCCATTTTATTGCCCAATAATTCAATGTTTCAATTTATTTCTCATTATAATCTCAAGTAGTCCAGACAATGAATGCTCAAAAAAGGGTGTAGATGGAAATGTTTGGAAGGCAATTTTTGGCCCCGCAGTTCTGTTTAGGGTAGTGAGGAAGTAAACATATCAAAAGTCCCAACCCCTACCCACTGTGCAAAGGGGTTGGGGGTGGTTCAAAGGTACCATTTTTTGGTTTCTCACATATAACCCCTGTACATCAGCCGTTTTTGCTGTGAATTTTTTGTCTTTGCAGCTTTAATATAATAAGATTCTACATTATTTATCTCAAAACTTTTTTGTATCTTCCCTAGTTTTCCAGATATCCACTCTTGAAGGAGTAACATTTTTGAAAAAAACACGTTTGCCTCCAATTTTTTTTTCAATTATTGTTCGTAAAACTTTTGAAAAATCTATGGGAAAAGTCCATGCTGATTATGAACTTATAGAGCATTGAATTCTCTTCAATTTGATGTATAATTTCACACTTTAACGAATTTCCCCACACCTTTTGCAGCAACTTTAGCGTTGATTGTGAAATCTCCATTTTTTGCAACAATAGACCAATTGACAAAGGAATTTGGAGGGAATGTTTCAAACACAATTTTTAACTTTGCAGCTTGTAGGCTTGTAGAGCAGTGAATTCTTTTTGAAATGATGTATTATTTCACTATTCTAAGTTTTCCTTTCATTGTTATGACAGCTTCAATGTGGGGGGTGAAATTTTTATTGCTGCAAGAAGTGTCAACTCAGCGGTTCCACACCTTCAACAGATGGGATAAAGATGCGCACTTTTGGTATGTTCACCTTCTAACTAGTCCAAATTAAGCTGCAGAGTCAAAAATTGTTTCACAGACACCCCCTTCAAATGTCATTGTCAAACGATCAATTATTGCAACAATGAAAATTTCACCCCCTACATTGAAGCTACTATAACAATGAAAGGAAAATTTGGACTAGTGAAATAATACATCATTTCAAAAAGAATTCTATGCTCTACAAACCTACAATAGGCATCAGTTCTTACGATGCATTTTTGGAGAGTTATAAGCCCTGAAAAAGCGAAACATTGGATAAAAACCTGTCATTTTAACAATTACAAACCTTCAAGAGCGAATATCTTGGGAACAGTTGGGAATATCACAAAATTCCACTGAACAAAAAGTGTAGAGACTTTATCAAGCTTCATTTTTGAATGGTTAGTTTTGTCAGTTGAACGCATTGTTCTCGAGATATGAGCGTGGGAGAAAAACGCTGAAAAATGTAACTTTTAAACCACCCTCATCCCCTTATCACATGAGTTAGGAATGGGAACTTTTGATATGTTCTTCTCCTAACTAGTCTTAACAAAGCTGCAAAGTTAAAAATTGTGTTTAAAACATTCCCTCCAAATTCCTTTGTCAATTGGTCTATTGCAAAAAATTGAGATTTCACAATCAACGCTAAAGCTGCTGCAAAAGGTGTGGGGAAATTCGAGCGGATATGTCGAAAACTAGGGAAGATATAAAGAAAGTTGTGAGATAAATAATGTAGGAAATTATGTAAGCTTCAATTGAGTGTATAACTATTATGTCTGTAAGATACATAGTTTCCGATTTATATGCGAGAAACCAAAAAGTGGTACTTTTAAACCACCCCCATCCCCTTAGCACAGGGGATAGTGGTGGGGACTTTTGATATGTTTACCTCCTCACTACTCTAAACAGAACTGCAGGGTCAAAAATTGTCTTCCAAACATTTCCCTCTATAACCTTTCTTTGACTGGACCAAAGTTGAAAGACTCCTTATGTTGATCATTAACGGCCGGTTTCCGAGCTAGGGATTTAGCTAATTTATAGACTTTTAACAGCTGGATTCAGAAAATTTGCTTTCCGAAATGGGGCGTAGCCGTAGTCATAGTCACGTTTAAATTAAATTTCGAAAAACTAGAAAATTGAACACAAAATGAAATAAAGGGAAAATAGTGTGAAGTTTCAGCTATTTTGAATTATTTAGCAATGTTTAATTTCGTCAAGGAAAAACGTTTCCAATTATAGAAATGAGAAAATAAAGATTGTCAAAAAACTGCAGCTACGCCCAGTTTCGGAAATCCAATTTTCTGAATCCAGCTGTTTAAAGTTTAGAACTTAGCTAAATCCCCGAGCTCGGAAACCGGACATTATACTTTCATTCTTAATGATTTTATGTAAGTAATTCGATTCGGAAATATAAAATTTATCTGAAAATGGTTCAATTGCCTGAAATAAGTACGCTGTTTATTCCACACTTAAATATTACAATTACAATTAATTTTGGAGTGAAAACTTTATAGGTCAAGATATATGGAAATTTAATGTGAGAAACTAAGGATAATTATTGAAAATATGAATTCACTTGAGTATATGAAAAACTGAAAATGAGTATTATAAGCTATGCTCAAACGCACTCAAAAAGTGCATTTGATTGAATTACAAGATTAAACTATTTCATCAAAAAATCAACCATGATTTTGGAATGGAGACTATGAAGATTAAAAATAAATTTTAAAATTACATATTTTATTCAATAGTACTTACTCTAAATTTGAATTCTTCTTTGAATAACTTATTGCTAACTTCAGAAATGGCTTTTTGTAGAAAACCGGATGGTCGAAGAACATAAACTATATGTATTAACCCTGGAAAATAACCCTGAAAATGAAAAAGAAAGGTTTGTTTGAAACTTCATGGATACAGTGCATTTACAATATTCAAGCTGCAATATTAGTGTCAAGATTTGCTTGTACAGTTTCTTGAATTACTTGTACTATCACCCTGTGTTTGAATATGACGTTCAAGCAAAGTTAAAAACCCTAAGATTTTTCGGGAAGGTCTCAGTTCTTCTCGATTTCAGTTCATCTACCCTATAAGGTGAGATGAACATAACCTAAAAAGTTATGTTTTATAGGTAAATTGGTGAAAGTAATGAGTACATTACCTTCTGACAGATCAAACATTTCTGTTCAAGTGTTAAATATGTGGTTAGATGTGACTATAATCGTCCAGTCAATATAGACATAAAAAAGGGGGCGTGCTTGCAATTTATATTGTAGTTTTAATTTTTTAATATATTATTTGGATATATGAGAGAAGTCCAGAGCCAATTTCTTCATGCAAAATTTCCTTGTGCTAGATACAGAGTGGCCCAAAAACGTTGTATTTTCGGTTCCTTTTCCCGTTTTCAGCTATTTCTGCCGAATCCAGTAATCGGACAGAAAAATTATTTGCTCTTGCCTTTTTTTTAGATTATAAAATTTTGAATAAAATTAGATCATTCCACATGAAATTACAAGTTTGTACAATATAATTCAGTTGCAATAGAATAATAAATACTAGTAGTTCTGTGAACAGTAGACCTCGCGCTCAGTAAGTTACATTGACCTGTTGTTATGTTTTCTCAAAAATTAATAAATAATTTATCAATTTAAAATGTCTAGAAAAAATCCTAAATAAACATAGAGGTTTCTGTCATATCGTAACGTGACGTGTCGTCCCGGAATTTCAGTGTGAGCGCTGTTATCAGGTCTGGCTGCAACCGTCTACAACGTTGATGGAAAGATACATTTTCAAGATGTTCGATGTTTTTGAACGGGTAGTATTATAGTCCACTAAACAGCTGATGTATGATGAATAATTCTATAGTCTGATTTTGACTGATATTTTTGGACTATGAAGGAGGCTCCTTTTTCCTTTTATATTATCCTTGAAATACAAAATTTCCAAAAACATTGTATATAGGTCGACGCGCAATTTAAAAAAGAACATACCTTTCAAATTTCATGAAAATCTATAACCGCGTTTCGCCGTAAATGCGCAACATATAAACATTAAGAGAAATGCCAAACCGTCGACTTGAATCTTAGAATCTTGAATCTTAGAATCTTCGCTCGGTCAATAAAGATGTATTAAATTACTATTTTGTTTTAAAATTGTAAAAACATTGAAAAGTGGAATCCCCAAAGAAGACTTATACGTCTGTGGATAGGGTAGAGTTCCTACCCTAGAAAGAAATAGTTATTTGTATATATAGAGTGAAAAGTACTGCTTTTTCCCCCTGAGGGAAAAGTTTGAAGCCCGAGGCAAAGCCGAGGGCAACAATTTTCCTGAGGGAGAAAAAACATTTTTCACTCGTGATATAAACAACATTTTTCCTCCACCTACATTTACAGAAACTGCAAATCAAATAATTTTAATAAGAATAATAACTCACGTTCTGGTGACAATGTTTTATTTCACATAACCTGAAATCTAAAAACTAAAAACCGGTCGTCTGCAAGGTCTATAAATACAGGATGGTCATGACACTATCCCGTGATGCATTGCAAAATCGCCATTTTATGGGGTTCTAGTTCACCAATTTTCAAATTTATCAGCTGTTATCATTATAGATTGAGCAACATGATGTTATTTTGTTATATTGTTCAAGGAATATTGCTTGGCTTTGAATTGTAATAGTATATTTCGCACCTAGGGCCGAAAAACATTTTTGCCCGTGGTGTGAACGCTATTTTTCGCCACACAGAAAAATAAACAATATATGAGAATAATTGTTTAATAGGCACTTCCGAAAGCAAAACTGGAAGGTCATAGCTCTAGCAATTCTGAGGTCTGAATATCAGGAAATTGTCCAAGTATTTTTATTTTTTATTCTGATTTGTCTAAATAACCTAAAAGATTATGTTCAATTATTATGTTTTAATGTGGTCGGTTGAGTTTATACTTTTAAATTCTTTCAAATGACAATGAGATGATATTATTATAAATGTTTTGATTCTTAAATAATAAACACAAATAATGAAAAGTTTCTTGATCAGCTGTTTTAGCACACTTGAAATTTGGCCAATCTGGATGTCAACGTCAACAATGCTTGTTGTCGTAGACTGCGGAAGTTAAGGTTAGAAGTTCTATCCTACACTGAAAATCGAATTTGAATAGTTTATAGTATATATCTTATCTGTATTTCATTCATCCAAATAAAATGATAGTAACTTATGACTGAATACTGTATTTGATTCTGGAAGCATAAACTGTTTACATTTCATAAACTATTTGTAAAAATGTTCAGCACCAAGGATTTGCCCAAGTAGTTCCAAAATTATCCACCAGGTTTCGTGATAAACGCAGTACTATGATGAGGTTAGAGGTAAGATTCAATTATACTCTGAAAATTGAATTTGAATTAATCATAATATCTTATTTGTATTTCATTCATCCAAATAAAATGATAGTATCTTATTGCAAAATACTTTATTCAATTCTAGAAGCATAAACTGATTCCGTTTCATAACTTAACACAAACAACAATAGTGTCATGACCTGTATTTTATAGACCTTGGTCGTCTGGCACTGCCGATTGCGCTATCTATCGGCAAAAGTTGTAACAATTATCAGCTGGCCGTCTATCAAAGATGGCTGACTCCAGTTCACGCGTTTCAAATTTGAATTGAAGATGGAAGATATTTGTTTGCTGGTATTTTGAATAAAATAAAATATGTAACAATTTTTATCGTCTACTAATATTAAGTATGTAATAGCATACAAACATAATTATATTTCATGAGTTGATCAAATTTCTGGTTGAGGTATTGAATTCAGTTGACTCAATGGCAGACACCTCTATTATGTTTCCTCATCTGAGCTTAGACCTTCTAACATATTTCAAATGCAAGTTTCTAAATTGAGATGCTTCCCATGCTATTTAAATGGAGTCACTTTTACACTCTAGGGAGTTTTTCTGTTTTTTCGTCCCGAGAGCGAAAAAGTGACACTTGAGTATTATGTTCCAGGGTGTAAAGTAAGCACATTAGACAGTAGGCGGAGGAAAAATACTTACTATTGCACTTCCTTGCTGTTTTTGTCACCATTTCTTGACCGAACGTAGTGAGGTCTATGTTTTAACTCGGATTTTCTTTTGTCAGAATGTATGTATGTATGTAACGCATTTATAGAATTCGATCAGATTTGGCAGGAATATTCCTTTTTCAACTGCGCGTTGATGTTGCAAACCTACACAAGGTTTTTTGAAATTTTGTATTTCAAGGATAATATGAAAGGAAAAGGAATTTCTCCATACTTCGATATCACTATATATCATCTAATCTGAAGATAGGATTAATCAGATTATAGAATTATTCATAATCAATCAGCTGATTATTCATTGAATGCATTACACAGATATCTGGAGAAGCCATGTCTATTTCTATAAGATCTATGGTTTCAATATTCTGTTTTGCATTCATGGTATTATTGTGCGTACCCATCAGTATTATATCAATATTCTCACATTTGAAAAAACAAATATAATAGGTGATTAAAAATAATTAAATTAACCAAATAATGCTGGAGAAATTATTACAATATTTTTTGTTGAAAAAAATTAATTTTCAAATATCTGAGAAATATTTTCATCAGATGGAAAGATTATCACGGAACTGGATGAATTATCATATGGAATACAAATTCAAATGTGAACTGAGTTTGTTAACATTTAAAACAGGTGACATCAGATACTTGTGGATGAGAAAACTACGTGAGGTCTACTGTTCACAGAACTACTAGAGAAGAGTGCATAATAAAAATAAAGTACTCAAGTGGAAAGAAAGAGCTAAAAAAGATCAAGAGAACCCAAGATCGTGACGATGTATTTATCAAATTTTAGAAATTCCGGAACCGCTTCGCCAAGCATAGGAATGGAGCAAGTCCTCAGTTCCAGCCCAACCTATGCCAATCAGCCATTTCAAAAGCTTCCTACTATACACCACATCGCTGCAACTTTAAGCCACCCTGATATCATTAGGCAAATTTCTATAGCCGATTTGTGCTAGATAGTGTGGAGACCTAAGTTCTATTCCAAGATATTATTGAGGTGTTGAATATCCATGGTTATTTCTGTGTTTAAGGCTGTGCAAAGGCTAAAAATAAACTTTCTACTCGTGATATTTTTCCAAGTTTTTCGATTTGTATATCATCAAGCTATCAAAATGAAAAAGTTTTCTCAGGAAAACATGTTTTTCTGATCATTACTTTTTGAGATATGAGCACCAGAAGTTTGAATTTTTGGGACAGAATATTTCAAATTCGGTAAGATATAAATCCATGATATTAGAGGATGGTATTGTTGATCTAGTAAAACAAAAATTTTCTAAAAATATCAATTTCTGAAGAATCTATCCTCTAAATCTCACGGATTTATCTCTTACCGGATTTGAAATGTTCTGTCCCAAAAATTCAAACTTCAGGTGCTCATATCTCAAAAAGTAATGATCAGAAAAACATGTTTTCCTGAGAAAACTTTTTCATTTTGATAGCTAGATGATATACAAATAGAAAAACTTAGAAAAATATCACGAGTAGAAAGTTTATTTTTAGCCTTTGCACAGCCTTAATATACAGTTGTCTTAAATTGAGCACAGGGAAGTCTGTGAACAACAGCGATGTGATCACAAATCACCACAGTACAAATATTGTAGAGAATTTATCAAGCTTCATTTCTGAATAGTTAATCATGTCGGTTGAACGCAATTTTCTCAAGATATGAGCGTGTAAGCAAAACATTGAAAAATGCAACTTTTAAACCACCCTCATCCCTTTAGCACAAGGGGTGGGAATAGGGACTTTTGATATGTTCACTCCCTAACTGGTCCCAACAAAGCTGCGAAGTCAAATATTGTGTTCAAAACATTCTCTCCAAATTCCTTTGTCAATTGGTCTATTTTTGCATAACTGAAGATCTCACACTCAACACTGAAGCTGCTGCAACAGTCGTGAGAATGTGCGTAAACTTGTGAAATTATACATCAAATTGAAGAGTATTTGATGCTCTATAAGCTCATGACCAGCATGGATTTTTCCAATCGATATTCAAAAAGTTATAAGAGCAAAAATGGCAGAAAATTGAAGGAAAATGTGTTTTTATAAAAAATGTCACATCTTCTAGAGCGGATATCTCGAAAAGTGGAAGAGATATAGAAAAAGTTGTAAGATCAATATTGTAGGAAATTATGTAAGCTTTAATTTCTTATAGAATAATCATGTCTGTAAAATGCATAATTTTCGATTTATATGAGAGAAACCAAAAAATGGTACCTTTGAACCACCCCCACCCACTTAGCATAGGGTGTAGGGGTGAGGAATTTTGATATGTTTACCTCCTCACTACCCTAAACAGAACTGCGGGGTCAAAAATTGTCTTCCAAACTTTTCCCTCTATAACACTTCGTTGACTGGGCTATTCCCATTCCCTACCTGTAGAAATAACCACTGCGTCGTTAGCAAATAAGAATATCTACTTGTAGTATTGAGACGGGAAATATTATTAATGTATATCAGGAACAGTACCTCTATATACAAGTAGTTCTGTGAACAGTAGACGTCACGCAGTTTTCTCATCAACAAGTATCTGATGTCACCTGTTCTAGTTGAATCACAATAATTCACAGTATAATCATAATTTGCTCTTAAAAACTGTTATTTGTTTTCTCCAAGATCAAAAACTCACTTATGTTAATAAACTCAGTTCACGTTTGAATTTGTATCCCATATGATAATTTATCCAGTTCCGTGATAATATTTCCATCTGATAAAAATATTTCTCAACTATTTTAAAATTAATTTTTTTCAATCAAGAATATTATAATTTCTTCATCATTATTTAGTTGATTTAATCATTTTTTTATTTTATTTTCAATCAACTAATAAATTTGTTTTTCAAGTGTGAGAATATTGATAATGATGGGCACGCAACATAAAAAATATTGAAACCCTACCTTATAGAAATAGACACGGCCAGAAATCTGTGTAATGCATGCAATGAATAATCCACTTGTCAGCTGATTGATTATGAATAATTCTATAGTCTAATTACTCCTATTTTCAAAGTAGATGATATATAGTGATATCAGAGTATGGAGGAATTCCTTTTCTTTTCATATTATCCTTAAAATACAAAATTTCAAAAAACCTTGTGTTTACATCGACGCGCAGTTGAAAAAGGAATATTCCTGCCAAATCTTATCTAATTCTATCTACGCGATTGGCTGTAATCGCGTTACATACAGACAGACAAAAGAAAATCCGAGTTAAAACATAGACCTCACTACGTTCGGTCACATAGAGATCATCAATGTATCTTACAATGTTCTTTCATAGAAATGAATAGAGATATGGATCCGTCACTAAGTATTGTACAGCCCCAATGAAAATAATTCCAAATAATAGAATCAGTTCAAGCAAAAGACCTATAAATTTATTGTAATTCAAAATGATTACTTTTTAATTAGGAATTTCCGATTGTAAACCAATCTAGTTCTATTCTAAAAAACGAATTCTCAATATTTATCAAGAACAATTTCAATTAGTATCCGAAAAAATGCGATCTAAAATCAGCTATCATTGATAAATAGTCAATGTTTTGAAATGTACAGTACAATGGCAGCATAAAAAGAGCACGCACATGAATAATCAAAGACGGTTGGTAGAATATCATTCCAACAACTGGCTTCTGAAATTAATTTATGAAAATATTTCAATATTTAATAAATGATAATGCATTGTGAATGGTAGTACGAGTATATATATTGGTGAAGGTGGTGTACTCACTGAGACTTTTAGAAGCGCGCTTTTGACAGAGCTCCACTTGTCATTTCTTCGGTCAACGACAAGTACGAACCCCATATCTGCTTCATGCATACTGGAAAGTTCAAACACATTGAAACAATTGAATTCGGTTCAACCAATGAATGCTCTTGTTCAAGGGGAATTTGTTTCAAATAGCTGAAATGAGGTCTTAAACATATAATATATTTTTATCCTTTAAAAAGTTATTTTTTAGCTATAATGAATTGAACCCACAGAGCCAAAGTGAAAATTAAGTTTAAATCCCATTAAAATCCCTTAGAATCCCATGAGGAATTACGGAATCTGTTAGAATTTTTTCAGGTAATGAGACTCAATTTAGTTTCAAAACTAGAGTAGAGGAATAGCTAACATTAAAAAAAGGAATTGGCCTATTTGCAAATTTCATTTTATAAAATGTAGGCTCCAAACAATCATAGAAATGATGTGATCATGACATCAACTGTAACAACGATAGTGACAAATTTATGATGAAATTAAAATTCTCAGAAGCAAGTCTAAACATGAATCAGTGTATGACAAATTATGTGTTACTTCATTATTGATGCTTTATTATTTTATGAATATGAATATTTTATATACTATTATGAATATTTTAAAAATACATTAAATCCGTGAGCGAGAATTCCATTTATTTACCTTTGATGTAATTCAAACATATGATAGTTATTATTAAGATCATGGAACACAATAAAATAGCCCTAATTTTGTAAATCTTATTCTCCAACTAAACTTCCAATATAAATTAATTTTTAAAAATAAAAAAACTTTAGATGAAGTTCATTCTAATAAAAGTTTTAAGTGAACTATATTACTGTCAATATTGAGTAAAATTCAGGAGTATGTTTCCTTACTTAGCAATTTTCTACAAAATAAAGTCAATTTCTTAGTTGAAGCTGTTTAAATTCGATTTCGTTGGAAAATTCAGTATTTCACGTGTAAAAGATACTGAAATATATTTCACTTTACAATTAACAATAATTCGTTATTCGCTACAAGAAATAGAAAAGATCTATATTTTCAATTTTTAATCCAAATTTATTAATTATGATTCGAGATAAAATTTAAATACAGATACAGATGCATCAGAACAGCTTTCAACGCAATAAGTGGTGACCTTGATATCAAATGTCTGAACCACTTAGTAGTCATTTCATTTCACTTCACTTCACCACTTTCATTAAAAGAATGCGATAAGATTCATCGCAGACAACACATTCGGTTTCATTTCTTGAAACCTATTAGCGGTATTACAGTAATTGGTTTTGTATTTCATGCCAAATGCATATTTGGTGAGCTCTTTTGGTATAGTCACAGTAAAATCGTCTTACTATTGACAGTAATATAGTTTACATGAAACTTTTATTAGAATGAACTTCATATAATTTTTTTTTAATTTATTTATATTGAAAGTTAAGTTGGAGGATAAGATTTACAAAATTAGGATTATTTTATTGTGTTACATGATCTTAATAATAACTATTATATGTTTGAATTACATCAAAGGTAAATTAGTTTTTCATGTCTCTTTTTTGGTAGAATTCATATAAGTTTCATTTTTTTAATGGACACGTTAAGACGTCGGTCTCAGTCGTTAGGTCATGTCAGAGACCCTGAAATTGATCAGATGCGAACAGAAAACTCTGACTCCAGACCTAAGCCAGCCAGATTACACGATATTATCAGTATCATTCAAGCTATATAAGTTTTATTTTTTATTTTCAAATTAAAATAAATAAACTAATATTCAAATTAAATTTCAAAACAGAATTTAAATTTGAAAGGGATGGTATGATGATTGGTATAGAAAGCGAATTTCTCCTAACTACGAGTACAAAGCAGTTGACTGTAACAATAGGATAGGGGCAGTTGGGATGTATCACACAAATCCGTGCAGTAAACGACGAGGGTGGGGTTAGGGGGGAGGACACAGTGCCTCAACACAATAGCAAACGTGAGGGTACTAGCGACAGGAAATGTGGGCCAGATAATAAGACTGTAATCAAGGCTCAAGCGATAAACATGAAACAGAACCATTTATGATACAAGCCGAGTGGGATGGAGCACTGAGCTGAGCCTCGCCACAGAATGAGAGAGTATCATGTGCAAGAATACTTACGGAGGGACGGATGTGAGGTAGAGAATCAACTTCTGATAGTCTGAGTCGGACAAGTTGCCGAAATTGCCCAAGTCTGGAAGTGTGATCAGGGGATAGCCTTCCACCGACTTACCACCTAAAATAGATTGCTCCGGTTAAAATAACAAAAATCAAAACAAATTATCCATTGACAGGCAAACAGTACTTGGCTCTTTACAATGCCTTTCGATGACTTTCAAATCAAAATAGAAACAAACGAGGCAATATTTATGATAAGTCTGATTTAAAGTGTTATTTTATTATAAACATTGATTACTTGGATGAGTAGCAAAGTTTCGGCATTGAATGGCTGATGAAAAACGGCTGCCCGATTTTGTGAGTCTCAGTCTACTTTCACAAATTTATAGAAACATCATCAGTAGGAAATGCCACTGACGATGTGAAAAAGTACAATACGAATTTATTAACGTTACTTTGATAATATTATCAATCGATATAGGCTACTTAATTTAAAATAACAGTGAATGTATTGATTTTTTCAATGTTGTTTTCCATCACGAACTGCTTATTATTAAATAACTTTTTTCTATTAAAAAGAACGACTATCAGTCAATTTTTTACAATAAATGAATTAATCACTCACTGTGACAACAAAGATTTGTATTGATTTTATTAATGTGAGGCCCGAATGAGCTCTAGGTTCGTGTGATTAATGGAAAGGATGATGATGAGAGGTGACTGGATCTACTGTTTTAGATTATACTATTATAAAAACTGAAATGAATGAAATTGAGTTATCATTGGAGAGAAGAATATTATTTAAGTACATTAATTTCTAAAAAATATTATGAAGATGATTTTAAAACAGATGAAACAAAATTGATTGATTATTTATTGAAATCAATAGATATCGTTCTTGAGATCTCTAGAATATTATAAAATGAATTTAATCGCAATATTATAAATGATTTCAACAATCGCAAAAGCTTTATATCCACAATCTACACTATTAATGAAATTAAGTGCGTATTAAAGGATTATTATAATGACTAGTATACTCGAATGTCTTCAGCTTATTTGTAATCAATTAAATTATGGAGTAAAATACAGCAATATTCTGTACTGGAGAATAAATGGTGAAATATAGAATCGGAATCCGCATTATAATAAATAATGTTAGTTTTTGGTTGCAATTAAATATCTTGAATTTATTGAGTTTAAAAATTTGAGAACCGTTGGTTCAATATATTTTCATTTCGTTTCACCTACAGGCATTGGTAAAGAGCTGAGTAATATTAGTCAGCAACAGGATAGTCTACTGCATTTAATATGATTAATTGATTACATAAGTATTGAATATCGGTAAAGAATGAATGAAATCCAGAATGGAAGCGACTTGACCTTTAAATGGACGTTCGACTCTAACACCCGTTAGGAATCTGAAATGGAAAATTGAAAATGAAGAACTCAAGTAAAATTATAATTAAACGGTCGACATGTGTAGAAGTTTGGAAAGTTTTCACATGTACAATCAGTACAAAGCCATGTATCAAAAAGCCAATGAGCAGCAAACATACAGAGCAAACCGCAGCACAGCGAAAGGACAGAGATAGAAGAAATACAAGTAATCTGGAGATATAAACTCGCTATCTTATGATATCTGTTGAATTTGATGAAATATTTTATGATGAGGATTTGAATAAAAAAATGAGTTTTAAAATAAAATGAAAATACTCCTTATCAAGCGGAGTTAACTCTTAGGTTTTAGTAGCTTGATATATTTTTGGGAAGCTCTGGGAATATAATAGTAAATATAGAGAAAAGAATAACTTGGAATAAATTTAAAACTTTAAAAATGATTAGAAAGGAGAATTATTCAGCCAAATCAAATGCATAAATTGTTCAAGTTTGTAAATAAGTTTACATACAAACGAAAATTGGATTTAAAACTGATGAAGCTTGAAAAGAATTTGAAATAATTTACTGCAAAATATAGTTCACGGCAACTTAAATTACGTCTGAATAGCGAGTAAAAGTCAAGTAGTAAGTACTGTAGTTCGAAATACTATTAGGAAATAATGTATATTGTCACAAATCATAGTAGTAAGTATTAAAACACAATTAGTAAGTATTAAGTACACAATATTGTCACGTCAAGTAGTAAGTACTGTAGTTCGAAATACTATTAGGAAATAATGTATATTGTCACAAATCATTTTAATTTAATCAGTAACAGTATTCATTCAGAAATGCCAATCATTATGTATAGTACGAACAGTGATTATTCATCTTAGTCCAGTCAACGAAAGGTTATATAGGGAAAAGTTTGGAAGACAATATTTGACCTCACAGCTTTGTTGAGGGTAGAAAGGTGGTAAACAACATACCAGAAGTCCTCACCTCCACCCCCTGTGCTAAGGGGGTAAGGGTGGTTCAAAGATATCTTTCTTTGGTTTCTCGCATAAATCTCGAGAATTATGCTTCTTACAGACATGACTATTCTATACAAAATTACCTACAGCATGCATCTGACAACTTTTCCAATATATCTTATAGTTTTCGAGATATCCGAGCCTTAAGATGAGTCATTTCAGAAAAAACACACTTGCCTCCAATTTTTGCTCTTTTTTACCTCATACTTTTTCAATTATTCATTAAAAAAATACATGCATCCATCCATCACTAACCCTTGAGCTAAAGGGATGAGGGTTGTTTGAAAGTTGATTTTTTTCATTTGTTGCTCACATTTTTATATCTTGAGAACAATGCACTCCACTGATATGACTAACCTTCGGAAATGAAGCTTGATAAATTCTCTTCAAGTTCAGTCTTGTACAGTGTTCTGATATCTTCCATAGTTTTTGCGATATCTGCTCTTCAAAGTGTGTTATTTTTGAAAACACCGGATTTCATCCAACGTTTTGCACTTTCAAGGCTTATAACTCTACAACAATGCACCGAAAAAAATAAATACTAATCGTGGGATTAAAGAACACTGAAGTCTTTTTGATTTGATGTATTATTCCACTATTTCATGATTACTTTCATTTGTTATAGCAGCTTTAGTGTCGGGGGTAAATTCTTCAATCAACTTAGCGGTTCCACACCTTCAGCAAAAGGGTTAGAGATGGGCTCTTCTGATATGCTCACCTTCCAACTATTCTCAATAGAGCTGCAAAGACAAACATTGGATTCCAAACAATCCCTTCAAATTTATTTGTCAAATGATCTATTGTGGCCAAATATTGGAAAAATAATTTCAATTATTTCTGAGAAACTTACTTGCTTCCACCACCTCTCTTTTCTTTTAAAAAAAATCTAGCATATCACAAATTTGATGTGTTTTGCTCGAAATGTCTCGACATGGACGAACATAATCTTCTTCTTCTATAATACTATGAAGAAAATGATTGGCTTTTACACGTACGGGATAGGAAATACATGACTGACGCATCTCACGTCTGAACTACTGAACTGATTAACTTTAAATTTTCCGTAAAAATTCTTGATTTACCGAGGATGGTTATAGGCACATTTTCAGGTCTTCAAGATTCCAGAACTTCAAGTTTTCAGTTTGTCAAGTTTACAATTATTTATCAAGTTTTAAGGGTACGTCATGTTTTCAGTTCGTCAAGTTTCCAGTTTGTAATACTTTACTTGAGATGGCATCTATCTATCTATATCTCTATAACATTATAAAGAAAAGAATTGGCTTATAATGTCGTACGGGATAGGAAATACAACCATGTTTGACGCATCATCAGGAAAAATTACATTTTTGAAATGCTAGATTTTTTGTTTCAAAAGATAAGTGGGTGTCAAAAGTATTAGGAAGATTGTATTTTGGTCTCAAGGGAATTTTGAAGAGGAGAGCGGCTGAATGATATCCATTGTGTACTAAATTGTATGCTAAAGGCTGGCAATTTATAAAATACTAGCTTACCCGGCAAACTTCGTACCACCAAATAGTCAATGTATCTCATGTCACACTTGACTTTATTTGGTGAACCATGAATTTTATTTGACAATCAATATTTTCATTTATATCTCAATACGGACTTCCTATAAGCTTAGTAATGCAGCATTTATTATTCCGAAAACATATTCTTCTTAATCAATTGGTAGTAAGTAATATCTATTAGTAAAGTGTTGAATTAAAAAAAAAAAATAGATAGGTTAAATCAGTGTTTCAAAGATGAATGTAGTTCATAGTGCGTTCATAGTTGTTGATTGGCAATAGATGGTCCAGGAAATATGCGATATACGATGAATCACTATATTCTTTCTATCTTCCATTTTAGGATGAATATCAGCTAAGCTAAATTCAAAAAAATGTAAATTATTCTGTCATTCTTCAGAAAATAATTATGCAATATGAACAACTCTCTTTCATGAGGTGAATAATTTTTTCCAACATTTTCCAGTTTCTCAATGATAGGGGACTGATAATTTGTATAGGTCTTCCAAGGAACCATTATCTACAGCTGGTACCAATCAACTACACTTCAACTCCAAACTACCGTATTAAGCACGGGGACCTGTTTATTACAGCTGGTAACTTTAGATACTAAATCATATTATCACAACATGATCTTGAATCATGATCATCTTTCCGTTCTATGGTACCTGATTTGGCCGGCAAGTAAGAAAACATAGGTCTGTAAAATGGAATAAATAATTATTATTAGCACCCTATTAAAATTTATGGTCAGAAACCATCCCCAATATTCACACAACATATACCCAAAGTTTAAAGTCGTTCTATCAAGTAGTTTTTAAGTCTATAGGGAACAAACAAACAAACATACATTCATTTTTATAATTATGACGCAAACATTTCAACTGTAAGCAGCTGGCTGCAATTACAGTTACTATATCAAAGATTAAACTATAACAAATTATGTTTATATAGTAACTGCAGCTGCAACTTAGACCAGATATAATTATACCATTCTATATTATGTTCTAAGAGCTGCAATGAGAAAGGCTGCCATGCAACACTGCTTGGATTATTCGAGCAAGGTTGCCATATTCACTGTTTATAATCATGTGGCTAGCATTCGCTGAATTTTTCAAGCGTTCTGTCTCATCTTTCTGTTCTCCCAGCTATTGATAGCATAATGATGGAATACCATTCAGCCACTCATATCCGACTAAAAAGTGTTTTATTTATTTATTTATCATTTACAATCAACTTGAGGACAAAGAAACAGACTACAGTCTAAAACTTCTTTTCATCCCAATTTCATAAAATAAATTGTCCAAATAAAGGTTATGTGCGACTTTTCAATTCTTCACTAATTTCCACATTGAAACAAAACACAAACACTTGAAACAATTAATTTTGAATTTAGAAAGATTAAGATCCGAATTGATAACAAAATTCCTTCAACTTGGCACTCAAAACTGTAGAATAAATATTAATTTGAAATATAGGCACTACCTCCGTAAACAAAGACATAGTGCATGACAGGTGGTTGATGGTAATGTCAGGGCTCCTACACCAATAAAAACACTAGCTGATATAGATCAGTTGAAATCAACAAATTTTTATTGGTGTAGGAGCCCTACCTGTGCTGACGTCACCAGAATGCACTATGGCTTTGTTTACGGAGGTGGATAAAAATGATCCAGACAACACTATAAAGGAAACATTCTCCCCGTTATTTTGATATAAAATTCTTACTTATTACCAAATACCATAATTCTGAGAGAAGTTGTATTCAAATGAAAAACATATTTATGCGATGTTTTCAATTTCATCAAAAAAATTTAATTTCCTTTTAATCGTTCAACCTTTTTCAGCACTACTGGAATATTGGGGATGATATTCTACATAAAATTCTGTGATTAAGTTAAAAAATTTGAGAAAGTCACAATTTTACACGAATTGCCCTCGACTTTGTAAGGGAATAACTTTTTGATCAATAGATAATTGTTGGTACATTAAAATGTTATAATACATCAATTGGAGATCTATTCATCCTTGAAAGGATGAAATCAAAGTCAGCTCGATACCTTGATTTGGTGCCGAGATATACTTGTTTCACGAGACCATTGCAGTTTCGAACTGTGGGGGGGGGGTTCCAGGGGGTTAAATAAGCGGGATATGCGATGAGTATTTTGTGATTTCAGGCTACGTACTAAGTATACTAACACTGCAAAGATTTAGCTTTCCCTTAATTAGTTGCGCAAAAATAGTTATTTGTATATCTAGAGTGAAAAGTGCTGTTTTTTCTCCCTGAGGGAGAAGTTTGAAGCCCGAGGCGAAGCCGAGGGCAACAATTTTCCTGAGGGAGAAAAAACATTTTTCACTCGTGATATACACAACATTTTTCCTCCACCTACATTTTTATTATAAAAACTGCTAATAAGATAATATTTTTGTCTTCATTGACTGACCTAATGTGAGTAAATATAAGAAAGAAATATTTGACAATTACGATTTTTCGATTATGCATTACAATTCTGTGGTTAACCCTTAAATTGTCAAGCACACATCCTGATATTAGAAAAGTTAGGTTATATCTTGCTTTTTATCATACCTACAAGGCTTGAATAAGATATAGGAATAGATAGATTAAACTAATTTAAATTCAATAACTTTTTATGGTAATGTATCTTGTAGGATACACATTCAGGTTGAGCAGGGTTTTCGTTTGTGCGTAAATGCCGTCGTCGACTACGACAAGGAGAGAATCTCAGATTGGGTAGATTTCAATTTGTCTACATAACCTAAAATATTATGTTTGATTATGTTTTAATGGGGCAGGTTGAGCTTATACTTTTAAATGGCAATATGTTGATATTATTACAAATGTTTAATTCTTTAATAATAAACAGAAATAATGAAAAGTTATGTGATCAGCTGTTTTAGCACACTTGAAATTTGGACAATATGAATGTCAACAATGCTTGTCGTCGTTGACTGCAGAAATTTACGCACAAACGAAAATGCACCTTTACCGGGAAACAACATCGTTCAGTAATTGTATCTTGTGGGCATTGAATAATTGTGTTCGTTTCAACACGTAACTGCAGCTCTGTTAGTCAGTTCAATAAGTAGTAATGTGGATGTGACAAAAATATAACTGAGTTTTTTTTAATTATGGAGAAATTCTACAAAATCAATTTCTATTCAACAAATTTTATTAAAAAAAAAAAATAATAATAATAATAATAATAATAATAGTGCAGTGGCCTTGCAATTTAAATTAGGAAGTATATTCGAATTCGAAAGAGCTTCAACAGAAATAATGAATTCTAAGAGGAGACGAACACGACAAAAAGGTCTATTTAGAATAGTAGAAGTCAACAACAACTCACCAGTTATGACAGCAAACTGCTGCTGGAGCAAGTCAGCAACATCTGTCACTGTCAGGTCCTCATCCTCATCCTCATTTCCTGACATCTCTTCTGTAAAAAACACATTTTTCTTGTTAGTGCGGTATCATATTATCGTGGAAACTCATACATTTAAAATAGGAGAGGAATATTATTACTTGATGAATAATCATAGACATCTTATAAAAACAATATTTACATAGATCAGTATGGGGAAGCACAAAATTGCATTGAGATGCAAATTTCATTCAGAAGCTATAAAGGCCATACCAGACTGACTTCGCTACCGATGCGGGATCGTGGTTTTAAAAATTTCTTCCTGTGTTATTAAGTATACCAGGTCACATAGAGCTCGCTTAGCAGGTAAGAGTACTGCCTAGTACCGAGCACTACCACTTGCTGAGAGATTTTTTTCGCTAGCGGACGCGAAGCGGTGTGACTTGTCATATTTGAGTATATTACTGAAAGTTTTTCATAACAAGCGCGCATGCGTAACCTAGTCACTACGTTAGCCAGTCAGTCAGTGGCCAGATTCTGCCACTACTCGGCCGTACCGCTGCGGTAGCGAGCTCAGTGCTCAGTGTGGTGGACATGGTTGGTCGCTACCGCCAGCGGCACTGTTGGTAGATGGTGGTCGGAGTGGCAAGGCCTTAAAGTAATCTTCACACCAAAATCTGCAGCTCTGCAGAGTCTGTGTATGGATTTTTAAAAAGATCTGTCGCCGGCTTAAACAATGTGGGTGTTCACGCCGACATCTGCGATCTGCCAGCCGACGAAACTCTGCTCGCAGACGGACAGATGCTTTCGAATCGCTTTGGGGGTGATTTTCTCCAAGCATCCTAGCGTACGTTTTCGATAAAGATCTCTCATCAAAGACTTGAATCACGTAAAAATGAAGATAGAAGAATTCTAATTTCAGATTCCGATTCAGCGCCTTGAAATAAATCTATTGGATCGCGTTAGGTCAAAAATATGAGAAATCAGGAATCGGGAGAGATCTTGAATAATCGAGCATTTCACTTTTAAACAGCTGATGCTAAGCTTATTATACAGAGTGTTTACCAACTCCCTACCAATAATAATAATACTCTAGGGAATTGTTCCTGGGTAACAAACATATCTAAATATCATATTTAAATTGTCCGGAAGTCTTCAGTTACTCACACAGCGGCCATTTCACTTTTATCACTACAATTTTTTTTCTAAATAATGGTTGAGCATATGAAATTGAAACGTTGTACAATCATTTAGTTGTACAATCACTAGCCAAAGCTACAAAAAAATTATGATGATTTTTCAAAGCCATAAAACAAAATGATAATAAAAGCAATTCTCAATAAGCCAAGGGCTTTTTCTAGTAGTGAAACATATGCCGAATTTAAAGTGATGACAGTATCAAATTTATATAAAGAAACTTCTCTATTATTCATGGATGAGGAAGGATGAATTTACAGTGAATAATAACGTTTCTATGTATAACCTGAGAGTTACATCTCATAACATTTATAATATCAACTATTCAGATTTGACAATAGTGCGAAGACAATTGGGGTATCTTAGCTCAAAAATAATAAATATCATGCCAAATGCATTGTCAGAATATCTTTCTAATAGGGGTAGACAGAGGATGGAACAGATAAATAAGTGGGTGATACAAAAATTTTTCTTCGACATCAGTCAAATATTATAATTACTAGTAATTTATTGTTAACTTCGATTTTTTTGATTATTAGTAAATAAATGTTTATATTGTCTAAACAGCTGATACTCTCACTCAGCGGTCAGGGTTTTGCCCTTGCTGGGTGGTGCCATGTAATTTTAATTTATTTGTAAAATAGCATAATATTATAATCTAGAATATTTCTTTTGTAAGTTTTTTATTTTGTATTTGTTTTTTATGGGCAATAAAGATGTTTAAAAAAAATGGCGGCCAATTAAAATGTTTTTTCTTAAATAACTCAGAAACCGTTGGTTTTATATGAAATTACAAGAATAACTTTTATTAATGAATTTAATTACCTATCGATTGGTACCTGATTATTCAAGATTGGACCAATATTGACTGAGATAATTATGGCAGCTTTAGTGATGCTTATGCCAAGACCAAGAGTGTTATGTAACATTAATTATTGTTTGAAATAATTGAGCGAGCGAAGTGAGGTCTAAGATTCAAGTCGACGGTTTTGCATTTCTCTTTATGCTAATATGTTCCGCATTTACGGCGGAAAGAAACGCGGTAATAGATTTTCATGATTTGACAGGTATCTTCCTTTTTAAATTGTGCGTCGACGTATATACAAGGTTTTTGAAAATTCTGCATTTTAAGGATAATATAAAAGGAAAAGGAGCCTTCTTCCAATATTGAAGTAAAAATCAGACTATAGAATAATGACTGGGATACACATATCCGCACCGAGCCCACGCCGCGGTACGGCCGAGTGTCGGATGTACTACGGCGAGTGAGAAAACAAATGCTTTCAAACGTGTAGGGACACATACTAACGCAGCGCATGATCTTAAATTTGGCATGAATATTTATGCTATAAAGACTCAACTTAAAAAATAAAATGAAAGAATGTCGATGTCAATTTTCAAAATGGCGGCCATTTTACATTTTTGACGGCAAATTTCACGAAAACCGTTCACTTTACAGAAAATTTACAAGAGACAAAAAAGTTACCAAATTTTATCAAGATTTCAAGGATACCTGATTTATAAAGATTTGTCGGAGAATAATCTCCGAAATTCTCTCAGAAATTAATTCTTTTCTTATTGAATGCATGACCACTTTTCATTATTTAAACATCAATATTAAATTTTCAATTCCAATTGTATTTGAGATGAAGCTTTGAAACTCGGTATGGGTCCATATGAACATCCAGCTGATTTTACAATGTTTTTCAGATGATCTTGTTTGTTCATGATCATGCATGCAGTACAAAAATAATAATTTATTTGTTATTCTCTGACCAATCTTAATAAATAAGGTATCCTTGTAATCTTGATAAAATTAGTTAAATGTTTTGTCTCTTGTAAATTTGCTGTGAACGGTTTTCGTGGAATTTACAATCAAAAATTTAAAATGGCCGCCATTTTGAAAATTTACATCGAAAATTTTTCCATTTTATTTTTTAAAGTTGAGTCTTTATAGCATGAATATTCATGACAAATTTCAGATTAATACATCATTTAGTTCTTGAGATAAAGATTCTTAAGTGAAAAAACAAAATGGCAGCTATAAGGATAACCGCTGAGTTTTGGACACTTAAAATACGACATTTGTAGTCTCCCATCATCCATGAACAATACCCTAAAATGTTCGACACTACTTCTGAACACTCTGTATATTTACGAAACATGATGATTGTGGTATCGTTATGCACCGAAATACATACCTGCACTATGATTCTCATCTTCTGTGTCTAATTAGTTGAAAATTGAAAAATATAAATTGAAATTGGATGTAACAAGTTTTAATAGTGTTATATTACTAGCAATAGCTTAACACATTCAGAAATCAGACCACAGTTGCACTACAGAACTGAGACACTGCTGTCGCTAGGCTGTCGCACGGCTATGTGTGTTCTCCTATCACCATCACAGTGTCACGGGCGTAGCTCGGCCGTACCTCGGCACGGGCTAGGTGCGGTTATATGTGTTTATTCATCATAAATCAGTTGTCGAGTGGATTATTAATTGCATGCAATGACGCATGCAATTTAATATCTCAATGTAACTTAGTAAAAGAACAGCTGTTGTGTGGACTATTAATTGCATGCATTGAACTCGAAGTAGCATAGTATTTTCTCCCGACTTTTCTCTTCTTTCAACTCGGTAAGCTTTTGATGATAGTAGATGCATCAAATTATTAGCATTGTTGATACTACAAGCCAAACTGACATTAGTCGTTTATCGACTAATCGACAGGTCGGGACAGAATTTACTCTGTTGGACAGTATTAGAGGAGACTATGGTTTATAAATGCGCGAGGTGTACTGTTCACAGAACTACTAGTTTAAAATAGCTTACAAATGACATGCAAAGCAGCTTGAGACTGTTGCATTGTTGTGGCAAACTTTATTTATTTATTTAGCCGCATGCCTTGGCACAACTAACTCCCAGTGGTGTCCTACACTAAATTGGTATGGTCGACCAATAGACTTTATTTTCTCTCAAAAAAATTTAGGTTCCCAAACACATGACCAGACTCAAAAGCATCCTAATTCAGTTGAATTTTATAATATTGACAGCCTTCACAGCAACGAATCTATAATATATAATGAAGGAATGAATTATTGGCTTATACACGTACGGTATAGGAAATCCACGAATGACGCATCATCACGTCTGAGCTACTGGACTGATCAACTCGAAATTTTGCATAAATATATTCTTAATTTTCCGAGGATGGTTAAATGCACATTTAAAATTCTTCAAGATTTAAGTAGATCCAGTTTTAAGTTTGTCAAGGTTTTAATTAGACCTTTGCGGAGCACGAGTTACATGCTAGTCTATATGATAATGTTATAGAGGAAATCAAAATATAAATAATCTACATAACAATGTTGTTGATTTCTAAGTATTGACTGGGAAAAAAGACAATAAAGTCCTTGACTTTCATGATTACTCTTTGTATACTAGAATAGACAAATGTGTGATATAGTGTATATACGTGAAATCCAATGAAACAAGTTATTAATGGTCCAGTCACGAGGAAAATCTTTGGAAGCAAAAATTTTAAGCTTTTCCTTGTAACTGAATCATAGTTTGTAAGTTCAGAAAAAGCAGCTGAGAATGTTATTGATTTTGTTATATTAAATTGCTAGGCTATACTGCATTATGTGATTGCCCTTTCTTGTATAGCTTACATTTTTTGCTGTAGCCTGCATAAAAATATTATTCCGGTTACCAAGATAGTATTTAACTAAATATACCGGTAACTTAGTGTAGTGATAGACATAGGCTATTTGTATGTATTTTTTACTATTATTTGGGCTATAACTTAGCTTTTTGTGCTTAGTTTACCAATTACTAGATGTGCACAAGAAACTTAATTACAGAAAATATAAAAACAAGTACAAACCTATTTTAAATTATCAACTGCACTACTGCATGTAAGACAGCATATTTGTGCTAGTCTATTAGCAAAACACAAAAAGGTACGATTATTCTATAATTTACTTATTTAGAAGTTATTGGCGGACTTACCTAGCAAAATTATTGATCACTGATAAAATGTTTAATCATTTTGGCTAAAGTAATTGGCTCACACTATAATTTTAAGTGAAAAAGTTATAAAATGCAAACCTGAATTTAGTTCTGTTGCGGCACAATAATCTAAAAAAGAAGAGTGTAGAAGTCTAACCTGTAAGTTTACAGCAAAATAGTTATTGCATTTTAATAAAAACTTGAGCATTGAAATAGAATTCCAAATTTGAGAAAGTTAAATAATGAATTAGGGAATAACCCAATAAACTTGAAAGAAAGTGCCACATAATCAAAGGATCTATTAATTTGATGAGCTGCAATACTCACATTCAGATCAAACATAAACCTGTAATTTATTTATATTTGTTTTGATTTGATCAGGCCATCAGGTTTTCGACACTGCAGCCAACTGCAAACAAACATTTGAAGAAAACAAGTTTGTCATAATCAGCTGTTTCCAATGCGTACGTTCCGGGTATATTTTATATTGTTCCAGTTCCAGTGGTAGATTGTTCCATGTCACGAGACAACCGATTACACAACTGGTGCAAAACTACTAGGCCTATAGTGAGGTCCACGTTGTAATGGCAGTATTCAATTGACAATAGTGTTGCTATCCTTTATACCTTCTTCTTCATCCATTACCCACTATTTTAGGATCAATGGCGTCATGTCAAGAATAAAACAAATATAACAAAAAACACTAAAATGATCAAGATGGCAGTGATCAAGTTCAGATCGAAAAAATATATATCATAATTATGAGGCCTTGCTCTTCAACATAATGGCACTTTAGCCTGATAATATTTGAGACAGGTCATCATTCACATATTCCTGGAAATCGTAATAAGCCCTGGTTCTCAGAAAACCGGTCACAACTCTCTCGAACACGCTGAGGTCCAACTGCTTCACCCCTGCAGGCAGCCTGTTGAAGTAGCATAGTGCTGAACTCCCATAGCATACCCGCGATCTCTGGAGGCGCACCCTGGGGACGTCAAACAGCTCTCGATGCCTGGTGTTGTGGTGATGTACATCAGTCCGAGTCAACAAATTTTGTTGATTCTTCTTCACGTACATGAGGCAGAGAAGGAGGAAGTGGCTGATTACAGTTAGAATACCCAGCCTAGCAAAAATGGGCTTGCAATGAACAAGATGTTCGCTTCCAAAAATGATCCTGGTGGCCCGTTTTTGCAGCTTCAGTATGTCCACAACCTTAGCTGAGTGACCCCACATGAGTAGACCATAGGAGATATGGCAGTGGAAAAGTGCATGATACACCATGACCAGTTATGCCTCCGTCACATGTCCCCTCAGCTTGAGCAAAAGGAAACAGATTCGGGACAGTCTCTTGGTCACCTGCTGAATGTGGCTGGCCCAGCTAAGCTTTGAATCCAGCATAAAGACCAGCAGCTTCACAGGCTCCTGATCATGAAGCAGATTACGCAACAAACTGCAGATGATGTTTTGTGTCTTGCTCTCATTTAGCTGGAAACGGTTTAACAGGAACCATGAGGTTGAAGACCGCAGATGCTCTGCTGACCTCTCCAAAAGGTCAGTCCGTCTGTCATTCAACAAAGCAGATAGCGCGATCTCTCTCTATAGTTAGGTCCATGTTCTTATAATGGCAGTGAAGAAAGATGGAAGAGCAGAGTTGCCTAATCTCTATACAAGTCGGTATTTGACTACATTTTGCCACTAAGTGTAAAAAGCTCTCAATAATTTATTCCATTACTTTCAAAATGATATTAGTTTCCATTTTCTTTGATCAAATAATCAATTTCATGTCAAATAAATTACATTCATCAATGAAATATCCTTTTTCATAATTTGATTCAAAACTTTGCTTTCATAAGTGTGATCAGATTTTTATTCCCATACACACCTGAAATCTTGGCTGCTAATTTAAAACGCTGTGATACAACAAACTGAACTTCAAGTAAACAGAAATTAAGTTATTAAGTAAGTATTCCATTTCAATTTCTCTTAAAAATGATAGCAAAAAAGAAATACTATTTGTTGACCGAACGTAGTGAGGTCTATGTTTCAACTCGATTTGCTTTTGTCTGTCTGTATGTAACGAGATTACGGCCAAACGTGTTGATAGAATTAGATGAGATTTGGCAGGAATATTCCTTTTTCAACTGTGCGTCGATGTATACACATGGTTTTTTTTGAAATTTTGCATTTTAAGGATGATGTGAAAAGAAAAGAATTCCTCCATACTCTGATATCACTATATATATTATCATCTACTTTGAAAATAGGAGTAATTAGACTATATAATTATTCATAATCAATCAGCTGACAAGTGTATTATTCATTGCATGGATTGCACAGATGTCTGGCTGTGTCTATTTCTATAAGGTAGGGTTTCAATATTTTTTATGATGTGTGCCCATCATTATCAATATTCTCACATTTGAAAAACAAAATTAATAGGTGATTGAAAATAAAATAAAAAATGATTAAATGAACTGAATAATGCCAAAGAAATTATAATATTCTTGATTGAAAAAAATTAATTTCAAAATAGTTGAGAAATATTTTTATCATCATATGGGATACAAATTCAAACATGAACTGAGTTTATTAACAAAAGTGATTTTTTGATCTTGGAGAAAGCAAATAACAGTTTTTAAGAGTAAATTATGATTCAACTGAATCAACTAGAACAGGTGACATCAGGTAGTTGTGGATGAGATTACTGCATGAGGTCTACTGTTCACAGAACTACTAGTAATAATAACCCAATTTCAATGGAAATGATTCTGAAATAAACTTTCAATATTATTTATACCACTACAAGTAACTTATACCAGTAGGCTAATTGAAGCATGTTTGTGAGGATGGACGATGTCCAGGATGGTTGAAGTTATAAACTTTTAGGGTTGGTTTCCGAGTTCGGTATTTGGACAAATTCTAGACTTTAACTGGCTTTAAACTTTGGAGTCAGAAAATTGGCTTTCCAAGTAAGAGCGTTATCAAGCGTAGTTGAAGACTCAAGTAGACCCTGGAGTTTATAATTTTGCTTTCTGAGTAAAGGGCTCATAAGTCTAGGATTTGAATTGGATTCTTGCCTCTTTCCGAGTCAAGGATTTATCAAAAATCTCAAAGTCCAGAACTTAGAACAGCATGATTTTGAACCATGGACTTGGGTGTAGGTTTCAAAATCAAGTTCTGGACTAAAACTTAGCAAACATATCTCAGTTATTGTTTTGGAGTAGATGAATAGCCAAATAAATGTCTTGGATATGTAAATTATTTGGATTTGTGAATTATTTGGATAAGTACATCTAAATACATATTTTATGGTTAGCAAGTCTATTTTGGTATAAAGTTCTATCAGAATTATGCATAAAAACTAACCTTATTTGATGACTGAAAAAACCTAAAAATGTTCAAGAAAAATAATACAAGGATTGCCTTGGAATTTTATCTTCCAATGTAAATGTTATTAATAAATGTCATATACAGCATTATTAATAAAAAAATATATACAATTATTATTTTTTCAAAACAAATAAGTTTTCCAACTTGATAGCCTAATAAAATGTTTATTCCAAAATCACTGGTTAGGATCAATGATCAATAGCATAACATAAAATGAAATGTTTATTCATTCATGGTTCAAAAGGTTAGGCTTTGCTTTGAATAGGCCTACAAATAAATCGAGATGTATTTTCACAAAGTAATAATAATTATTGTTACAAAGTAGTTGGAGAGCATGCTCGATTGAATAAGCAAGCTTCAATCAGCTGTCTCCCATTGCCAAAATGACAACAATATAATATTGTGAATTTCCCTCATGTTTACTGCCTTAAAGTCTCTCTGTGTTATGTAGTATTGTTCTGTAGTATGTTGTTCCCACATCCCACATGCGAAAGTGGTTCGTCTGCAACCGGCCTTAAAGTCCTGGACTCAAATAAGTCAAGAACTTAAGAGCAATGTTATAATTTGGAAAAAGGGCTGAAACAGGCACTTCGTTCTTGCATGTTTCAGACACTATTTTCCAACCGATGATCATGAAAATGGTACCAAATTGTTCAGAAACATTTGGACATCTCGCGCCTTACCGCCAAATTTTGATATCACTTACCAAATTTTTTCTATTGAACGTCAAACATTGCCAAATTTTCTCCAAGTTCATCGAATTTTAAAGTCATTTTATAGTTGGACATTCATATTATCATTTATTCCCATTTCATTTCAATATCACATGAAATCTGTACTATATTCTATTTGTACAGCGATTTGGGATACATGGTTCATTCTTCTCTCATCGAATTCTTTATTACCCACGTTCGGCCATGCATGGCAATTCAAATTCGCCCCATAGCTTTACATGATAACACCCGGGAAAAAAATATTTTTGGAGAGATCAAGTTTTACACGGTTTTTTCTTATACAGAAATTAGAAACCCACCAATCATTTGTAAATTCTCGAGAAAAAGTTTCAACGAAAATTTCTGCAATAAAAAAATACTTTTAGTATACTGCAAGATTTCCAAGATAAGCCAATTCTCCGTTCACTGTTTTTTTTTTTCATTTACAACAAACTACTTTCTTTGAAGTGGTAATAGGGTAAAGTATTCAATTGGAAGAAAGGTGAAATGCAAAAACTAATGTACAGTATGACAGGAGTGCTAATGTGGAGGGGTGGTTGCGCAGACTGCGTCCTTGTCATTGTAGTGAGGGGGGTTTCCAATAGGGTCAATATTGTAAAGACTGACAATCTTTTTGTTTGGAATATTTTCTGAATCGTGCTAATACAGTCACAAGTACTTTGCTTCTGAATAAAACTATGCTTATGAATCATAATTTGTTTTGGATTTAGACGCCTGCATGGTAGATTCTATTTCATTCATAATTCACCAGAAATGAATTCAATTGTTCATAAAATAGAAAATAGACAGTTATCAACTGTCCATTGTTCAGTTGTTTACAGGCCTTTGTAATGGTGATCTGCACTTGTTTTGGTGAATCAGGAATTATGTACTTCTCATAATATTTGCTATTGTATATTAGTCCAGTCAATATAGACATAAGAAAGGGGGTGTGCTTGCAATATTTATATTGTAGTTCTGATTTTTAATATATTATTTGGATACATGAGAGAAGTCCAGAACCTATTTCTTTAAAATAGGTTAAAATTGAACAGGCTTCTGTGCAACTGGGCCTGGGAGTCACTGTCAAAATAGTTCTGATGGGACGCTGAACTTTTTACCAGTAAAATGTGAATAGAACAGTTTACCATGTTCCCAGAACGTACACAATGAGATCAATAATTGATCGAATGAAATTGCTCGAGTCGAAAGCAGACGATCATTAGTTGTTTGAAAAGTATACTTGAAGTAGTGGTCCAGGCGAAAATGTAGCCCACCAAAAAAGGCACATTTTTCACTACAGTAGGGCTTCTTATGGCGCAAAAACAGGGTTTCGTGGGCAGTTCGTGAAGATGGGAAAAGACCCAAATATTCTGATTCTAGGGAGCCTCAGAATATCTGAACCACTTGATGCGCATTCGGGGGTTATGCGACCACTGAGCTGCATAATGGCCAATTCAAAATGGCGGATTCAGCGTTCATTAAAACGGTCATAGAATGGTTACCATCCATCATAGAGACCACTAGTAAACACAAAATCAAAATGGACAATTCTACAAAAATTATTATCACACATTCCCACCTAAAACATGGTTTTAACCGACAAAAATGCACTTTTTCAAAAACATTCCATTTTTCAAGAGTATTTATCCAAAATAACTACTTTCAATGACAAATTTCGGATATAAAGTGCCGAAAAAAAGGTCTTTGAAATAGAATTTATCATCAATTTCTGTTTATTTCAAGTTTTTATATTTTTTTTGTTCTGGAGTTATAATTTTTTATGATGCCATTTTAGCAGCTGAGCCAAGTGACTATCATTAAAACTTAACTATAAAATCGATTTTTTCAGGACTACTTCATGATAAAGACTTGCGAAATGGTCTCAATCTCTTCGTTACAACCAGACAAATAAGAATATCGATGAGAAAGCAACGAACATATTTTTCATAATTGATAAATTCAAGATGGTGGTCGTAACTGACAATTTTTTTAATCGATTGTTTTTTAGTTATAGTAGGAGATATCGGATTGATTCTACCACCAAAGTGTTCATAGCTACCTAAAATAAAGTATTGTAGAGATTTATCTCATTTCAATTACTCTTCTCCTGATTAATATAGTTTCAAAAGCATGAAAAATATTCTTCAGGGACAAAATTTCAATGTAGATGTATTTACAGTGGACATAACCTACTATTACTGAGACTGTTGTAGAATATTCCCAAAGCTTCAAAATGACATCTATTTGAGGGCTGTAAGTCCATTCTGAATACCACCTAATTCAGTCTGAATACACAACCCAATTTAACAATGCATAAGAGAAATGTAGTCTTTGTTGTTGAAGCACTGACTTGAGCTCAACTCGCGACTCTAGTCTCTTCACGCAACATGTGTTTTCCAATGATGTCACTCAGACCAGTCGATTCAAGTCTCTGCAACCTCACAACTGAGACTGGGTCAAGCGGTGATTCAACATGTTGGTCAGTCTTTTTGTTCTGATTCTAGTTTAGTCAACATGTTGGTCTGATCCTAGTCTAGTCAACATGTTGGTCTGATTCTAGTCTGTTAACATGTTGGTCTGATTCTAGTCTAGTTAACATGCTGGTCTGATTCTAGTCTAGTCAACATGTTGGTCTAATTCTAGTTTCTGCAAACTCACAGCTGAGACTGGGTCAAGCGGTGACTCAACATGTTGGTCTGATTCTAGTCTAGTTAACATGCTGGTCTGATTCTAGTCTAGTCAACATGTTGGTCTGATTCTAGTTTCTGCAACCTCACAGCTGAGACTGGGTCAAGCGGTGACTCAACATGTTGGTCTGATTCTAAAATGGACATGTACATAGCTGATTTATTGCTGGTTATCATCAGCCAAAAAACATATGTTGTCTTCACTGTATAATGTAGGTACTAAGAACTTGAAATAAACACACTAGAAATATAGCAATTTGATTATTATAGTAATGTGGTAATCATTTTATTACATTGAGTATTAAACTTAAACTTCAATAAAGTTTGGGACAAATAGGTACAGGAAAAAATTTTTCCATATTTAATATGTAACTGATGTCATAGAATTGAAATTTAGTTACCATAACATATATTCTCCACATACAGAGTAGGTGAAAAGTCCGAGAACGGCTTGATATCTCATACACAAAGGTAATTTGATGGTGGGTGTGATTGGGGATCCTACTCAAATTGAAAATACTACTTTACTAACACTTTAAAAATCTGGTCCGCCATCTAGGATCTGCAATCTTGAATACAACTTTATTTTGTTAAATAGGAAGGTGGTCATGCGATACATGATTTCGATTTGAAATTTCAAGAACAAATGAATGGCGAAAACCATATATTGATATCTTAAACAATTTCGAAGATATTAACATAATTAATCAATAAAATTGAAAGCAGAAAGAGGAGAAAAAAGTATGAGAACGGCTTACATCTCATAAAAAATATGATTTCAAGGTGGGTGTGATTGAGGATCCTATTCAAATTGAAAATACTACTTTACTGGGACTTTAAAACTCTTATCCGCCATCTTGGATCTGCCATTTTGAATGTAACTTTTTTTTTAAATATGATTTTGATACAAAATTTCAAGAAAAATGAATGGCGAAGACCACACATCGAAATCTAAAACAGTTTCGAATATATTCACATTATTAATCAATACCACTAATTTATTTCATTTCTGATTTGCATGCTATTGATTAATGATGTGAATATCTTCCAAACGGTTTGAGATATCGATGTGTGGGTTTTGCCATTCATTTTGCCTTGAAATTCCGAATCGAAATCATGTATTGCATGACCACCTTCCTATTTAAAAAATAAAGTTGCATTCAAAATGGTGGATCCAAGATGGCGGACCAGATTTTCAGTCATAGTAAAGTAGTATTTTCAATTTGAGTGGGATCCCCAATCACACCCACCATCAAATTACCGTTGTGTATGAGTTATTAAGCCGTTCTTGGACTTTTCACCCACTCTGTATGTGACAATAATTAATATCACAAACTATTATGAAGATATTTTGCAAGTAAATATTGTGAATTACCAAGATATAACTCCCCTATTATAGAAGAAAATTATGAGTTTTATTGCTAGTTATAGAGCATTGTATCCACTGTTTTATGTTTGATCAATTATATTATTAGTCCAGTCAAGGAAAGGTCATAGAGGGGAAAGTTGGGAAGACAATTTTTGACCCCGCAGTTCTGTTTAGGGTAGTAAGGAGGTAAACGTATGGGTAAAAGAAAGGAGACGGGGCCGCGCTACCTGTGCACTGGGCTATTGTTCCAAAAATGTGCATCCTCTAACTCTTGACTAACATACTTCATTGTCCTCTGATTCCGCTTCATTACCCTTTCGTTATATATGTTCAAAGTATCAAAGTATTTTTAAAATTTTTTTTATAAGTGCATCCACTCACTACATAGTAAAGTGCAACAAATTTTTACTTATGCTGACCTGGAATCTAGAAAATAATGACTTGTGGAGCTGCTTCAGGTAAGTGTCTGTCTTATTTGAACAAATTTAATTCAATTTATGTGATTCACATAGTAAAATTGGGCGAATTTCTATTATTATTGAACTCAACATAACAAATTATCGGTAAATATAGTGGTCTCTCTTTAAAAAGTAGTATAAGATACTATAACTCATGTCTATTTGATTCCTGGTAGACCAACTTGTGTAGATTCAACTTTTAGTCATTTATGTCAACAGAATCCTGATGTACCAATTTGTGTACATAAATTTTCTCAAAATTGGAAAGACTTAGAAAGAAAAAAATTATATCAAAAATCATAGAAAAATTAGGAGATGACAATATGTGAAAATCATTCATATTACATCACTCTGAAAAGTTCAGGTCTGAAAGGGTCTGGAATTTATCTGAAACTAATTCTTTATTGATAGTTTTTTTTAGATTTTGGTATAACTGAACTTTAGACCTTCTTTAGAGAAAAAATAATTCTAGCTATTCAATTAGGCCTATCAAATTTCAGCTTCAGCATGCTTCTTCCTGGACTTGAATATAAATATACACTAATTAAAAGTATAATTTCTGTTTATTCTGTTGCTAAACTATAAGTTCAAATTAGTTTAGTAGGTGAATAACAAAGTTTAGGTATTTAACTATATAACTATAACCTGAGACCCAAGTTATACGGACGTTTTCGACGCACGTTTTTACCAAGAAATAGTCTTTCTATTGTGACATCGAAAACGTTCGTATAATTTCCACAATAGAAAGTCCATTGCCCGGTAAAAACGTGCGTCGACAACGCCCGTCAAAAACGTCCGTATAACTTGGACCTTCGGCAAACTTTCAAATTATGAGTGTTGCATAAAGAAGTAAAATTTATTCTTATTTTAGGTAACAAATGAATCCAATAAAGAAGAGCACTCTCTCGGCGGAACAAAAAATGAATAAGAGAAGGGAACAAAAACGTCTGAGTATGCAAAGAGCTAGGGAAAAAATAAAAAACAATGAATCTTTGAATGAAGCAGCTAAGTTGAAGGAGAGAGAAAGATGGGATGAGAGACGGAAGAGAGGAACGGTTAAAGTTATAGAGGAGTTGAGTGATAGAGAGAAGAGACGGATGAGGAAGCAGTGGAGAGAAAGGTATTAACGGTCTGTTGAAAAAAAGAAATTGGTAATGTAGACACCCCTCCAGCAAGTCCAAGTGATGATCGTGACATTGATTTGGTTCAAAATGATATTCTTCCCAAACCATCAACCAGCCGTATTGATTCAGGTAAGAAAGTAGCTAAACGAAACAGAAAAATTTCATCAGGAAAGCTAAGAAAAGCAGAAGAAAAAGTCAAGCTTTTGGAACATCGTGCTGATAGGTACCGTAAAAAATATGAAAGGCTGTTGCAAAAAACGCAAATGAAAACTCCATCAGAAGATGACACTCCTAGAAAAACAATGGCACCAATTCTACACAATAAAAATCTAGATGAGAATACAAAAAAAATTGTTCAATAATGAGGTAATTTGCCATCAGATAAAAAAAACATTCCAACAAGAAAAATCCAGGAATTTTAAAAATAAATGGTCGCTGTTGCTTGGTGGGACAGTCATTCAGAAATATAGATGTATGAAACATGTACAGCACCTTACATCTTCACAAAGAATTATATCTAAAAAGATAAAAAAAGCACAAGAATATTATTAAGAAAGCTGAGATTGTTAAGAAATCAGTAGTACATTTTTTTGAAGAGGACAGATGCAGCAGATTGTGTCCTGGTAAAAAAGACACAATAACCAAGAAAAAAGAAAAACGACAAAAGCGCTTGCTGAATGACTCAATGAAAAATTTGTACAAGCTATTTAGAACTGAGAATAAACTTGGTTTTCCCATAAGCTATTCAACATTTTGTCGTTATAGACCTTTTTGGGTCATTATTCCTCGAGCTTCTTCAAGAGAAACATGCTTATGCAAAATTCATGAGAACTTTTCATTTATAGTCAAAAAATTAAAAACTCTCAAATTGATTGAAGAGAACAGTGCTTCTATTGTTGTAGAAAATTTATGTTGAAAACTGGAAGACTGGCAAAGGAAAACTGAAAGAAAGTTGTTTAGAAAGAAAATGTCGAGCCTGTAATGGAAAAGAAATTAATATTCTGCTATGTGATGATTTGTCAGAACCTGTAAAGTATGAAAAGTGGGTTACTAAAAAAGTACCAATAATAGTGCGAAAGGAAGAAAAGCTTTCTTTAAGAACAGTAAAAGTTGACGTAAACTGTACAAAGCAGGATTTGATTGACGTGTTTCAGAATTCACTTCACAAGTTTATGGAGCATGTATCAAATATTTATCACCAATACAGCACAGTAGATGCTATTAAGAAAAATTTGAAACATAATGAAGTCCTTCTTCATATGGACTTCTCAGAAAATTATGTGTGCAAGTATGGTCAAGAAATCCAATCTGTCCACTTTGGAGGATCCAAGCAGCAAGTCACCTTGCATACATCAGTTATGTATTACCATGACCCATTGAATGGTGACCAAACACACAAGTCGTTTGTAACTTTGAGTAATAACAATAGACATGACCCAGCAGCAATTGTTGCACATTTAGAACCAGTTATTAGTCGTATGAAACAACTAATTCCTTTACTAGACACGGTTCATTTTCTCAGTGATGGTGTTGGATGTATGCACTACTTTCATTTGTTTTCAGTTGTATCTTTGTTCGGTTCGTCATTTTTGAATCTGGCGCGCTTCCAGTGCCAACTTAATGTGTTTCCCCTTATTTTTTCCCCGGTCGTAAGTTCGTCACGCATTTATTGCTTTTGCGTCTTGTATTATTATCGTCTGACTCTTTAATCATTTTATGGTCATTGCGATTGTATTTTTTTAATCTCTTTCAAGACTTTCTGTGAATTTTTGAGTCTATTGCGTTGTGTTTTTCTTGTCATTTCCTGTTAGTTCCACATCGTTCCGCATCCGCCCTTTTGGTTGTAGGATGCTTCACTCGTCGACAACATGGCCGTTCCGTAGCGTCTTTCTCCATAAGTCACAGTCACCAAAATTTCTGAGTTTCCCGTACTTTTCACATTTTACCAATGTCTGGTTTTAAATCTTGTTACGTTAATCATATTCGACGTTTTGAGTCATAAATCCTTAATTTCTCTTCGTTATTTATTGAAATAGCTCAATATTTCAATTTGTGCACCGCGTCCTCGTGGACAACTTTTACTCAAAGTGTGTTTTCTCCGCATTGGCCGTTTCCTTCGGCAAAACTCAGACTTCCTCCTAAGCATGGCAGCTTAGGATAACTTCTACGAGGAATTCGTTCCCAGTTCAAGCTGTTCTGGATCGTCTTCTATTCTCTTGTCAGTCTTGGTCTTACCACGCTGTCATCTCTCGGGGGGCCTTCAACCTTAGAAGGTTCCGTTGATAGTACTCTGCTGCTTCAACATCTCTACTGTGCACTCACAGTATTCGTCGTAGAAGGTCGTCTGGAGTTCAACTTCATCGGGTGTTCAATCCATTTGAACACATACTTGGTGGACATCCATGTTCACAAGTCTACAAGTCGAGGCTGGTCGCACTTTGTCCTCTCCTGGGCATTCCTACTTCTTCAATTCAACATGTCTCAAGCTGAGTAATTTTATATTTTATCCTCAATTTCATTTTGTATTTTTTTAGGCTACTTTGTCATAATCTCCCGTTTAATGTGTGTTATTACTGGATTCACAATTAATCGTTCAATATATTCGAAACATCGCATTTTGAAGCTTCACCTTTGCTTCATATTTTGAACAGCAATTTTCATTGCAAATTCAATTTTTACATAATCTTACCTTGAAGCCACAGCGCTTCAGTGAACTTTTCAGTTTTTCCTAATTATGTTTATTGTATTATAAGCATTCTAAGTATTGCTTTACTAGTTCTGGTAATAGCTATTACAAATTTTCGGACTTGTCATTACATCGCCTTTCGGCGTATATTTCATTATAACCTATATTTTGTAAATCCCAATTTACATAAGCATTCCAAGTATTGTGTTATTAGTTTTGGCACAAGCCATTTCATATTGTGATCTTGTCACTACATCGCTTTTCGGCGTATATTTCATTATAACCTTATCATATATATACCAATTTACATAAGCATTCTAAGTATTGCTTTACTAGTTTTGATACAAGCCATTACAAATTTGGACTTGTCATTGCATCGCTCTTCAGCGTATATTTCTTTTGTGTAATCTGTTTTGTTTACATTTCCATTTACATAACCTACTTTGTTTTACAACGTTTTATTTGCTAGCCTATGTGTAACCTTGCTACAGATCTTTTCCTATTGCAGTTATTACAATAATTAGCCCTTGCTATTATTATTATCTTTATTCAAGTCACATTTTTACTAGTTTTGAATCTACTGACTTAGTAATTTGATTAAGTTGCTACCGCAATATAGCGTTCAAATAATTATGCTATTGTTCTGATGTGTGTAATAATTATGTATTGATGAGCTTTCTACCAATTTTTGACAGCACTAAATAATTTTCATTTTTACCAACATTTTTGTCAACTTATGTTTTCTACGATTGAGACGTTTCAAGTCTTTATCTCGATTTATTCAAGACTCAAATCGATCTAATCAATTCAAGCATTTTGTTAGCGTCTTGCGCATACCCTGTTTTACATATCATCCTATATTGTATTATTCTTTGTTTGTTGTACTAATTAACCTTTGTATTTACAGCTAATGTTCTCTGTAGATATTTTGTATACCTATTGAATTATCAAATTGTTTTGTCTTTACGAATTTGGTCTAGTACCTAAATTAAATTTTCATAAAGCAATTCACCCCTTTGAAAATTATATTTTCTTAATAATTCATGGTCAATTTGTGTAGTAGGCATTAAAATAACTTTGCAATTTATCTAATTTCATACAATTATTTTAAAGTCAATTTTGTATTTGAGATACATCAAATTCTCTTTTTTCTGCTTTTGTGCTTATGTGCCCATCTGAAATCTAGTTACAGCAACTGCTGTTTTTGTTCATATAAATTTTTTACTATTTTCTGTTGTTTATTAAATTGAATATTGTTAACCAATCTTTTCATTTGGTGTCTTACCCTTTTTTCTTAGCTACTATCAGAGTTACCATTTTGCCTCCAAGCTGCAATCAGTCTTGCAAGCACAGTGGTTACTCATCTCGGATATGTGGAATTTCGTCCATGCAAGTAATAAGACTTATTTATTTCTTACTCATCAATTTTATTCATTCGGCTCATTGCCACACAAATAAGATACAGTCCACTAATTTCTCTTGGACAAATTCTTCAGATGGTCCTTCTACCCAGTATAGAAATAAATCGATGTTTCACATGTTTGGTTCGACCTTAGCGTCTTTGCTAAATGTACATAAAATGGCTTGGCATTATTCAGAGGCATCACACGGTAAAGGTGCCCCTGATGGCATAGGAGGAGCAGTAAAACGGACGGCCGATGCCATTGTTGCTAAAGGCGAGGATATTCCAGACTTTTCAACCCTTGTGAATAAACTGAAAGAAGCCAACTCCTTGATTGAGATAATCCCTATAAAGGAAGGAAGAATACTGGATTTTGACCAATGCATACCACATGATGTTGTGCCTTTCAAAGGTACAACAAAAATTCATGAAATCACCTGGATCAAGGGAAAAGATCAAGGGAAAAGACAGTATGCAAGCAAGGAGACTAAGCTGTACAATTTGCCAATTTGATGTGACATGCTGCCATTACAAGCTGGGAGAAATTCCTCTTCTACACATGAGACAAAAACGTATCCTTTTTAATCCTATTCAAGAGTTGAATTATCATAATCATCATTATTATTATTATTATACTAATTATTATTTTAGTTATTGTAATAATAACCAAAATAAAACTTATTATTTTTCTCAAGTCTAGTAAATAATGGGGTTTCTCTTAGATCACTAGGCTAAATTCTCTTAAAATTCTTCACAATTTAATTTTCCTTAATAATACTTCAGCTTCAAATTCACTTGAAATCGCAGAAGGGAATTCAAGCACCAAAGAAGATGATTGGAAGTTGGTAAAACGTATCCTTTTCTCTATGTGCATACATTTGGTTTTAAGGGGCTATTCACACTGATGTACTGTATCGTGTATTAAGCCTCATGTTTTGAAACTTGTCATCATATGTTATTAAATAGACAAATTTTAAAACATGAGGCTAAATACAATGTGTCAATGTGGATATCCCCTGTTTTACATTAGAACTTTATAGAGAGAAAAATTACCTTATGGAGTTATTTTACATATTAAAATGTTTACGTCCTTAACCAAATTTCAGCACCAATTTGGCATAAATCTATTTACAAAGAAGTATATACCAGTAGCAGTGATGAAGAGGAAGAAGAAAAGACCACATCCAATCCCAGTTTTAAAACTCCTAAAATGAATGACTTTGTTGTTGTAAAATGCTTAGGCAAAAAAAGTACTCAGCACTTTGTTGCTGTAATAGATGAAATTATCAATAATGAGGAATATAGAGTGTTTTTTCTAAAAAAACCGGAACTACAAAGTTCAGCTTGCCTGAGGAAGAAAAGAAACAGTTGTTTGATATAAATATTGAGGATATCTGTGCAACATTAAATCAACCTACTCATTTCCATAGAAACACATATACATTTGATTTTGATTTTATGCCTTACAACATGAAATACTAGTGAATCAGAATTATTGCACTATGTACTAAGTCACTCACAGTATCACAATATATTAAAATTTCCAGATTAAACTATGTAAAACTTATCATGATTGTTTAATTATTTCAATCCTCACCTCCGTAGACATTTGTCTCACCTCCGTGGACAGCCAAAAATTTTAAATGTCAAAAAAACGGTTCAATGATCTAGGCCACTTATAACACTTTATTCCCCTAATTATTTCAGAGTTGTTTAATGAATTTTGTAGAGAAAAAATAATAATTTGTAATTTTTTTAATGATCGGTGAAAACTGCGTTAATTTGAGAATGACCCAGTTGCGTATCTCGACATGTTAATCAATTATTGCTTTCCTCAGCTAGTTGAACTCGAAAACATTCATCAACTTCATTTCCAACAAGATGGTGCTCCCCCACACTTTAGTGCATTGGTCACAGACGCTTTGAACAGAAAATTTGGAGATCGATGGATAGGCCGACAAGGACCTATGCTGTGGCCTCCAAGGAGTCCAGACCTGACACCTTGTGATTTTTTCTTGTGGGGTTACATCAAAAACATTGTTTATTCACAAAAAATTCGCGACTTGAACCACTTGAAAAACAGGATTAATGAAGCAATGACAACCATAACCGAAGAAATGTTAGCGAATGTTTGGAGAGAAGTTGAATATCGTTTGGACATTTGTCGAGCGACTAAGGGCGCCCACATTGAAATTTATTGATTATGTAAAAAAACTGTTTGAGATGACAAATAAGATTTAAAAAAAAACATTAATTGTAAGTAATTCTGTTTTTCTTTAAACAATGTTTGAAACCGCACCATGTATTACAAACAGCATTTCCATTTATATAGCTTTTTGGTTCAATGACTTTTGATTATATAGTACTCCTACATTCTAGGAGTACCACCCCTGAGTTACTCAGGAGTAAATCACCCCTAAGTTACACATTTCAAGAGTCATCATTTCATATTCAACATTACATTGTTTCAATTTTCATTCATTTTTTTTTTGTTTTTCAGGGATTTGAAGCATGATGAATCCTTGAAAATTGCAACAGTTGCGATTTTCAAGGATTACATGTATCAAATATCAAAGGATCATAGTTACTGTGAAAGTGCTTCGGAAAGCACCTCTGAACAGGTAGGGAAAATCCTTTTAGCAAATTTTCTTATTCCTCTTATTTTGAAATTTGATTACAGCTTATCTTTATATTTTTTGTTAGTTGAATATTGAAGTAGAAATTTTCAATTTGGATGTAGAGAAGATATTCTTCAGATCTGGTAGGCCTACTGTTATTATCTCTGTTGGGTTGAGAAATTAGCTTCTGAAACTGTAAAGTTATGAATGATTGCATTTCCTTACATTCGCTCGCACCACTCAAATCTGACTCAGTCATAGCAGTTCAGTCAATGTTATTAATAGATCTTTAATATAATAAAGACTCTCTACTCTACAATAATTATTGTTGACCTTTGCTGGGAAAAATTTAGATATTGAAACATTCTATTTATTCATTCATTTAAATTATTACAATCAAGTAATTAAACAAAAAAGGAAAGGTTGGCTTTGTGGTCGCGCCATATGTAGAAGTTGCTGAGAAATCTAAAGAGACCAGTTGGAAGTTTTTAACTTGAGTAGGCCTAATATCAAGATATTTCAAAAAAATTGCTAAAAAAGTTATTTCTAAGCCATTGGTGATTTCTTTTATCAACTTCTTAAATTCCAAAACTTTAGAATACTATTTCTGGATCATAAATTATATATGTTGAAGTAGGGCAGTGATTACTTATCATAACCTCATTTTGGACAACATTGACTTTATATCAAAATTAATTGGGAAGAAATGTACAGGCTTGGTCTAATTCTTACATTACATTTTCACATAAATTTTGCTCATAGTAACTTGAGTGAATATTTAATATAGTATGCCTTCAAAGAACATTATGGCTGTGCAAAGGCTAAAAATAAACTTTCTACTCGTGATATTTTTCAAAGTTTTTCGATTTGTATCATCAAGCCATCAAAATGAGTTTTCTCAGGAAAAATGTTTTTTTTATCATTACTTTTTGAGATATGAGCGCTTAAAGATTAAATTTTTGGGACAGAACATTTCAAATTCGGTAAGATATAAATCCATGAGATTTAGAAGATAGATTTCTTCATGGTATTGTTGATCTAGTAAAACAAAAATTTTCTGGAAATATCAATTTTTAAGATGGTTATTCAATTTACTAAAAATAACCAAAAATAACTTTTAGTTGAGTTATTTTTGGTAAATTGAAAAACTTTTTCAAAAATTGATATTTTCAGAAAATTTTTGTTTTACTAGATGAACAATACCATGAAGAATCCATCCTCTAAATCTCATGGATTCATCTCTTACAGAATTTGGAATGTTCTGTCCCAAAAATTCAAACTTCAGGCCCTCATATCTCATAAAAAGTAATGATCGGAAAAAATGTTTTTCTGAGAAAACTTTTTCATTTTAATAGCTTAATGATATACAAATCGAAAAACTTGAAAAAATATAACGAGTAGAAAGTTTATTTTTAGCCTTTGCACAGCCTTGAAGGTTGAGGGAATTATAATTAGGTACCTAACTACAGAGTACACTTCTTGTAATTCTGTTTCTTTTGATAGTTTATAGACTTGACTAATATGGGTTATATGAGTGAATATTTTTTTCCTGCATGATTGAAAAAACATAATGTCTTTTTCCTGTATAAGAAAAATATAAGAACGGGATTCTAAAGAAGCTATATTAATACGATTTCAACATATAATAAACTTTTAAAAACAACATATAAGTTTTAATCAGTCGTTCGAGGCGAGCGGACGGCTATCGAAGAGCTCTGATAAGAAACAACTTAGTCTTGTTCTATCCTAACCTGAATTCTGTTTTCTTTTCATATAAACACAGTATAATTTGAAAGTTCGGCCATGGCGCAGTGTTATTATTGTGAAAGTGCATTACCAGCATCAGGTGATTTTGTTACGTATTTCGGCTGTGAAAATAAATTCCATTTTGGATGTAGCCTGAAGGAAACAACATATCGCAGGATGTCCAAGGACAAAGTGGAAAAAGTGGCGGTGCACTCATTTCTGCAAAAATTCAAAGAAATCAACCACATTACCAGGTAACGAAGATATTACTAGTTTTGCTGTACAGAGTTAAAATTGATGGCACTATCGGAGAACTAGTGGATAGATTTCAGACTGATATGAAAAGTTTCACAGTACATATATTCAATGTGAAAAAACAAAATGAAGCCTATAAATACATCAGAGAAAATTTAAAACCAGAAGGTTTGAACTCTGTGTTGCAAATTTTCAGCGATTTTTTACTCCCAGTGAATTTGTTACAATTGATGAACAGTTGGTGAAATTTCGCGGTCGTTGCCAGTTCAGAATGTATATTCCCAGCTAACCTGGAAAATATGGCTTGAAAGTGTTAGCTCTAGTATGTGCCAAATCTATGTACTGCTTGAACCTAGAAGTGTATGTGAGTACTCAGCCTGATGGGCCATACAGACTTTCAGTCTGCAGAAGTGACACTACGATTGATAGAGCATGTAGCAGGTACAAATGGGAATTTGACCTCCGATAATTGTTTTACTTTGATACCGTTAGCCGAGAGACTTCTGAGTGAAAAACAATATTGACGATTGTAGGCACTATTCGAAGCAATAGGGTGGGTGTGCCACAGGAACTCAAAGCAAACAAAGACAGTGCTCTCTATTCATCTCTGTTTGCACATCACAAAGGAAAGACCCTAGTCTCCTACTGCAAAAACCAAAAATGAATGTTATTCTCCTTTCAACTATGCATGATGATCACAAAATAGATGAAGCAACAGTAGACAGGAAAAAACCTGAAATAGTAACATTAAAAATGTTATAACCACACAAGAATCGGAGTTGATGTACTGGATCAAATGTGTTCCAAATACGACGTAGCACATGGCCAATGGTGTTATTTTAGATTTACTTAATATTGCTACAATAAATGCATCACGGATCTACAATGCCAACAAAGCCAAACTGCGAGTCTTGCCCAGAAGTGACTCTATATCAAAAGTTGCTTGGGAGCTTATTGCTCCTAAAATACGAGAAAGGATCGAAATTCCTGGGCTGTCATCTGAAATTAAAAGAAGAGGGAAGAAAATTCTTGGAATTGACGATCACCAGCCACTACGACTTCCTGCTGATGACAAAGTTGGAAGGTACTATACAGATGCGGTAGACAACGTGATAGGTCCACTATTAAAAGCTGCAATGAATGTGGACAAAAAATTTGCCCAGACCATAACAGACTAGTGTGTGACATTTGTTTTGAAAGTCACTAAAGACAATGAAATGAGTAAGTGATATATTTTCCATCCTTCCCCATTGTAAATTTTCTATTCACTTTTCGCGAAGTTGTACATTTTACAAAATATCTGTGTTTGTACATACAAATATGTAAAATATTATCTGAAAAAAATTGAGTTTCAAGCTGATAAAGAGGAGTCATTTTTATTCGGTCATTATCATGATAAATTGAAATATTTTATCCAAGCTGAAACAACTGTAGAATTGCTCTTATTATTATTTAATCGTGATGATAAGTTATAAAAGACGTTACTCACGATTGTACTTGAAGAAAACCTAGTGAACTATTTTATACAATTAAAACAAAATGGGCTACATATGTAGCCAGCATGCTATAATGTGTTATTTTTGATGGTGCGCCTATCAGAGGGTTAAAAATCTAATGAGAAAACACCACTTACCTCTGCAGCAAATCTACAATCGTTTGTCAGAGTAAAATTTTTGCAATATAGGAAATGCAAACATTTCTGAGCAAAAAATCTTCAAAAAACCTCATAATTCAGGACCTCTGACAGCATCATGCAAAGATCCTCAATACAGGTTGAGGAATGATTGAGAGCTCGACGAGAGCGGTTGTATCAGAGTGGTTGCTGCGTCAGCTGTGCAAAGTTTAAATGCTCCATAACAAAATATTTCGTACTAGTGGACCGTACTATAGTGAATAATTTATTTGAAGATTTAAAAAATGGCTTGTCTTATTTGGTCTGAATCCGTTCGGAATTCAGGTGAGCTGATTTCATGTGTCGACTCTGAAGCGAATTTTCATACAGGATATGTGAAAATGACCAAGGACGATGCAGACTACATGAAGAAAAATAAACAAATTTGGATATGTAGTAGCTGTTCCTCCACAGGTCGCAAAAGTTTGGTTAGTGAATCGACCAAACAGGAAACAAGGACTCCAAGAACTTGCAGGAGTTCTAGAGGAAATTGCAGGAAATCATAATGGAGGAGAATATTAATAAAATGGAGTTGGAGCTTGGGAAATCAATTGAATCATGTCATCAATAAATAAACGACATAAATAAGAAGTTTCATGAGCAAAACAGGCAAATTAGCACATGCCTCATCAACATCAATATACTTTCAACAGAAGTAGCTAGCCTCAGGGAAGAAAATGCATAGCTGAAGGAGCACGTCGAGGATATAAAGAATACTCAAGATCGAACATGCTGGAAATAAATAGTATACCCAAAAAAGGATGAAGATGTACAAGAAATTATTTTTATAATGAGCAAAGCATTGGGACACAAAATAAAAGCAGATGCAATCGACATTTGTCACAGACTAAAACAACAAAATGAAAACCTACATCCACCAATCGGTGTTAAGTTCATTCATAGAACAGACAAACAAGAAATATTGAATAAAAAGAAAGTTACGAGGCAGTTTTCTACAAAACAGATGGGAGAAAAAATGGACCATCCAGTCTATGTGAACAAAAGTCTAGCACCTGCGCAAAAAAGGATTTTCACCATGGTTAGAGAGATCTTTAAAAGAGGTGAAATCAAATACCTATGGATCAAGGAAGGGAAGATTCTGGCAAGGAAAGAAGACAGAACATCAGTTATTGAACTCAAAGTTGAACGTGAGAAGTGCATCAGAGCAGCCAGGTAATCCAGCAAATAACAGTGTCACTGAATAAAAATGTCATCAGAAATAAGTAAAAGAGAAACACTAATTATTCACCAAAATACGGTATATGCAGTCTGCAAAGTAATTTTGATTTATTCATAGTTCAAATGAGGAAATTAGAAAGCAACCTGCTAATAATAGTCTTGACAGAAATATGGATACTAGAAAATGAAATAGACTTATATCATAATTCGTCCCTTTGGAGCAGAACTATCTTAAGTCCAAATTTTCCATTTTTTGAGTTATGAATGAAATTGATCATATCTAGGTTTATCTTCATGCTGCAGAGTCCAATTTTACCCATTCACCTTCTATTTCATTAGTACAGTTATAGCTTAAGTCCTCATTCGCATTTCTATCAGAGCAGAACTATCTTATGTCCAAAAAGATTGTTCTGCACTGAACTTCTATGTGACCTAAGTATCCAATGTCCAAGATGGGTTAGTTCTGCACTGAACGAAAATTGATTTTGGCGGCAATGAAATCACATTGGCGGCATTGGCGCACTGCAGAATCTTTTTTCCGACCATAAGCAATATTTAACCTTCTAGTCGTGACCCTATTTTTTTCTGACAGTCGTGACCCTGGGTCCCAGGGACCCACTTCTTTAATATTGAATATTTCAATATATTTTAAGATTTAATGTTATTCTATATGATTCTGATATGTCCAAGGGTTATTGAAGAACGCATTGAGCACTTATGTAAAGCAGAAATCGATCTTTATTATAATTATAAAAATAAATTTGTAAAACCTTGCATTTTTAGGGTGGTGAAAAGTAACGTTAGGTTATTATTTTATATAAAGTGAACAAAACCTTACAGTGATGAATACTATGATGGATCTTACATGCAACACTACTAGAAAGATAGGGAAAAAATTGGAAGGTCATAGTTCACTTTTAGGGTATTTTTTACCCTACCCTCAATTTCATGTTGCACAATCTTTGCAAGACTCATGAAATTATAGTGATGAATACAGATATTATAAATCCTAAAACCTACATGAAACACTACTAGAAACATTGAAAAAATATAAGGTCTCATAAAGTTCACTTTTAGGGGAGATTTAGTATTCCTGGGATCACCTGAAGTTCATTGGTTTCACTATCATCCCACTCAGGGTCAGTATTCTTATCTTGAACTATGAATTTATTTTTAGCATCACTAATGTCATTGAAATAAAGATTCAGAAGTCAATTTGCACATTATTCGAAGTCTCTGTTCAAAATAAACATATTGACTGCTTGAATTCAATCACTATTGCATGAAAATGTGCATTTGAAAGAAAACGAAAAAAGTTGTGTTAGTCGTGACCCTTGAGTCCCTGGGACACAGAAATGTCATTTCACGAGAACAACAAGTCACAGAGCACTAACACTCTACATCAAGTTTGAGTGTCTACTGACATGAATTTACATGGGTCACAATAGACAGTAAAGCAAATGGAAGCAAAATTATAACCAAAACAAAAATTGCCCGGGTCCCTGGGAAGGGTCACGACTAGAAGGTTAAAAGCAGAGCAGAGAAAATAGTGAAATTTTTGGAGCTTGGAAGAGATGGTAAGTAAATATAGATTTACAATGTAGAATTTCAGTGAATTTTATTTATAAAAATAATTACCTTATACAAAATGCAATGTGTCATGGATTATCAGACATCATAATATTCAAAATATGTGTGATTTTTAAGGTTAGGATAGAATTGATGCTTTTTTCTATTAATTTATTTATAAAAGAATAGTTTTTACTCTCAATATTAAGACATTTTTTCCACATTGCATAGTTCACTGAAATTGTACACTTCAGTAAAGTTTATTCATGTGTTATTCTATGCATGCCCCTAATTGAACACTGCAATAGACTATTCAAATTCTTCTATACAGCTCACCAACAGTTTGTTGTTATCAATCGATGAGACCCTTATAGGAACAAAAAGTCAAAATGCTATCACTCAATACTTGCCAAATAAACATAATCACCGATGGGGCATCAAACTGTGGGTATTGTGCGACTCGGTATCCAATTACTGCATGTCCATGATGTGCTACAAGGGAAAAAAGGACCTCTGAAGAAACTAAGAAGTATGGTTTAGGGTATGCAGTTGTTACAGCTCTGTTTTGTGCAAGCAATTATTTTAACAAAGGATTTCATGTCTTAACAGATAAGTGTACCTCTAGTGAAAAAATTGTATGAACTGAAAACGTTTTCACTTGTACTGTTAGAAAAAACAAGAAGGGATTACCTGATGGAGTGAAACAAAATCTTCAAGTGGGCCATAAAAAAGTATTTCAAACAGGGAAAAGTAGTGGCATTTGCTTATAGGGAGAAGAAGTCACAGAAGAAACCTGTTGTATTGTTGTCTAGTTGACCGAGCGAAGTGAGGTCTAAGATTCAAGTCGACGGTTTGGCATTTCTCTTAATGTTTATATGTTGCGCATTTACGGCGAAACACGGTAATAGATTTTCATGAAATTTGACAAGTATGTTCTTTTTAAATTGTGCGTCGACGTTTATACAAGGTTTTTGGAAATTTTGCATTTCAAGGATAATATAAAAGGTAAAAGGAACATCCTTCATACGCCAATATTGGAGTAAAAATCAGACAATAGAATTATTAATCATAAATCAGCAGTTTAGTGGACTATTAATAATACTACCCGTTCAAAAACATCGAACATCTGGAAAATGTATCTTTCCTTCAACGTTAGTAGACAGCTGATTATAATACTACTCATTCAAAAACATCAAACATCTTGAAAATGTATCTTTCCATCAACGTTGTAGACAGTTGCAGCCAGACCTGATAACAGCGCTCACACTCACATTCCGGGACGAAACGTCATGGTACGATAGGACAGAAAGCTCCATGTTTATTTAGGAGTTTTTCTAGACATTTGAAATTGACAAATTATTTATTAATTTTTGAGAAAACTTAACAACAGGTCAATGTAACTTACTGAGCGCGAGGTTTACTGTTCACAGAACTACTAGTAAAACAGAAGTAAAAGATGTGGAGTCTGTAAAACGACGTCATGGTAGGGTAACACATGAGAAAAAACCATTCATTATATTAGACTATATAATATTAATTCGGAATTACTTGTAGCCAGTAAATGATTATAATGCTCTAAAGAAATTAAAAAAGTCCTATTGGAAATAAATGAATGGGCATCAATGAATTATCCACTTGTCGTAGGCATAGATGAATTTAGCCAGCTAGCAGATTTATCCTCAATTGATTTACTCAGTTTCATCTTATCAACTAATCATTTGAAATATATATTTTATCATAGGGGCACTAACAGCATGAATTTTATCAATATTCCAGAACCAGATCGGCCAGAAGAAAAAGTATGCCTAAGAGGTTATCTACCAGAAGATAGCAAGCACCATAACTTTCTAAATTGCATGATTGAATTGAAAAATCTTTTACAGCAATATGATAAAATAAACGCAGGTATTTTCAAAGAAGCTCTTTTAACACTTCGAACCGAAAATCTTCATGCTTCATCGTCGGTCTTCAAAGAAATTGAATTGAGGAGTATGAATGTTTACTATAATGAATTGAAAATGTTCCTTCTATCAACTACTTCAAAATATAGGATGGGATTCAGTATGGAGGGAGGCGGAGCTTACGTATCATTTGACAACAGTTCTCGCAGATATAGAACCAATGAAAAATATATTATGGTTAGTCGAGACACTCAAGTGATGCTTAATGAGGAACTGTTGGATGCTGTTTCGAAAATTGATATATCTCGATGCAAGATACCAAGAATCAGATGGATTGATGGAGTTCCAGGGAGCGGAAAAACACATCTAATTGTTGATAAACATCGACCAATGGAAGACCTCATACTAACTCAAACAAGAGCCGCAATCAAAGGAATAAGATCAACTATAAAGGAGAAACACGGAAATGAATTCAACTCAATCATCAATTCAAATTACAGAACCGTGACGTCGTTTCTAATTAATGACTGCCACAAAAAATATAAGCGCGTATTCATCGATGAAGCTGTCCTTATGCACGCCGGCTTCGTAGGATTCGTCTCTGAGCTGACAGGCGCAGACGAGATAGTACTGGTTGGAGACTCAAAACAAATATCTTACATCGAGAGAAGTGCTTTTCCAGCAGTGTGGAAAAATATTTCTGTTTTCGCGGATCCGGATTCTTACCAATCAGTAACCAACAGGTGTTCAATGGATGTGTGCTGTCTGTTGTCTAACTACTACAATGATATCTGCACTACAAATAAAATTATTCGATCAATTGAACCAACAATAATTAACGGAGAACCTCACAACCTACAACCACAAACTTTAATCCTCACATTCACGCAATCAGAAAAACAAATGGTACTGGAAGCTGTTAAAAACAAGGCTCCCGCTGGCTCATTAACAATACTAACTATACATGAAGCTCAGGGTTTAACGTTTAGAGATGTTATCCTAGTGAGGAAAAATACTAAACCACTCAAGATTTACAATAGCATTCAGCACATAATAGTAGCACTTAGTAGGCATACCAACTCATTCAGATATTTAACAGTTGGAGAGCAAGATCTCATGCTGTCATTAACTCAAAAAATACAATCAGTTGAGGACAAGGATATCTACAATACAAGCATAAAACAGCAACCTTTATTTATACTGTGAACAAACAGGGTGAAGCAGAACAAGTATGCAAAGAAGCTCTATGTTCATTGTATCAAGTAGGGCGGAAAAAAATTGATATAATGAAAAGTCGTGTTCAGAGTGGTGTATCAGCTCCTCCACCTGATTGCAGAGGAAAGCATATGAACAGACCTCACCGGATGGATGATTGTACCAAACAGCACATCGTGGAACATATAAACAGATTTCCAGTAGAAGAATCTCACTATTCCAGAAACAAAAACCCACATAAAAAATATCTGTCTCCCTTACTGAATTTAAGTAAGATGTATGAGCTATACATTGAAGAGTGTAATCAAGCTAATCTACAAGACAAATTCAAGATAAAAAAGAGTTCTTACAACAAAGTATTTGTCACAGAATTTAATTTATCTTTTGGATCCCCTAGGAGTGATACTTGTGCAACCTGTGATGCTGGTGAAGACAACCAGGAACACAAAGAAAACGTGAAAAGTGCATTTGAAGCAATGAGATACGATAGAAATAGAGCAAAGTCTGATAAGAATATTGTATTTTTAACTATTGATTTGCAACAAACAATGCCCCTTCCCAAGCTATCTACATCAAATGCCTTCTATTTGCGGCAGATGTGGTTTTATAATTTCGGCATACACATCATTGATAACAGCTCAGAAAGAGCATGTTTCTGTACTTGGACAGAAGATATCGCGAACAGAGGAAGCTCAGAAATTTACAGCTCCCTTTTGAGGTATATTGAAGTAGATGAGAGTATAACAGACAAAAAGCATTTAATCATCTGGTCAGATTCATGCGCTGGCCAAAACAAGAATTTCACTATGATTTGCCTCTATCAGTACCTTGTGCTGAAAGGATACTTTGACTGCATAGACCATAAATTTCCTGAAGTTGGTCATAGTTACCTTGATTCTGATCGTGACTTTGGAAGAATTGAAAAAAAATTGCGAAAACATGAAGTTATTTATGTGCCAGAAAAATATAGAGAAATAATTTCTTCAGCATCTAAAATTAATCAGGTAATTGACATGACAAACCATTTCAAAAAACTCGAGGAGCTGCCAGAAAAGCTTCATATACTGAACAGGAAGAAAGACTCATTGAATAAAAAGATCAGATTCCGGGATGGTATAAAATGGGTAAGGGTCAATAAATTCGGTTCTTATCTCTACAAAGAGTCATACGATGAAGCAACACCATTTATAGAAGTCAATCTACTTAAAAAGAAAAACTCTGTACCACCTGCTGCTGAAGACATTCATATCCAGAGAATTCGTGAGAAGTATGGAACAATTTCAGAAGAGAAAAGAAGAAATCTCCAAGAACAGATTAAGTTTGTGAGGCCTGAGTACCGGTACTTCTATGAGGAGATTATTGAAAACTTTCAATAAAAACTCTATCTGAGACAGTAGTTGATCACCATTCAAACATTTTCTTTTATTATGAAGATCTCTCTTGCTTGATCATTACGACTCTTTGTAGAGATCTTTATAATGAAAGAAAATGTTTAAATGGTAATTAACCACTGTCTGAGATAAAGTTTTCAACTTATTTTATCCTTAACTTTATTCTCATCTTTTTTTTTCACTTTTCATTGAAAATATTACCGAATTCTAAAATTTTGAACGAAATTACCCAGAAGCAAGTCCTAGAACACAGAGACTTTGGGATTGAAAGGCAAAAAACATTTTATTTCATTATAAACAGTGTGTGAATATAATTTTTGACATAATAAACACCTTTTTCACTTTTCAAATAGTTCAGTTTTTTTACAAACCTTTCATGAATGAAGGTGTTATGTACACATTTTTATGAAAAAAACATATATGCAATGGATAAAAAAATTGGAAAATCATGTCAAAAAAATTTATTTGTAAGTGATAACATAATATCAAAATTATAGGAGTATTGTAATAACCATGAAAAAGTAGCCATAAAAAAACTTTGAACTCGATTTTCTCAAAAAGTATGATTTGTAACATAACACCTTCATCCACTCATGTCTTCAATTGGCACACAAATAATTATAAACACAAAAACAAAAATGGCTGATTTGGATTTATTAGACATTGAAGACTTTTCGATTCCAAATTCACAAGATGTCAACAATACAATTCAACCTTTCAACTTGAAAATCATCAATTTCAACATCATAAGCTACAATAAAAATTTTGAAGAATTTCTTATTCAACTGGAAGACCTGAACGTGGATTTCGACGTGATAGTCTTAACGGAATGCTGGATTGCTGGTGGTGTTTCCTTGAAATCAATTCTGTGGTGCCAGGGTAAAGGGGTATAAAATTTATGTCAATTTTTGGTGAAATGGAGATATGTCCACCAGCTTATAGAGCTTGAAATTCTCTACAAGTGTGTAAAGGGATATATTATGTCCTAAGACTATTATTGCAGTTTCTATACGAATGTGCAAAAGGAAACATCAGAGTCACATACAAATGTGTTTTGGTAAAGGGATATAAGTCAACATAATTCATCATCATAATTCAAAATCATCATCTTCCACTAGTGGAATAACACCGATCGATAAGAGGGGCTCACACAGTCCTCCAAATAAAATAAGTGAGGAAATACTCGAACAGGCAAGGCAACATATCTTGTCCATACCTGCATATGAGAGTCATTATTCTAGACGACACACAAACAAGAAATATTTTCCTTCTCACTATACTTTGGCACTCATGTATAGGGAATATTGTAAGATAGCTGACAAGCCGATATGCAGAACCCTTTATGAGAGAATCTTTCATGAACAGAATTTGGCAATAAAAAGTCCAAAGAATGACACGTGCAATTTATGTGACACTCTCAATATGAGAATGTCGTTGGCATCAGAGGAAGAGAGAGTGAACATTGAAGAAAAATTGAGAACTCATCAAAGTCTTGCCGAATTGGCCTATGAATCAAAGAAGAATGATAAAAAAAATAGTGAAACAGATGGAGGTATGAGAGTGTTGGCTTTTGACATGCAGCAATGCCTGCCAACCCCTTTACTACAAAGTGGAGTGGCCTTTTATAAGCGTCTTCTATGGACGTTCAATTTAACTGTTTATGACTGTAAAGATAGACAAGCATATTGCTACATGTGGTCTCAGCCCGAAGGAGGAAGAGGAGCCAATCAAGTGGCATCATGCCTTTCAAGACATTTTAGCAATATGCCACTCAATGTCGCCCATGTTGTGATGTATTCAGATACTTGTGGCGGCCAGAATAAAACAGATTTCTAGCTGGGATGTGCCTATCGTTTTTGAAAAATAGTGATACAATTAAAATAATAGATCATAAGTTCCTTGTTGCAGGTCACACTCACCTCGAGTGTGACTCTTCACACGCCCAGATTGAAAGAAAAAAGAAGAAAACAACAAGCCAGTTGAAATTTACCACCCACACGAGTGCGTCAGACTGGTAAGGAACGTCCATTTGTTGTAAAAGAAATGAAACAGGAACATTTTCATGAATACTCAGACTTGTTCAGTACAGCTCTTCAAATGAAGAAAAATAATGCCAATGGAGAAAAGTTCATCTGGAGAGAAGTCAAGTGGCTGCGGTATGAGAAAGGCTCGAATGTAGTTTTCTATAAGGAGACATTGAGTGTTGAGGCAGAATTTAAAAAAATTAGTGTCTTTAGAAGAGATCATGGGAATTCGAATCTCACCCTCCGGCTGAGCTACAATTCACGAGTTCCAATAACAGTTGCTAAGAAAAAAGATTTGCTTGCACTCCTACCCCTAGTGCCTGACATATTTCATAAATTTTATGAAGAACTGCCGACAACAGCCACTGGAGGAGACATCCATCCTGATACAATTCAAGATGATGAAGAACATTTGGAGTAGGGAGATTGAGAAAAGTATGAATTTAGTTTTTTTAGTTTATAAAAGTACATGATGATTTTATTTTTAAGACTAAACTTGAGATGGACTAATAATGAATGATAGGTAAGTTTGTGAGTTGATACTTTAGTGGTACATGAAAAATTATATAAAAGATTTTGATACTGTAATGGGAGATCAGATTAATAATATTCAACAATCAAACCGAACATTTTCCATTTAGAATAACAAACTCTATCACATTGCTTACTGTTTAATGTGCTGTAAAGCATCACATGTTTGATATTATAATTTATATTAATCTACAGATTCTGATAAAGTTTTTAATATTTCACAGAAAGTTGTTACTTTTTTCGAGGATTCATTTATTCTTAGGTGAAAATCACCCAATTAATTTTTAAATGAAGGTAATTAACTTATTAATGCTAATTAGCAGCTATATAATGCCAATTTCATAAAATGCAAACAGAAATGGTTCTGTTTATCATTGTTCTTAAATTTGGAAATGTGTGAAAAGGGGTATATGTCAAATGAGGAATGTGCAAAAGGGTATAAGTTGTACAGAATTATAATTCTGAAACATATGAATGGGTGTCTGGAAGAAGGGCCTATGTTCGAATTTTCATGAATCTTGTTTTTTGGTGGAATAATGGCCTTTGTTATGTCTTCTATCGACTGTAGAGATATTAGTTACAAAAGTATCCAACAGAGCTCAGGGCAATGCATAAATTGAAAATGTCCAGTGGAAGAACGGCATATTTTATGTTTATTTTTTTGAGTCCACCAACAGCTGGAGACAGCATTGATGAAAGTTCTAGGTTGTGGCTTTTTATGGTGCTGTGTTGCAGTCTAAACTGATGGATCTAGTGCGTGGTTATGTTGTATTTTAATTAGTTTGAAGTTTTAGTTTAAAGTTTAATTTGTGACTAGCAACTCAAGATGGATTTGTCACAAAGAGATGTTGAAAATCTGTACAGTGGGAGGAAACGATCATTGAACGTCACTCAGTGGAAGGTGTGATGTACCAATGATTGTACAGTCCTCAAAATACAGAATAAATTTGTTCATAGGCTAGTACAAGAACGGAATAGCTTCTATCACCGTAGAAACAATACAATCTTATCTGAGGTAGATAGACGACCATTATCTAACTTACAAAGAAGGAAATAAATAAATCTGTAATTGTATGCCTTCCAAAAAATTAGTCAATGGAAAAAACCGTATATGTTTATATGCCTATGGATTGGAACAGTAAAGTTATATTTGAAGGTTAGTTTCGAAATGAAAACATAACCCCAAAACAAACCAAGGCTAGCTCATTAACAAGTAGCAAATTGAGAAGGCAGTTCAACTAAACATCGATCATAGAAATAATATATTATTAAATTTTTCATTTTTATACTTTCGTTTCTAGGCCAAATAAGCCCGAATATTTATTTATTTAAACTACAAAAAAAATATACTTGTTAAAAATATATGAACAAATTAGCTTAGCCATATATAACGTTTGAGGGTCGATATTCTAGCATATAAAAAACAATATAAACAAAAAAATAGGAAGAAATATTTATTTATTATGATGTTCGTTATTGTTATAAACATATATATTCTTATGTCTACTTTATGTTATACAAGCATGTCTATGTTCTATAATCATTAGCTGTTCATTGAAGCCAATTTAAAAGCATATCATCATAGACGAATTCTATTATTTATGTTGGGTATTATTATAATTATAAAAAACTAAATAATAATTTGGAACAACTTAAAATCAGGAATTTCACCCTATTTTAAAAGCTTTAAAGTTGGACACAGTGACACCACCCATTCGGCGTATTGGTTACGTCACAGAATCGGACCAATCCCGAATTAATATGTAAATTTGGCGAGATAAAATTTGGAGGAGAAATTGAAGTGAAAATTAGAAGAGGAAGACTCGAGGCCATTTTGCAAGGATCATCGGTAGGATGCAGACCTAGTCCACGTACCTAATTGTTCAAAAGCTTTAATTTCTGTTTCATGTAACTTAATCTTCGTTTTTCTGTTTTTTAAAAAGTTGTTCCAAAGTTCCTATAATAATTGTGATATTAAGATTTTAAATTTCATTCAAATAAACCCTGAAATTATATCAGTGAAGTCTGTTCAACATTTTTCGCCACGTGGAAGGACCCAGCCGGAACGATATATTCTACGGCCGAATATATTTCGAAAAACCAAAAAACGGAAACAAAAGTCTACGTAAGTTGTTCGAATATATAAAAGGGGATCCCCATAAATCTGCGAAAATTGTACAGCGCATAAATTCGTCCATTTGGAAAAGTCATGACTATAGTTTTAAGGGTACAAAATTTATCATAATTAAATTTTATAGTATTAAATAAATTTAACTGTCCACGCTGTACTTAGCTAAAAGGTCTATTTTCCTTAGGCGAAACCACACCCTGAGAGTAATTTTAATTATTAATTTGTTCTATTCTCTGAATCACCATTTAATATTAACTTGTTTTTTCTTGTTTAACTAGTTCAGTTTATGACCCTTTCCTAAGGGCTATTATCCATTTTATTTTGTTTAATTGAAGAGTACCAAACTTTTTATATAATATTTATAATTTAAAGATTCAAATCTGTTGTCAACCAATCTTCATTCTGTATCTATTTGAAAGCTATTATTTACATAATCTGTTTATCAATTTATTCATTATTTGTTGTAAAAATACTTCCTTCAGAATATATCCATTTTACCGTTTTATTAAACTGGATTTACTTCATTATACCTCCAAATTCGTTCTTTCTCGACTGACACACATTGATCATTCAGGACACATCCTGTTTTGCAATAGTCAGACAGTAGCGAGTATAATATCTATCATTAGATTATTATTTCTTCTGGTGGTAAATGGTGGTCGATTTTCTTATCAAGTAACAAATTCTGTCCTTGAGGGTATCCCGCAGAATCAAATAATAAATCGACTTCCCCTAGCCTATCCCACCGAGGTGAAGTGAATCCTACATTATTAGCCGACCAACATCGCAAAGAGAGGTAGTAGATCGTTTAAACAGCATTAGAATTAAACTCGGTACTCGAAATATTTACTATTTTGGTTCAGCACTTTGCTCTCATACAACCTATAGTACTTATCAGAGACCTGGTTCGCATGGATTTGCCATTCTATCTGTTGTTTCATACGGTCTAACATCTTTCCAAATTACGGCACAATTATTGGATTCTGGATATATTCGTCATCATTTGGAGAAAAGGTTCACTCCAAAATCACTATCTCTGTCTGATCGTAGTGACAGCAGAATTTATTTGCAGCAGGTTCAAGTTGAACTGCATTTTATTATTAAATTGAATTTAATTCCACCTTACCATATTAAGTTAGAAATTCAGGTCCCTTACTTCGGCTACCTTTGTAGACCGCCAACCTCTTTATTGAGCAAGTTAACTTTTTCAATCTGTTCTATCTACACACCAGCCATTCTGCTTCGATACTCCGATTTAAGTGATGTCGACAATCCGATTAAACAAAGATTGATCAACCTAACCTGCAAATATCTATCATTGAATCATAACCTCAAATATTACAACTGTTCAACTATTCTATTTAATCTGACTATTCTAACCATCAATTACTTGTTTATTGTACGTCCTCTCTTTTCTACGGAACAAAATAGGTTACAACATTCGCCAATACAAGGTAAGACCCGACGTACAAGGACATCGTACTCAAGACCGAACAATTATAATTCTAATTTATTATCATATAGTTCCAATTATATAATTTCGTGTCCCCCCCTTTGGAGTAAGATCATGACACATGACACTTCAACGGAGGCCGATATCTGACAAAGGATAAAAAACAAAAATTTCTTCGCAATTCTGGTCAAGAATATACTGATAAACGTGGAAAAGGGAAAGTAATAGCAGGAAAAAACTTCCAACGAGGGCTACAGGTTGTGATCAATCGTGTAAAAAGACAGGTTGTAGGAATCTTTCACTTGATAGTGTTCATGAACTTCATAAACGGTTTTATCAGTTGAGCTACAATGAACAACAACTTTTCCTTCATTATCTTCGTTATGTGAAAATCAGGAGACCTGGAAAGACTGTCGCAACATCTCACAAACTAGCAGGTTTTGATTTCAGAATTAATAACAAGCCAGTATGCCGTGCAACTTTATTACATGTATTCTCTATCAGAGTAAAACGTATTCGAGTTCTTCAGGCTAAACTGAAGGCTGGAGAAACAACTCCACGTGATCAACGAGGTAGACATTTAAATCGACCCCATGCTGTAGATAACAATATTAGAGACCTAATTAGGGAGCACATAAGGAGCTTCCCTCTTACAGAAAATCATTACAGTCGAAATGTGTCAACCTAGAATAATCTAAGTATGGACTTGTCAGTGAAGAAGATGCAAAGGCTTTTCGAAGAAAAATATAATCAACCAGCTACATACAGTTTGTACAGTTTTGTTAATCGGGAATTCAATTTAAGATTTGGGTCTCCTAGGTCAGATACTTGCAAATTGTGTGATCAACTATTCGCAAAACTTGTTTTGGCATCTACAGATAATGAACGTAAAACGATACAAGAAGAATCTAGTTTGCATCATATGAAAGCAGACAGTGCGTATAAACAGCTGTCAGAAGCTGAACATAAACTTTTCTATAAAAATTTTCTATAAAAGTTTATTAATGTATTTAATAAGATTGGACTACTTTACTGAGGTACTCTTATTAAACTTTTATTGAAACTCTGATTTGATTATTATTCTTACTTATTGATTACACAGGCCAACAATGAAAAAACTTTTTTACTGAAAATATCTCTTTCTTATGTTTTTTAGGTCGCTGAATCCAAATATGATGCTTAAAAAGTCGTATCACCCACCATTTATTCACATTTCATAGATACATTTTTAGATATATACAGATGTTTTACGAATTTTACAGCTTTTTTATAGTTAAAATAAAATTGCAAATGTAGTTCTAATGTACGTGGATGATGTTGGTAGCACTGCTGAAACACATTCTAAACAGCTGATGTATTTTTATACTTTCAACCTAACCTCAATTTCACATTTCCTGTGCATGTGCTCAGTACAATGTCTACTCGCGGTTGTAAAAATTCTGCTGACAGTTTTTGTTACATTTGTGGTGAGTTTGTTATTAAAAAACACCAAAGAAACATTACAGATTTTGTTAGAAAAGTTTATCTAGCATACTTTGGAACCAAACTTGGAGACCAGGATAAATCTTGGGCGCCGCATAAGGTATGTTATGTATGTGTTGAGGACCTTAGAAAATGGTCAAAGAAAGCCAAAAAACATTTCAAATTTGCTATTCCTATGATATGGAGGGAACCAAGAAACCATTCTGATGACTGCTACTTTTGCAGTGTTGACATAAGTGGTCATAATTCTAAGAACAAGAAGGTAATAAACTACCCTAGTCTTCCATCTGCCATCAGACCAGTAGGGCACAGTGTTGACTTGCCAGTTCCAGAACCACCAGAGGACCTTAATTCAATTGAAATAGAAGTATTTTCTGATGAACAGTTGGAGGTAGAAGAACATGATGAAGAATTTCAATGTATTGCAGAAAATTCAGAGCCTAAATTGTTTACTCAAGTCGAGCTTAATCACTTAGGGATCTGGGCTTAACAAAAGAAAAGGCTGAGCTGCTTGGCTCTAGGCTAAAAGAAAAGAACTTGTTGGCTGCTGGAACCAGCATTCATGTGTATAGGAAGAGAGAACAGCAATTTTCAAAGTATTTTGAACTTGAGGAAGGTTTGGTGTACTGCTCAGACATTTCTGGTCTAATGAATGAGTTTGGAATTGAGTACAAGAAAGAAGATTGGAGGCTGTTTATTGATTCATCCAAAACTAGTTTGAAGGCTGTTTTACTACACAACAGTAATGTGTATGCTTCTGTACCTGTTGGTCATTCTGTATGTATGAAAGAGAGCTATGAAAACCTAGAAATAGTTTTAAATAGAATAGGTTATTCTGCTCATGGTTGGATGATATGTGGTGATTTGAAAGTAGTAAGCATGCTCCTTGGTCAGCAAAGTGGTTTCACCAAATTTCCATGTTTTCTGTGTGAATGGGACAGTAGAGCTAGGAATCAACATTGGTGCAGAAAGAACTGGCCTGCTAGGGAGTCTTTAAAGCTTGGTGAGAAGAACATTCTACGCAAAAACCTTGTAGATCCGAAAAATGTGCTCCTACCACCACTACATATTAAGTTAGGTCTCATGAAACAATTTGTAAAAGCTTTACCTAAAGATGGGGCATGTTTCAAATATCTTTGTCAGAAGTTTCCACACCTTTCAGAAGCTAAACTCAAAGAAGGTGTCTTTACCGGACCTGACATTAGAAAAATGATGTTTGATGATAACTTTGAAACCACAATGACCTCAAATGAAAAAGAAGCATGGGTATCATTCAAGCAAGTTGTTGTCAAGTTCTTAGGAAATGATAAAGACCCAGAATATGAATCTATTGTTGCAAACATGTTGAAAAAATTTGAACAATTAGGATGTTTGATGAGCTTGAAAGTTCACTTTTTGAACAGCCACCTCGATTACTTCCCTGACAATTTAGGAGATTTTAGTGAGGAGCAAGGTGAGCGTTTTCACCAGGATGTTAAAGTGATGGAAAAACGTTACCAGGGCCGCTGGAACACCAACATGATGGGGGATTACTGTTGGTCACTTCACCGGGAAGTTCAGCAAGCAATTCATCGCAGAAAATGCTACACAAGAAGCTTCAAGGAAAAAAGGGAAAGAAAGTATAGACCAATTCCAGTTGACAAGTGAATCTTGTATTATCACTCCAACTACTATTGTTCGACATTTAACTGTAAATAAAAACCATTTTAATGATTTTACATTGTGTTTCGTTTATTTCCCTATATACAGTATCAGGATATTAGACTATATAATAAAATTCATTTTGCTTGGAAACTGTGGGTGATACAGAGAAACTAAGGCCATATTTGGCATTAATAATAATAATTATTATTGATGATTACTTGTTCATTGCTTTTTATTGAAACTGAACTGGCAATTTGGCATTAATAATAATAATTATTATTGATGATTACTTGTTCATTGCTTTTTATTGAAACTGAACTCTTATTGAAACTCTGATTTCATGATTATTCTTACTCTTATTGATAATTCTTGATGATTACTTGTTCATTGCATTTTATTGAAACTGAACTTTTATTGAACCGATGATCACTTGTTCATTGCTTTTATTGAAACTGAAAAATAAAATTATTACATAGCCTATATCTTATGATTTTATTCTAAAAATGAAGAGTTTTTTTATATCGTTCCAATATCATGATGGCACATTATTGGCTTCAAGTGTTATTCTAATGTGACGCTAAATCACTCTGAATGAATAAAAACCCTTTTATGTAGAATAATAATATTATTAATAATGTTTGATAATATTACACTATTATATCACATAATAGGGGTCTGTATTGTGAAATATTTGTTGCTGAAGAGGATTCTTGTGAAGTGGAAAAAGGGCCTATGTTGAAAAATCACTGTTTTCCAATGCTAAAACTTAAAAACGCTCTTCTGTAAAATTCAGAAAACCTAACATAGGCCCTTCTTCCAGACACCAATTCAACGAAAACCATAAACTGTGAGCATCAACTAGGTAAAAAAAAGAACATTTCAATGAATAATTAATTTTATATGGTTTTTATTTAAGTAGATTAAAAACCTGATTTGTGGGGACATTTCAAACTTTCTTTTTTGTCTCTGAAAAACAAGGTATATTGACATATACCCCTCTACCCTGGCACCACAGAATTAATAATTATACCTGCCACAAAACAGAAAACAATATTCTACAGAATGATGGAGTAATAATTTATGTCAAATCCGACTATTTTGTCGAAATAGAAGAAATTGCAGTTAGGCAAGCCAACTGTTTGAATATACATTTAAAAATTGGGAAAGATACTTTTGTTATAACAGCGTTATATAGATCTCCATCACACTTGGACTTAACAGAATTTCTCATTGATCTGAGGCAGATTTTGGATGATAATGGAAAGTATTTTCAAATCGTTCTAGGAGATTTGAACATCAACACAAAAGAACCAAATCAGTACAGGCAACTGGAAGACTATGATAATCTACTCAGTGAATATGGATTCCTACATTGTATAAAGCAGGCAACTCGTATTGGGAATAATAGCGCTTCATGTATAGATCATATTCTGATAAACTTTAAAAAAGATATAATACCAATAGTTTTCCCAAATTCTATCACAGATCATTTTATAACTATTCTGGGAATTAAATATGATGCGGTGGAACACAATCACAACAGAAGAAACCCCTACTATGAAAGTATTGATTATAATAAACTTTCATTAGCACTAACGAATGAGACCTGGAATTCCGTGTACCTGCAGGAATGCGCTGATAGTGCTTTGAAGAGAATGATAGAAATACTGAAGATATACTCAGAAGAATGTTAAGTTATTAATAGAGTATCGCACACAAAAAGAAAAAATAAGCCTTGGATTACAAATGGATTAATTACATCAATAAGGAAGAGAGATAAATTACACAGACAAAGCAAGAATAATACAGCGAATCTACAGCTTAGAGAGTATTATAGAAGGTACAGAAATCTACTAACAACTGTAATAGAAAATGCGAAGAAACAATACTTTTCAAGGCGATTTGAAACTTCCAGCAACTCTAAGCAAACATGGGAAGTAATAAGTGAAATTACTGAAGTGCAACGGCCAAGAACACAAATCCACCAAATCAACTTGGAAGGGAGAGAATTGAAATTGGGAGATGATGATAAAGATATGGCAAATTCTTTCAATGAATTTCTTTTTTAGTATTGGGTCAAAACTGGCCCAGGACATTCTAAATAGCGATTGTAATGGCGCAGATGAGCATGCGGCAGCTGATCAGATAGTCAGCCGGTCATTATTCTTTACACCTGTCAGTGAGGACGAAATGATAAAAGTCATTAATAGTCTTAAAGCTAATAGTGCACCTGGACTCGATAATTTAAAACCAGATTTTTTCAAACAGAATAATACTATACTTGCCAAGCCTTTAACACATATTGCAAACAGAATTTTTGAGGAAGGTGTTTTTCCACAGTGTCTTAAGGAAGCTGGCATTTGTCCAATCTTCAAAACAGGAGATAAGAAAGATATGAATTGCTACAGACCCATATCATTACTCAGTACATTATCAAAAATTTTTGAAAAGTGTATCAAAACAAGACTGATCAGTTTTCTTGAAAAAAATAATCTTCTATCGCCAAACCAATATGGTTTTAGATCTAGTCGCAGTACAAATGATGCTATCCACTAAGTGACCACTCAGATTGCTGATAAAATAAACACTGAAGAGAAACCATTAGCAGTATTCTTAGATTTAAAGAAGGCTTTTGATACCGTGTCACATGACATTCTTCTTTCAAGGCTTGATAACTATGGAATAAGAGGAGTCGCATGGAATCTTTTCAAGAGCTACCTATCAAACCGAACACAATGTGTCAGAGTCAATGGATGTATAAGCAACAAGCTGACTGTAAAGTTTGGAGTGCCACAAGGAACAGTACTAGGACCAATTCTTTTTCTTCTCTACATAAATCCATTATGCAACATGGAAATTAATGGATCAATCACCACCTTTGCAGATGATACTGTTCTACTGTTCTCCGAACCGACCTGGGAGATGACCTGGAGAGAAGCCGAGACTGGACTTCAGAGGGTGTCTCGCTGGTTGAGTGAAAATCTGCTAACATTGAACCATGAGAAAACCTTCTTTCTGACCTTTTCGGCGACTCAACATGGACAGCCAACAGGAGATGAGATAGTAATCGAGAATCAACGGAATAATACATCATACACAGTTCACAGGAAACAGTCACAGAAATACCTGGGAGTTACTATGGACTCTTTTCTGCGCTGGGATCATCATCTCAATGAATTATGCGGGAGACTGAGGAAGACCATCTACAGATTCAGGATTCTGAGGACACTGGTCGACAAGGGATGTCTAAGAGTTATCTACTTCTCTCTAGCACAGTCCCTCATGCTGTATGGGATTGTGGGATGGGGAGGTGCAAGCTTCTTGCACATCGAACCGCTCCTCAGGGTACAGAAGCTGATCATGAGGGTCATCAACCAGAAGCCTCCACGCTATTCATCAGACCAGCTATTCAATGAGTTTGACGTGATGGATCCAAGACAGCTTTACTGCAAGGAGATACTATGCAGATTACTTCTGTTTGGATCGATTCCCGAAGGGTGGAGTCAACTGTTTGCTGTGAACTTGAGGTTCAAATTTCGTCACTTTGCAGAAGTCAACAGTTGCTGGCCTTTGAAATTCTTGGTACAGAAATGGATCAACAGTTGCTGGCCTTTGAAATTCTTGGTACAGAAATGGATCTTTTCACCTGTGTAAAGAGTGTTTACACCTGTTCATTGGATCTGGATTCACATTCTTTGCCATCCTAAAGTTGATTGCCTTGGCATTCTCTTCAATGAGCACAAACACAGTGCTTCATTTTAAAATAAATGAGAATGGTGACCGAGTAAGAGTTTGTAATAAGATGTTTTTGAATACCTTTTCAGTGGGAGAATGGTCTGTGTTGAATTGGGTAAACACAGAAAGTAACAAAGAAACTCCCAATCAAGAGAGGAAGAGAAAGGGTCCAAGCAAAGAGAGAGAACTCATTAAACAGTTTTTGGACAGTTTACCTAAGCTTGAGAGCCACTATTGTCGTAGGGACACAACAAAATTGTATCTTGAGGCCATGTGGCAGTCCAAATCCGAATTGTTTAGGGAATATAAAGCTTATTGTTGCCATCAAAATAAGGAACATCTACAAGCTTCTATATTCACCTTCTGGGCAGTATTTGAAGAATGTAATTTAGGGCTATTCTCCCCCAAAAAAGACAAGTGCGACCTATGTTGCTCATTCACTAAGGGGAATGTGGACGTCGAAATTGAACGTCTGAGTGGAAAAACAGTAAAATTCCAAAAATAAACTGAGATAGCCATTTTGTAGCTTAAATGTAGGTCTATTGTTGGGTCGAAGAACAGTAACATTCTCATTTATCCAATGCTTTTGAAATAGCTGAGAAGTTTCTATTGAGTGGAAGAAAAGTAACATTCCAGGAATATTACTGTTAATCCACTCATATGTGATTCTGTGTAGTTCTAGTGCCTGCCACAGCGCTGCTGATTTTCCGCTAAAATCAGATGATACATTTGTTGTTTTCAACGTTTGTGGTTATGTTCTGCTCATGGAGTTATGGTGAAGTATGAAGTGCTGGTAATTTAAGATAAGTTTACATTTTTAACCGTTGTTTAGGTTCTACAAGTTCAAAGTTCTAAAAGTTCGCCACATTCTTGATTATACAATGTCATCTGACTCCGAGTCTGGTGCTGAGGAGCCTAGAAGAAAAAGAGGTAAGGTCAACAAGGATATGCAAGTTATAAAGGGAAGTTGGTTGAAGAAAAGGAAATAGGTACAGATTGTGGTTGCAAGAAGAAATGCATGGAAGGGTTCACTGATGATGAGAAGAAGGCTATCATAAAGAGTGTTTATAGTGGGCGTCCTAAGAATGAAAGAGATACATTCTTTGTAGGCCTTATTGATAGGCATGAAGTAGCAAGACACCGCTCTGTGTCCGAGAAATCTAAACAAATCACATCCTCTTACAAATACAATGCTCTTAACCCTTCAAGTGATGAGTGTGTGCATACAGTGCACAGACGATTTCATTGTTAGTGTGTAGGCACACTACTGCGTCATCAGACCTTCTCCCCACCAATTACCCTCCTTCCATGCCTTCTTCAAGGCCACTCAATAGATTGAGCAAGTCCAGTTGACAGCACGCTCTTGCTAGAAGTGTTTGTTTCCGACGCGACACGTTTTGTGCATCCAGTGCACAGCGCATCATAATATGTCACAAAGTAATTCACGGAAGAAGAATGTTGATCCCAGTGATTATGCCCGGATTTTGGATGAACAATCGGACTTGGAAGATAGGAATGAAGAGTGCTTGGACAATGACCCATCTGACTGTGAAGAAGATGAGCAAATTATCTTCTCCGAACATAACACAGACTCAGAAAATGAAGATGTGCCGGATTCATTGTTACAAACCAACGTTTCTACACTTCCTGGAACTTCAGCTATGGATGACTTCAATTCAACTGATGAAGAGGCTCCAGACAATGAAGGTAACTCTGATTTCTTCATTAAAACTATTTATAAAAAGAAAAAAATTAATAAAAAAGTGATGAAAGAAGTTAGTGAGACTCACAAATGGAAAAAAACGCCCATCAAGAGCAAGTTTTCAAGAACTCCTCGTAAAAATGTAGTTAGAATGATACTTCCTTCTACAAAAAATTGTCATGATGTCAAAGATGAATTTTCTGCTTTTTCTAAAATAATCAACCAAAACATGATCGATGTTATTGTGAAACACACCAACAGTTACATGCAGAGGACTAGGGATATGGCTAACCTGGATCAAAAAGAGAGTTCGAAAAGACAACTGATTGACACCAACAGAGAAGAAATGCTGGCTTACATAGGTGTATTGTATTTGTTAGGTAGAAAAAAAATGTCTAAAATAAATCTTGAGGAAGCATGGGCAAAAGATGGGACAGGACTTGAAATATTACAGGGTGTCATGGGCATGAGGAGATTTAAAAATTTGACAGCAGCCATCAGATTTGATGAAAAATCTACTAGAGATGAACGAAAAAAGAATGACAAGTTGGCAATAATTCGCGAATTTATAGACTCTTTCAATTATAATATTCAAGAATACTACACTCCAGGAGATCAACTGACAATTGATGAAAAACTTGAGCCCTTTCGTGGACGATGTTCGCTTATACAGTACATCCCGAACAAGCCCGCCAAATATGGGATAAAAGTTTTTGCAATTGTTGATTCCCGAACATATTACTCACTGAAGCTGGAAATTTACTGCGGAACTCAACCTGAAGGTCCCTACAGTGCATCCAACACCCCCATGGATATTGTAAAAAGGCTTGTTTCTAGGTATGAAGGTTCTAACAGAAACTTGACGACAGATAACTGGTATACCAGTTATCCCCTTGCCAAGTACTTACTTTCCAAAAAAATTACCCTTGTTGGTACCATGAAAAAAAATAAAAGAGAGATCCCGGACGAATTCCAAGCATCCAAGTCGAGAGCAGTGGGGAGTTCAGTGTTTGGATTCCAGAAGGATATTACACTGGTCTCATATGCAACAAAAAAAAATAAGTGCGTCATACTACTCAGTACAGTTCATGATGACAACAAACTACATCCAGAAACATCCAAACCAGAAATAATCATGGACTACAACAAGTTCAAAGGAGGGGTTGACACCGTTGATCAACTTGGGGGGAACTACACTGTAGCTCGAGGAGCAAGGAGATGGCCATTGGCGTGCTTCTTCTCGTTGTTGAATGTGGCTGGGATAAACTCACAAATACTCTTGAATTTCAGTTCGCCAGACACTTCACCCAAGTTTAGAAGAATATTTTTGTCTAATCTCGCCACATCTTTGATGAAACCTCATCTCCAAAGAAGAAGCTTGACCTCACTCCCTCTTCATGCTCAACACATCATCAAGAGACTGATACCTTTATCTGATGAATCAAGCCAAGCTGATAATGAACCACAAACTAAGAGGCCCAAAGGACATGGTCGTGGAGGGAAAAAATTATCGAATTATAAAAAATTCAAAATTTTCAGCATGTGATGTATGAAATAAGACTACCTTGGAGACCACCACTGGAGAATAAAGGTCCTCTACACTTTTTCATAACGAAAAGATAAAAAATCTGAAACTTGGATTGGGTCTTAGGGGGGATTCGAAATCCAAAAATTTCAAATTTTGAATATGTGATACATGAAATAATACAGCTTTGAAGCGCTGAGAAGAATGAGCCCAATTTGAACCTGATCCAATAAAGCAGTGGTCACCAAATCGCAGACCGCCAGCTAGTTTTGTGCGGACCGCAATGTCATACCGATCTCAACGAAAAAAAAACTTGAAATAGATCCTAAAATAAAAAAGCAAGGCTTTTAAGGCTAAGGCTTAAGGCTTCCTCAACAGAAAAGAAAACGTGGCTTGCGTAGCTTCAACATACATATTTCGGCACATGAATTTCTTAAATCTCAAGATGCAAGGAAAAGGGAATCTTGTGTGTGAACTTTTCTCTGAAATCCGAGGTTTTTTAAAAAGTGGAGCAAGGCTGCACTTTCCACTCCTTTAATCTGTTTGTGGGAGCAATGAGAGCATTGACATCACCGAGTTCACTGATTTAATGAATAAAATGAGATTCTAATTTCAAGGATCAGAGGATTTACAGATAAAAAAAATGACACATGGTGCAACTGTTAAACAACAGTTTTTCACTCAAACCTAATGGCGTGTGGACAAGTGAAGCATAAGATATTTTCAAGAGTAACAAAGCTGTCTTGTAGATGCAAATCATTGAGTACCAGGAAGATTTTGTTCTAAAAGACATTTTTACTAAAGTTCCAGACACTCTTGAGTGTAACCAATTTTGGATCAAGTATGTCAGTGAAAAAAAGTATCCAGAATTGAAGACAATGGCCTTCATTTTAACTTTAATAGATCAATGGCATAATGGGCCCGTTCTTTGTACATGGAATGTGGTAAGTAAATTGTCCGATTCACAATTTACCAAGTAAAAAGTTCCACGTTCCATGGGAGGAATTTTGACAGATTCTGTTCCAGAATCCTGTTCCAGTTCTAGCGTTCTGCCCCACAGTCGAAGTGTGGTAAATTGTCCCACCTGGTACAGCTCCAACTATCTGAGCTCTCATTGGTCGATTATTGTAGTCTGCTTGCTTCTCTGCGCATGCGCTGATAGTTTGTTTACCATATCATCTATATATATACAGGGTGTTTCAGAAGTAGTGTCGAGAATTTTAGGGTATTGTACCTGGATGCTAGGAGACTACAAATGTCATATTTGAAGTGTCCAAAACTCAGCGGTTATCCTTATAGCTGCCATTTTGTTTTTTTCACTTAAACATTTTTATCTCAAGAACGGAATGTTGTATTGATCTGAAATTTGGCATGAATATTTATGCTATAAAGACTCAACTATAAAAAATAAAAAAAAAATTTTCGTTGAAATTTTTCAAAATGGCGGCCATTTTAAATTTTTGATGGCGAATATCTCGAAAACCGTCCATTTTACAGAAAATTTACAAGAGACAAAAAAGTTAGCAAATTTTTTCACGATTCCAATGATACCTAATTTATTAAGATTGGTCGAAGAATAACAGAGAAATTAATTTTTTTCGTACTGCATGCATGACCACTTTTCACCATTTAAAGATCAATATTAATTTTTTAATTCCAGATGTATTTAAGATGAAGCTTTGAAACTCGGTATGGCTCCATATGGGCAAACAGATGATTTTACAATGGTTTTCAGATGATAATGTTTGTCTTGTAAAAGTATTGTTGTTTCATTAAAAGTAAAGAACCAGATGTAGTGCTTCCTATTTCTTAGTCTCACGTTTCCTAGGTCTTATTTCTATCTTAAATTTCCAGTTTCAATATTTTCTTACGTTGCTTCTACACAAATATTTAATTATTGTAATGGAATTTAGTTCGCTGGAGTACACCGATATTCACTTCATGTATGGAGCAGCTCTTGGCAATGCGACCGAAGCAAGAAGAATGTATGCAGCTGCATTTCCAAACCGCCGTCTCCCTTCCGACAAGGTGTTCACAAGAACTCACAATCGGCTGAGAGAAGTTGGTTCATTTGAACGGAACAGGGTAATTGCTGGTAGGCCTCGAGCAGTTCGAAATGTTGCTTTTGAAGAGGAAGTATTGCAGAAATTCGATTTCAATCCTAGAACGAGTACGAGAGCAGTTGCAAAGCAAATCAATTCAAGTGCTTCTTCTGTGTGGCGTGTACTAAACAAGGAAAGACTTCACCCCTTCCGCTTTCAAAAAGTTCACTCATTGGTTGAACGCGACTATGAGCCAAGAGTAAACTGTGCCCGTTGGTTTCTTCAGCAAGACATTATCCAACCAAATTTTCTAGAAAATGTGTTATTTACCGATGAGTCCAGCTTTACAAGAGAAGGAATCTTCAACTCTCGCAACAGTCACGTCTGGGCCTTAGACAATCCTCATGAGGTCAAAGTGCGTGGTTATCAGCATAGATTTTCGCTGAATGTTTGGGCGGGTATCTTAGGTAATCGCGTGATTGGACCATACATTCTTCCTAATCGTCTGAATTCTCCCACGTACATTACTTTTTTAAGAGACATGCTACCAGAACTTTTGGAAGATGTGCCTCTTGCAAACAGATATAATATTTGGTTTCAACATGATGGTGTCCCTGCTCATTTCGGAAATGTTGTTACGGACTTTCTGAACATGACCTATCGTCAGCGGTGGATTGGGCGGGGTGGACCAGTACCGTGGCCCGCACGTTCACCTGACCTCAACCCTTTAGATTTTTTTTTCTGGGGCCATATGAAAGACCTTGTTTACAGCACGCCAGTAGAAAACGAAGAAGATCTTGTGGCAAGAGTGGTTGCTGCAGCAGGTGCCATTCAAGATGATGAAAATGCTTTTATAGCAGTTCGACGGTCCATGATTGAAAGGTGCAGACTGTGTAATCAAGTTGAAGGACGGCATTTTGAGCAATTGCTGCATTAGTATCAGTGAACCGATTTGAGTGAAATTAATATTTTTCAATGTAAAATAAAATTTGGAGGAAAGTTATTCTTGTATATTTCTGTAATAAGAACGGTTTTCATGAAATTATAAAAAAAATTAATATTGATCTTTAAATGGTGAAAAGTGGTCATGCATGCAGTACGAAAAAAATTAATTTCTCTGTTATTCTTCGACCAATCTTAATAAATTAGGTATCATTGGAATCGTGAAAAATTTGCTAACTTTTTTGTCTCTTGTAAATTTTCTGTAAAATGGACGGTTTTCGAGATATTCGCCATCAAAAATTTAAAATGGCCGCCATTTTGAAAAATTTCAACGAAAATTTTTTTTTTATTTTTTATAGTTGAGTCTTTATAGCATAAATATTCATGCCAAATTTCAGATCAATACAACATTTCGTTCTTGAGATAAAAATTTTTAAGTGAAAAAAACAAAATGGCAGCTATAAGGATAACCGCTGAGTTTTGGACACTTCAAATATGACATTTGTAGTCTCCTAGCATCCAGGTACAATACCCTAAAATTCTCGACACTACTTCTGAAACACCCTGTATAAAAGCGAAATGGCACTCACTCACTCACTCACTCACTCACTCGCATAACTAAAAATCTACCGGACCAAAAACGTTCAAATTTGGTAGGTATGTTCAGTTGGCCCTTTAGAGGCGCACTAAGAAATCTTTTGGCAATATTTTAACTCTAAGGGTTGTTTTTAAGGGTTTAAAGTTCGTCTTTTAGCATGTATATTCTTCTCCCAATCTCTTAATTATAATTGAAATTCCATATCATATGTTACTATAGAACTATAATCTAGATAGAGTACCTCTTCGAAACAGTTGTTAACTGGCAACTAAATTAATAATTTTGTCAGGTTGGCATTAAGTTGAGTTGACTTTGTTAGGTTGGAACCAAGTTGAAGATTTAAATGCATTTATCGCGGAAAGATTGATTGGGCACTGCTACTTCAATCCTGGGAATATTATGTTACTAGCAGTCAGTCTCGCTTCGCTCGCCATATCCGTTTAGTCTGGACCCCCGACTGGATTGTCCTAACATATGATAAAAATGCCCAAATGAAAATGCAGACGAGCGAAGCGAGCCTGCTGATCTCATTCTTGGACGATCCTGTCGGGGGTCCAGGGGGCGGAGCCCCCTGGCTAGACGGATATGGCGAGCGAAGCGAGCCTGACGGCTAGTAGAATACATAACCAACAATATGATGTTTGATAACCATTTATTAAATGACTTTTTCTCGATAGAAAATTTGAGAGTAATGGAATAAAAGAAATTTACACTTTTCTAGACGGTAGGTTTGTAAAACAGCCTTTCTTCATTCACGCAGCTAGTAAACGACACATTTTAGTGTAAATCAACTTTATATGTGCGCGCCAAAAGCTTGAACCAACGATTTTGAAATGGCGTTCCATGGGAACATTTTGCACTAGTCACGTGATGGAACAATTTACGATTAGAACTGGAACAATTTACTGTACACAGAACGTACACAATATCAAACTTCAATATTTGAAGAGCATTAATATCGAAATACATACAGATGAATAACTATCCCAAATATTTGAATTATTTACATTAATGTAGTTGAACTATTAATTTTTCAAAACAATTCTGAGGAGTACCCCCCCATCAGTGGCGCCCCCCCCCCCGCGGAAGCTCGCCAAGACTTTGAAACGGACCTTCATGAAACCATAGAGAAACAATAGCGTAAATTACGCGATTGTTTCTCTATGATGAAACTTAATTGGTGACCACTGCAATAAAGTATTGAAAAGTTTGGTTGATTTTTAGGGTGAAATATCAAGGCCGCCATCTTGAAACGGGGATGAATTAAAAAATTTAGATTTATACATTTCTGCTCCTTGTTTCAAAGTACTTGTATACCAAATTTTATTCAAATCGGACCATAACTGCGGTACAAACAAACAAACAGCCATAACTGCGACTGTAACAGCGGTACAAAAAAACAAACAGACAAACACAGATTGACTTGAAACATAGAATTCGCTTTGCTCATTCAATAATAGTTCTAGTCCCTTTTGTTCGACGCCTCCCCCCCACCTTAATATCAATAACTATTATCAAAGCATTCATTATTCATGAATAATGAATTCTCACTGATTTTTAATGAAGTAGTATATTATGTATACAATATTTCATGTTAGATCTTACTTCAATAGGCTACTCACATCCTGAAATGTACTCAATGTCTAATAAGAAAGTGAGCCACAACAAATTGTGACCTACTTCTGTAAACTCTATGTAAAAAGAAGTGAGGTGCATGATGAGGGACTACACTTGACTCCTACAACAAAAAATACCCAAGTGATATTGACATGATAAATAAATACTGAATATTAAAAATACGGAATTCTTCTTCTTGTGCCTATCCATTACCGAATGTTGGCAATCATTCTGGCAATTATAACTTGTTGACAGCTGTTCTAAAAAGTTCCGGGGTCGACACTGCAAAACATGTTCTCAAATTCTTCAACCAGGAAATTTGTCCCCTACCAAAGCCTCTCCTGCTACGAACTTTAGGCTACTCCGTAGTACACATTTTAACAACTGATATTCAATTCCATTCCTCATAATGTAACCCAGATACTCCATCTTTCATCTTTTGACAGTGAACATGATTGAGTTGTTGAAGAACCCTGTTGTTGGAAATTTTTTCCATCCATGATATTTTCAGGAATCTTCTATAGGTCCTAATCACGAATACTTCAAAGTTTCTTTGTTATTGTTTCAGTCTGGGTCCAAGACTCTACTCCATACAATGACATTGAGACTATATAAAAACGGAGGAGTCTAATTTTTAGTTCAAGAGCCAAATCATGCGACATGCTTTCGAATGCCGCTCTCGCCTTTTCAATTCGAGTCCTTAGGAATAAAACAAAGTATTTATAGCTATTTTTTGATGGAGCAAAATATTTTTCCCACCTCCTAAGCTTATTGATTAAGCAGATTGAAAATATTATGGGAATAATTGAATGAGTCAAGGAAGAAGTGGCATATGAAAAATTAACTCCTAATACTTCAAATTCAAATTTGTAAGTAAGAGGTTACTTAATAAAACCAGTGATTAATTTAAAAGTCGATGGTTAAGTGCACACATGTCGTAAGTTTTTTTCGAATGGACTAAGTTGTGTGAGCAATCTTGTAGATTCTCGGTAGGTTATATTTTCAACTTTGAAAGCGATGAAAATATTTTCTATATTAAATGATAATAATTTACATAACACTTTTTATTGAAATTGATCAAAAGAGTCCCATATAACTTAGTTACTCAACAGACATCAGTTACATAATGTTCTATTATCCAATAGAATCCCAAAATCTCGACTGTCATGTAGTCCGAATGGAGGTCGAGTTATTGAGAAGAGGACCAACATCCTCTTCTCAGTAATTAAGATTTGAATAATCATTGAAATAATAGCAATCAGCAATCAATAATCCTTTAATGATTATCATTGATGTTATGATAATAGGTATTTAAATAATTAATAAATAAGTTTCATATTGCATAATAGAGATGGAATCAATGAAGTGAATTAGTCTATTGTGAAGATGGCAGAGTTTTTTTTCATCATGAATGAAGAGAGAAGAGTGAATATTAATTTTTCCTCCACCTACTATCAAAAGTCTCATTTTACACCCTGGAATCGAATACTAAAGTACTACTTTTCCTCCCATGGGACTAAAAATAATTCCCAGCGGGAAAAGTGATCACTTTTACTCCCAAGGGAGTAAAAATAAACCCATAAGATTAACATGGGAAGAAGTCCGACAACGCCGCGATTGAAGAATGAGGAATGTGGCAACACTGTCGTGGTCGGTAGAGGAAAAGTAAAAGAGCTCTATTTCGATCTTTGGAATATTTTAGCTCTAGGAAATAAGTAGCTCTATTTCGATTGTTAGGTTATGTTCAACCGTTGGTGGATATGAAAAAGTACACACCTCTAACGTCATCGGCATCTCTACGAGAGCGTTCATCTAAAGGTACGTTTTCGTTTATGCGAACTTTTCCGCAGTCGACGACGGCAAGCATTGTTGACATTCATATTGTCCAAATTTCAAGTGTGCTAAAACAGCTGATTAAATAACTTTTTCATTATTTGTCTTTATTAATAAAGAAATAAACATTTTCAATAATATCAAAATATTGCCATTTAAAAGTATAAAAAAGTATAAGCTCAACCTGCTCCATTAAAACATAATTAACATAATCTTTTAAGTTATGTAGACAGATTGAAATCTACCCAATCTGAGATTCTCTCCCTGTCATGGTCGACGACGGCATTTACGCATAAACGAAAACCCACTTTAACAGAGACGACTGAGCGTGTCTGCACAGAAAACAAGATTGCAGGTTATGTTTTTTCTTGGTTACCTACTAAGATCTTCGAAATCCGCTACCGGTATTGTAGAAGTTATTTTCGTTTTTATAAAATGGAAAGTGAGAGTGATGAGGAGTTTGTTCTAACTCCGCCGAACATTCGACACGAAGCTGAAAATGTAACTGAAAATTTGCTTCCGGAAAAATCAAAGGAACTATACATCAAGCGATATGATTTATTCGTTGAATGGTGCAAGAAGAATTGTGGTGGAACAGTAAGAATTTCAGAAAACGTAATCCTTGTTTACCTCTCACAACAAGCACAGGTATGTAGCCCAAGTTATTTATGGACCATTTATTCAATGTTGAAAGCAACAATTATTGTGAAACACAACATAGACATCAGTAATTTTACGAAAGTGGGTGCTTTTCTGAAAAAGAAAAATGTAGGCTATCAACCTAAGAAGTCTAAAACATTCACCAAAGAGGAGGTAAATAAATTCCTGTTAAATGCTCCAGATGAACAATACTTATTGAAAAAAGTAGCCTTGATTTTGGTATTTGTGGAGCTTGCCGAATGGGTGAATTGTGCAATATGACTGTTAAAGTATACTAGTGTGTTAGTAGTGACTGTTTGTCATTGAGGACAAAGATTCAATTCTCATAGTTAATGTACCTGATTCTAAAACCAACAAGGGACGTGTTTTCACAGTGATCAATGGCACACAACGAGACATAGACTACTTATATTATTTCAGAAAGTATTTAAATTTAAGACCAAAGACAACAAAATCACCCCGGCTATTTTTAAGTTTTAAAAATGGGAGATGCTACAATCAAGCCATGGGGAAAAATTCCCTGGGAAAAATACCCATGAGTATTGCACAATACTTACAACTTCCCAATCCTAACTTGTATACTGGACACGCTCTAAGGCGGACTTCAGCTACTTTGCTGGTTAATGCTGGAGGAACAATGACCCAGCTTAAAAGACATGGCGGATGGAAGAGTACTACTGTCGTCGAAGGCTATATTGAAGAATCAATTGGAAATAAAATACAAACAGCAAACAGGATTTTGAACCAAACAACAAGCAACATTGATTTAAATCACACTTCATCTGGGCCTATGCCAGTGGCCACAACACACCAGCTTCAATCCAGTTCCAGCGATGTTGATGAAACTTCAACTAGGCCTATGCCAGTGGCTGCTACGCACCAGTTTCAATCCAGTTCCAGCGATGTTGATGAAACTTCAACTAGGCCTATGCCAGTGGCCACAACACACCAGCTTCAATCCAGTTCCAGCGATGTTGATCACACTTCAACTAGGCCTATGCCAGTGGCTGCAACGCACCAGTTTCAATCCAGTTCTGTTCTATCAACCCCGAACACGGTCTTTCAAAATTGTGATGGGTGCACAATAACAATAAACAATTACTATCAGAAGTAGGCTTTTACACTATCAACAATCATCTCTATCAACAATCATCATCTATACTATAAACTATAAACTATCTATATATAATAGTTAATACGCGACATGGAATTTTGTGACTCATAAGGAAACTATAAACTATCAACTATCAACTATCAACTAGCAACTATCAACAAATTATTATCAGAGGTGAGCTAAATTTTGTTTTTAAAAAAATAGTGTGAAAGCGTGAAGATGTAGTAAAATTATTCATGTTATAGGTATTGGTGTAGGTGGAGTAAAAATGTTGTGTGCATCACGGGACTAAAGTACTTATTCTCCCTCAGGGAAATTGTCGCCCTCGGCTACGCCATCGGGCGACAACAGTTTCCCTCAGGGAGAAAAAGTTGCACTTTAGTCCCTAGATGCACAAATAACTATTGTTATATCTCTATTAAATTCTATAGAACGGAATATTATGTAGGAGCTGCTTGAAAATCCGAATTGCTTAGTTTTCAAAGGCCGAGTATGTGAGATTCTATTGCAGGCCAGCTAAAATTCTAATGCTTTGGAATATTCATAGACTATCATTTAAAACATGTTCCAAACTTCCTTTCAAAGGTTACAATAACAAATATAAAAACTAATATAGAAAAATCTGATGATCCAAAGGAACACAAAAACATATAAATACAAATTCTTACCGGAGTAAAATGATTAGAACACTTTGTAGAGATCACAGCACAAATGGGAAGTTTGCTTCAACAGCCATCAACAACACTGAAGCCATAGCCACTGGCACTGAGCAGCTCAATGCAGCTAGACCACTGCTGTTGATTGGTGGCAGTAGGCGTGAGGGCGGGGGTGGGCGTGGCTGGTGCTCCTTGGAACACGGGCATCACTTGCGAGATGGGCGTCACCAGAAATGTTGTCTGCTGATTGGTCAGTTCTGATTTGCTTATTTCTGTTGACAGCACAGGAATTGCCATTTGGATGGCGATTGTGTTGTTGGAGATGGTGCAAGGTGATTGATGTGACGGCTGCGCCGCGATCGTCACTTGTTCTTCTTCGGCGAGTCTTGATGTTTGATTGTGCAAACAAGGCATTGCTATCAATGACGGCTGTTGCTGCTGCTGTTGTTGCTGCTGTTGCTGCTGCTGCTGCTGCTGCTGCTGCACTGGTTCAATAGGAATACAGCTGCTACCACTTGTGCCACTCGGTTCCTTTGGAGTTGCATTGCTCGATGAAGTATTATTGTTAGTACTTCGACAAGTCATTCCTGTAAGTTGAATTTAAGAGTTAATGGTAAAGAAAAATGAATCTAGAAGTATAAACTTATGAAAATTAACAATAAATAGGTATTTAATGGATTTAAATTATAGTTTTGCGATCTTTACTGCTACCATTGAGGATATCCAGTTTTTCTACAGCTCAATTTTGTTGATCTGGCTTAGATTTTATCATAGCACTGAATTTTTAAATATGATTCAGCGATTATATATTTTATTTTCTTATTCTGTAGTGATTTAGCATAAACTATTTTTGAAATATATGTATATATCAATCAATCAATCATTGTATTTAGTAAAATGCATTACAAAATTGGTCCCGCTAAACCTAAAAGATTTTACGGCAGGTGCCTACAAATAATAAAATACATAAATAGAATGATATGCTAACTTCATATAAAATGATTTGATACTAATACTCTATGATCAGCCTGATTACAATCATTTTGAGAATAAACTCTAGTTCCACTTTTTCACTTTCAAAAAAAATAACTTTAAATAATTTATATAATGGAACGTGGTCATCAGGATTAGAATAAGAGCAATACTGATATTTAGACTGGTTCTACTCCAGTTCCGGAGTTGGCATTCTACGATTCACTGTTCACCTCATTATCAACAATTACAATCCACACCAAGACCTCAGTCAAAATCAGATATGGAACTACATTTTTCCGAACGTCTATAATTAGGTAATTTTTCTAATATAATGTAACCAAACATAAATAAAATCAACATTGAGGGTAAACTCGAGCATATAAAGTAGTTCAAGAATCACAATATAAAAAGTATTGCTGAATTGAGAGTAATACAACTGTGCCTGATGAGAAGGCCAAAATTAATACAGAAATGAAACTTCTTGTCCCGCGAAAAGATTTATTTGCTTCTATTTAAGATTCAAACATTGCTCAGGCCTATATTCTATTGTTCCTAATCTGATAGTAAATTACCAAGAAGCATGTAAATATTAAAAATCATGTAAATATCTAATCGGTCCCATTGTTTCACATACATTTTCTCTTTGAGGTTGAATTTTTTCAAAAGATAAAAAGTTTTATCAACTCAGATAAAAACAAATAAATCTAATATTCATTCATATAATAGTAATTGAAGGCAGAGAAAAGCTTTATAGTCAGATTTATCTCAGGCAATTACTGTGACGGAGAATTACTTTGGCAATTCAAAGCAATTTCATCACGTTGTTATTTTTTCATATTTTAATATAATATTAAAAACATTGCATTATGTACGTACCAGGATCATATTTGCAATATCGAACAAACGGAAATTGTTCCTTCATAAAATGTCGAAAAGTGGAGTATCCCATTATTTTTTCTGCGTATGATGAACTTTGCATTGTTTCTTTGTATAAGTTATGAATGGTCTTTCTTGTTATATCAGGCGGGAACATTATCAGCGATTTGGGATGGCTGTAAAATGTATAATACAATTAGGGAGTATTCAACACAATCTAAGCACTCATCTCACTATTTCTTGGCACTTACGATCTGGAAATCTACGGTGTTGTTACTTTAAAATTTGTTTTGATCAGTATGTACCGAGTGGATGGAGAAAAGCAGAAAATTAACAAATATAGCAGCACTAAATTACTGAAGTCCCTACTTAAACATTGAAAGCTTCAACTAAAAAATGTTGGACAATTTCCAGACTATGAAAAATGAATACATAGTTCACAAACATTTTCTCTTTGAGGTAAAAATATTTTCAAAAGATAACATTTTTCCACTGAAATAATAACAAATAATATTCATTCATATAATAGTAATTCGACTAATAGAAGAATATTCCCTAATAGATAAGTCTATGAATAACGCACAAATGATATTTTAAAGCCAAGTATTAGATCATAAGGAAGCAGTGAACCTGAAGATCACAGACCAGCAGACTCTCCACTCGTCCATGCATCACAGATGTGCATCGACCGACCTGCTTACAATAATAACCCCTCATTATACGAGGAGGAAGCTACTACAAAATTCAGCTTTAATAGAAACACATTTTTATAACTTAGAGCTACAGCTTCTGAAATTTTGAGATTCAGGGCCGTTTGCACAGTAAAAGCTTAAACTGAATTGAATCAGCTAGTATATTAAACTAAAAATGAATCATAATTTGTTCATAACAATCGATACTTGATACGGATTTAATCCTGTTCAAAATAATTTTTTTTTCAAATTCGATAGCTTAGAAGGATGAGCTGTGGTACGAGAAGATCCGATCATTGTGTCAAATGTTAAGAGTGTTTGAAATTTTGATCCATGAGGTGTCCTTATAAGCGCCTCCCTACTAGGAAATCCTGGAATTAAGTGCATCTAACGGGCGATACTGATAGAACATAACCTCTTAAGGCTGTGCAAAGGCTAAAAACAAACTTTTTACTCGTGATATTTTTCAAAGTTTTTCGATTTATATATATATCATCAAGCTAATCATCAAAATGAAAAAAAAATCTCAGGAATATTTTTCCCCCGATCATTACTTTTTGAGATATGTGCGCCTGAAGTTTGAATTTTTGTCACAGAGCATTTCAAATTCGGTGAGAGATAAATCCTTGAGATTTAGATGATTTCTTCATGGTATTGAAGTAAAACAAAAATTTTCTGAAAATATCAATTTTTGAAAAAGTTATCCAATTTACCAAAAATAACTCAACTAAAAGTTATTTTTAGTAAATTGAATAACTATCTTAAAAATTGTTTTTTTTTCAGAAAATGTTTGTTTTACTAGATCAAAAATACTATGAAGAATCCATACTTTAAATCGCATGGATTTATCTCTTACTGAATTTGAAATGTTCTGTCGCAAAAATTTAAACTTTAGGCGCTCATATCTCAATAAATTTGTAAATTGGGGTACCTTAATTTTTTCGGAAAACAATACTTTCCTTACCTATGGTGACAGGGCAAGGAAAGTAAAAAGTAATGATCGAAAAAATGCTTTCCTGAGAAAACTTTTTCATTTTGATAGCTTAATGATATACAAATCAAAAAACTTTGAAAAATATCACGAGTAGAAAGTTTATTTTTAGCCTTTGCACAGCCTTAAAGACAATGTGATTAAAAATATTAATTTGGTACGGTTTTCTTGGTTTCTAATAACATAAGTTACTTGTTATGTGCGTTACTCTTTTTTCTTATCATGTCTGCCTCCATTTTCACCCATATAGTATTCTGATAAGTTCACAAACTCAATGAATAATACCGGATTTATTTTCTAACTTACATGCTAGTTTGTGCCCAATAAAGTTACTATATGGTAACAAATATGGTAATTAGCAAATTATTTAAAGCCTGGTAAATTGATTAATGATTTATTTGAGTTATTTGAGACCTTGTAAATTATTTGCCAGAAAATTAATAATTTATTTAAGTTGTTTTAAACCTGGTAAATTATTATAAACCTGGTAACAAGTATTTGAATAGCAACATAAATAATATATACATCTACATGGAATATATAAATAATCATATTGTATTAAAATAATAGCCAAACAATATTGATAATTGCGAAAGGTTTATAAATAATGTGTATCATTATACACGGGATAGTTTGTGTTCAATAAAGGTACGATACCTAGTAACAAAGGTTTAAATTGTAACATAAATAATATATACAGTACATCGACTCGGAATATATAAATAATTTTATTGCAATTTAAATAATAGTCAATTTAAAACATATTGATATTGCAAAATATTTATAAATATTATATTGATATGTACCATAATACGTAGGACAGATATGTCAGTTGAAACCATGGTTTTAATCTATTATTCAAGTTTTTGTTATCTTCTCATCGAAAACTTTGTACTGCGGTGTGTTTATGTGATTATAGTTATTTTGATGATCAATTATCTTTAATAATATTCTGAAAACTTTTGTCCTGGAATTGTTATTGTAATGTATTGATCTTACTGTTGATCAGTGAGTTATTCCGCTACAGCTAAACTGTGCTGAATATAAAACATGATTCATAATATTATAATTCACATTATAATAATTATGTATTGAAAGATGAATGATTCCTATAATATATAGTTTCTCTAGTATTAAAATTTATTGTTTTATTATTACAAGTCTCTGATATAGAATATTCTACACATAAAATGAGAATATTATGAAGAGCTACGCAAATGAATGCTCTTTCACAGTACCAGTACCATTCAATTTCTGGCTCTTAGTTTTCAACTGTAGAGAAACTGAACACATAAATAATTTCATTCTTATCTCAATTCCGTTCAACTTGCTGGCAGGTTGTTATCACTTTTGGCAGGTTGTTATTCTGTTTGAATCAATGATGCCTTGAATCTTATCTCTGAATAACTTCTGAATCTTATTGATTATGATGATCCTTTGAATTATTCCTAATTTTGTTTTAGTGTTGTTCGTTTATTTTTTCTAGCAAATCGATCTCATTCTAATGAGAAATTGTAGCCTATAAGTTTTCCTATATTTTCTATGAGTCTACTCTATGAGTCTTTCAGTCTTATACGGTCGGGCAAGAATTATATATATTTTTTATCTTCAATTCTTATTTTTCTTCTCAGTACTTTTTCTTTTATTTTTCCCCCTTCCCCCTTTCTCTTATTGCAAATAATTTTATGGATAGTGATTTTGAATGTATATATTTATCCTCAATTGAGGACTTTAATTTTCACTTTAAAAATAATGAGAGTATAACTTTTTTTCACATGAATATTAAAAGCAACAGTGGAAATTGATTAATGAATTGATTGGAAGAGGTACAAAGAAAAGCAAATTCAATTTGATTACTGAAAATGGGATTGTTAGTGAGGATTCAAAAGTGGCTGGTATGTTTAATGAATATTTTGTTTCCGCACCCAAGTCAGCTGTTCCTCCTCCTTTCCCTTCAATAGCTTTACATGACTATCACAATTCTTTCAGAGAGCCACGTTGTGAGAGATCCTTTTTCCTGCATCCAATTTCTCCTTTTGAGATAGAGAAAGTGATTTCATCCTTGAAAAAATCCAAGGCCCCAGGAATTGATGGATATTCCTCTGTCCTAGTTAAATGGATGAGCTCTTTCATTAGTCCAGTGTTAGCTTTTATTTTCAACTTGAGCATTTCTGAGGGCGCTTTTCCTAGCAAACTCAAAATTGCAAAAGTGATTCCAATTCCCAAAAAAGGTAACCGAAAATTGGTGGAGAACTATAGATCAATTTCACTTCTTTCTGTGTTTTCAATTATTTTTGAGAAGCTGATTAAAATTCGTCTATTGAACTTTTTAAATTCATCCAATTTTTTCTCTAGTAGTCAATATGGCTTTAGGGAGGGCTTGGGAACTGAGTTGGCTCTGAGGAAATTTGTCTCAGAAATATGTTCAAATATCAATAATAAAGAGATTAGAAGAGTATCAGGTTTGTTTCTGGACATTCGAAAAGCCTTTGATACTGTGGACCATTCTACACTTGTCAGAAAGTTGGAGGCATCTGGAGTTCGTGGTCTGCCACTTGCTTGGTTCCGTTCATATCTTACTGGGCGTTCCCAGGCTGTAAGCATTGGCTTGAGTTCCAGCCCGCTTCTGATGATCGACTGTGGAGTTCCACAAGGCTCTGTGTTGGGACCAATTTTATTCTTGGTTTACATCAACGACCTGTATCTGGGCCCCTTCAGAGGAAGTTTTACAGTGTTTGCTGATGACACGGCACTTTCTTATGGTGCATGTTCTGATGAGGATTTGTATGATCAGATGTCAAACGACCTGCACTTGATTTCCATGTGGTTCGGGTACAATAAATTAAGCCTGAATCTTGATAAAACCATTTATTTGAATTTTGGAATAGCCTCTTCTTTCTTGCTAACCCAACCTTTAAAGTTCCATCATGTGGGATGTACCAGTCGTGACTGTGACTGTGGTATCATCAATCAGTCAAAAAGTGTGAAGTATCTTGGCATTACTGTTGATGACAATTTGATGTGGAAAGGACAGATAGACAGCATGAAGAAGTACCTGCGTTGCTTACTGCATAGAATTTTCAGTTTGAAAAATATGTGTCCAACATTTGTTTTGAGAGATCTTTATTTTGCTCTTGCTCAATCTCGCCTTTCTTATGGGCTGGTCTGTTGGGGAAGTACTTATATAACTCACTTAAGGCCAGTAATGTCTCTGCAGAAGTCTCTAGTTAGAGCAATTGCTAATCAAGAGAATTTTGATTTTCTATCGTCATGCCAGGTTATGAAAATCATGCCTCTGAGGCACCTGTACGTCTTCAAGGTCCTGTCTGAATTCTATTGGTCTAGTGGAAATCAAGGGGCAACTTTGGGACATGAAACTGGATTAATGAGAACAAGGTTCACTGATAGGTTCCCAATCCCTAGACCCAATAGCACTTTCTTTCAAAAATCTTTTTGTTTTTTGCAAGGCAGGTTTTTCAATCATGTGCCACAGGATATAGTTTATGCTAATTATCCTCTTCCTGTTTTCAAGAGAAAAATAAAAAAGGTAATTTTTGCTCTCAATATCGATGTCATTGAAAGCTGGTATCATATTCAGAGATAAGATTATTCATTTATGTGAAAAATCCTTGATAAAATGTTTTAAAATTAGCATGTAAGTCATATTGAGTTATCATGCCTTTTAGTATGTATTCAGTGAGGTTCCCTGCTAATGTTCTACTGTTGTAGAAATTCAATAGGTCTAATCATTTTGAATATCCTCAAATTTTTCAATTTTAATTGTGTAGCTCCATCTCATTTTATACTTTTTTGTAGCCTATATAGTATATTTACAAAATGTTTCATCTTAGCCTAGTATAATTAGTTATGCTCTCGTTTCATATATTATTTGCTTCTTATATTCTTTTTATTTATTTTTTTTTGTCAATATTATAATATTCATTATATTGTGTTGATATGATACTCCTGTGCGCGGACGGAAAATTTATTTTCTTTGCGCTCAGTAAATTTGCCATAATTATTATGATTTAGTTTTAAATTTTTATTGTATTATTGTTTCATTTACAATCAATATTGTGTTTCCAACAGTATGTCTGTATTTGTTTTTATGGCAAATAAAGTCTATTCTTATTCTTATTCTTCTATTCGATACTGATAGAACATAACCTCTTAAGGCTGTGCAAAGGCTAAAAACAAGCTTTTTACTCGTGATATTTTTCAAAGTTTTTCGATTTATCGAAATATATCATCAAGCTAATCATCAAAATGAAAAAAATTCTCAGGAATTTTTTTCCCCCGATCATTACTTTTTGAGATATGTGCGCCTGAAGTTTGAATTTTTGTCACAGAGCATTTCAAATTCGGTGAGAGATAAATCCTTGAGATTTAGATGATTTCTTCATGGTATTGAAGTAAAACAAAAATTTTCTGAAAATATCAATTTTTGAAAAAGTTATCCAATTTACCAAAAATAACTCAACTAAAAGTTATTTTTAGTAAATTGAATAACTATATTAAAAATTGTTTTTTTTTCAGAAAATGTTTGTTTTACTAGATCAAAAATACTATGAAGAATCCATACTTTAAATCGCATGGATTTATCTCTTACTGAATTTGAAATGTTCTGTCGCAAAAATTTAAACTTTAGGCGCTCATATCTCAATAAATTTGTAAATTGGGGTACCTTAATTTTTTCGGAAAACAATACTTTCCTTACCTATGGTGACAGGGCAAGGAAAGTAAAAAGTAATGATCGGAAAAAATGCTTTCCTGAGAAAACTTTTTCATTTTGATAGCTTAATGATATACAAATCAAAAAACTTTGAAAAATATCACGAGTAGAAAGTTTATTTTTAGCCTTTGCACAGCCTTAATGACAATGTGATTAAAAATATTGATGTGATCGGTTGGGAGGGCCTTGAAAGTTATTAAAATAGAAAAATTGTATTTAGGCTGTAGGACATGATTTTCTATTGTCGCTAGTACGTACTCCCCTCCCCACTATAATAAATTTTAAAAATTCTGAGGAATCTTCTTCACTGAAATCTTCATTGTACTTTCACATGAAATGTGATTTTTTATCATTACTCCAAGTTGTATGAGTTGTATAGAGTAAAAGTAGTGACATTCCAGAATTTTCAAAAATACCTTGAAAAATAACCCTTTTTGGAAAATTTGTATCTCAAAAACCAGAAATCGTAGAATCTTGCGCGACCACTCAATCTATTGAAAATTTTCTTTTCTTTGAATTTGTAGAGAATGATTTTTTTCGAAAACCTCGGAGTTATAAAATAGAAAATTGAAAAAACCCTCTGGCTTTGAAAGAAAAATTCTTTCGGGGCTGTTTCCTGGAAAACGACCATTTGACTGGACTTAAGCTGGGTTTACACCAAAGTTATTAACAAAATGTTAATAAATTAATCCTTATGGATTCTATTAGATTGAATATAACTTATCATGCACATAATGATCATATGTGTTTGTCAAGTTCCTTTCAATGTAATAGAATCTATGAGGATTGAGTTATTAACATTTTGTTAATAACTTTGGTGTAAACGCGGCTTAGTCTTCTAAATTTCATATTTCAACTTATTATTATTTTTCTCTTGATTGTATTTATTTTTTCATGTAATATTATTTTATTGTTCACTCATGATTGAACTAAGTAGCCTAATTAATTTTCTTGTATGAATTTTGTAAATATCAGTTTTATATTTTTCCTAACAGGCTTTTAATATGTTCATGTTTTACATAAATAATGAATCCACATGTATTAGCCTTAGATAACCTACATGATGATTGACCTAACCCATTTTATGATGACAGACAAGGCTAAACAAGAAAAATCCTTCTTTTTCTTACCTAAGCTAATCACTATGTTATTTAATTTCAAGAATAAGTGCAACTCCGGTAAGATCTTCATTATTCTAAATTTTAATTATTCTTCTTCAAAATTATGTTTGGTGATTAATTCGCGACTTCTAACTTACTATGGACACTTGAAAAATTTAATAGGCTACCGGGTTTATCATTATGCATTATTTTGTATTCTAAATATTTATAGTTTTTGTAAATTTAAATTGAGAATAGATTTCTTTCTGGTGACTATTCATGGAGATCTTTCAATTTATTTTCCTCAACTTTCTTCCAATGCATGTTGCAATCAATGCTATCTTGATGATTCGTTGCAACCTGGCACCTAGTGCTGCTGTTCCATGTAGCATTTATTGGCAAAACCAATATATGCTCTACAATGATATAGTTTCATTGTTTTCATAAAGTTTAAAGGGAGGGAAAATGTTTCGTTTTCCGTTTTCGGAAAACGACTGAATAGCAGGCCTTTGGTTCTTTAAATTATGGTTCTCCACTCACTGATTCTAAATTTTTAAATTGGTTCGCAGTTATAGCAGTTAAAGAAGAATAAGGTGTGAATTGTATTCTAATGAACCTTAAATTCGATGTTTGAGATGTCGCAACATATATCTGGGATCACAATAAAAAACTATTGAACTTGATTTGATTGAATCCAATGTGTCGTGGCATAGCCTACATTAACTTTTTCGTAGGGCTACTACTGTATTGAAATAACATAAAAATCATTCAGTACCCTTTAATATTTTAATTATACATAACATATTATCACTCAAGAGTTAGTTATAAGTGCTATTTTCATGGAAAATGCTTCTTCATAAATTGAACGGGTCGAAACATGTAAGGCATTAGTAAAATATAGAAGGTAACCATAGAATGGTAAATATAGAAGGATGATTCAAATTTTATTTCCAATTCGTTACATATATTATGAGCAATGCTTAAAGAAATGAGCAATGAGCAATCGTAGAATCAGATTTGTGGTGAATTTATGTGAATAAGATACAGTATTTCACGTTGAAAATAATCGAAAGAAATTGTTCATTTACTAACCTAGTACCCCCAACACCATTTGATTCGATGAAGTCTTTTAAGAATTCAGTCGCCCTTCGATAAGTATGCAATGGAAATACGTTGTGAGGTTTCTTGCCGTGATTGCCATGGACCCTGGGAGTAACACCATGCGTCATCACATGCTTGCGAATCCTCTTCAATTGATACAAAGTGCAATTCTCCAGATAGAGAAACGCAGCCAGACATACCTACAGAATATTGAAGACATTTTCAATCACTAGGTATAGAGGTTTTGAAAACAATTCAAAATGATTTGTGAAATTTAGGAATCAAACGTTTGAATGAATTCAAATGGAATTTTAAGTAAAGGTAGTTAGTTGTAGTATGATATTGGTTGAATATTAATTCATTTTTACATTGAATTGTACATAATGATGTGGGAAGTAACAACAGGCTCATTAGCCCAAATATTGATAGGAATAGGTCCAAGAAGTAGGTTGATAAGAAAAGTTCCAAAAAGTAGATTGTCTTCCTTCACTTCATGAATTATATTAAAAAATACACGAACCAAGAATGGTGAATTATGTATTGCCAATATAATATACATATTCCTACAAGAAGACCTATTATAAAAATGTTATAATATATTATTTGCATAAACTTTTGCTATCCAGTTACTATAATGCATATTTGTTTTATTTCATAAAAATTAAGATCTATAATGAGATTGACATTTAATGGTATTGATAGATTCAATGATTAACTAATAAATACCTAATGTTTCAACCACGATTAACAAATAAATAATGATATATCTTTATTTATTCCAACAAACTATCAGTTGTTATAAATGGCATTTCTAGATGTGAGGTGGTAACTTGCTAGTTTTAGATCAAATTGATTCGCTTAACAATGCTTTCAAATTTAGCTGAATACAGACCCGTCGTCCCTGGTAAACGTATTGTGCTCTCAGCCTCCGACGAATGCGCTGCTTGGCTGTGACACCGGGATCAGCCATACAGGCCATCGTAAGTCCCATCAAATACATATCATGCTCTTCTTTCGTCAATTCGGCTATGTTCAAACGGTGCCTATTCAATTAAGGAGAAAAATTGCAAATAAAACAAAATGATTACCTCATCCTTATTTAATCCTAAAATACTAACAGAAATCAAGGAATTGGAACATAACGTACGGAATAACTGATTGAAAGCAGCATCAACAGTATCACACAGACTTTAAACAAATAGATAACAGTGTCAAGCGGCAAGTGTTGGTTTCAGTTATGCAAACAAATATTACCGCTGGAAAATCTCAAGAACGTCCAACCGACAATGCCGATCCATGCCGTCGGCATAATGATAATGCGAAAGAAAGTCAATCACCGAATCTATTCAGAAGACATTTTTATCGAATCCAATCATAGAATATACAACACTTTATTTAAGGGATGTGGATAGATTTCGAAATTCTACTTTATTGGATTGATGGTCAATACACGTCGGAGGTTAAATTGATAGAGGTTGAAGATGAAATATCTTCGAAATAGGAACTCAATTTATTCTCAGACCAGATATGCTCACAACAATAATTGTGAGTGGAACAATAGAAATATGTTGTACGATATGAGTTTCTATGTAATATCATTCCGAGATTAAAAATCTTGAGATATATGAAATATGTTAAGTAGTTAAAGGTACTAACATAAAACTAAAAGATGCAGATCTTTTTCAACATAATTACATAAGAATTGGGATACTAATTTGGAATCTAATAAGTTGATTGCTTACTTGTAAACATTCTCTGCGCTGAGCCCTTCAAAACAACATTCGTCACTACAATCGCATCCCATTTCAAATCGCTTCTGAACAGCATCAGCGCTGCCCTCAATTCTTTCCGATTCTCTTTCTTCTTTTAAGCCAACTGATTCTCGTTCTTTTTTGTCTGGCTTTTCTCTGCGTAAATTTAAGAACTTTTTACGAACAAGATTTTTAGTAGAAGTAGTTCGTGGTGTTATACTGTCACGCTTCTTCCCATTAACATCACCACGAGACTCTGTTTTTTCACAATTTTTCTTATTAAGACAAGGAACCTGTGAATTGATAGGATCACATAACATTGTTGTATAATGTGGTTTGAACAATAAAACCTTATTAAAGGAAACTTGATGGTTACAATACATTTGAATTTAGTTGTAGATGACAAAATGCTTTTGAGAGTATCAGTTATTTCATCTAGTTATAGTAATAATAATGCTCTACTACGATACATCATTTCATATGAGTTGAGAGTGTGGATGAAGGTACAATATCAGAATTGAAGGTGAAGGTATCTTGATGTTCAATCTAACGACAATTTGATATTTTATAGCATCATTTCCTCAGTTTTATTGTAAGTAATATTGTGCAATAATCTTCATCTGCTTCTTCCAACATAAGTTTCTATTTAATAAAGACTTTGAGGCATAACTTAAAAAACCTCAAAATTAGTCAGGAAACTCTGAAAAATATTATATGATGTCTTCTCAATATCGATACACGCTTAGAAATAGAATGATGAATTTTGATTTATTAACTCTCATGATAGTTTGATTTCAGCTTAGTCAACCTAAGCGTTAATAACTGTTTCAAAGTGGAAAATTATCTATTGATTAATGACTCGACTTGAAGAGATCTTTAATATTACTTTTCTACAACACTGCTCGTAGAATACTTCTTTTCGACCCACTTGGATGTAATGAGCTGGTTTACGTGCGTCATATGGAGGCCGAAAATGATTGTTTTCTGACCAGGCCGGTAAAATAACCTTGAAGTCAGCTGATTCTGATTTGATGTGAACGTGTTCACAAAATAGTTTATGTAACGGAATCAATTTATGCTTCTAGAATTTAATAAAGTATTTTGCAATAAGATACTATCATTTTATTTGGATGAATGAAATACAAATAAGATATTATAAACTATTTAAATTAAATTTTCAGAGTTGAATAGAATTTAACCTCTAACCTCATAGTATTGCGTTTATCACGAATCCTAGTGGATATTTTTGGAACTACTTGGGCAATATTCTAGGTGCTGAACGTTTTTACAAATAGTTTATGAAACGGAATCAGTTTATGCTTCTAAAATTGAATAAAGTATTCTGCAATAAGATACTATCATTTTATTTGGATGAATGAAATACAGATACAGTTATTTGTATATCTAGAGTGAAAAGTACTGTTTTTTCTCCCTGAGGGAAAAGTTTGAAGCCCGAGGCGAAGCCAAGGGCAATAACTTTCCTGAGGGAGAAAAAACATTTTTCACTCGTGATGTACACATTTTTCCTCCACCTACATATTTATAAAAACTGCAAATAAAATAATTTTTATTATTCAAGAATCAAAAGTTTTATAATAATATCATCTTATTGTCATTTGAAAGAATATAAAAGTATAAACTCAACCTCCCACATTAAAACATAATTGTACCTACATAATCTTTTAGGTTATTTAGACAAATCAGAATAAAAAATATAAATTTCCTGATATTCAAATTACCTCAGATTTGCTAGATGACCTTCCAGTTTTGCTTTCGGAAGTGTCTAATAAACAATTATTCTCATTATAAATTGTTTTATTTTTCTGTGTGGCGAAAAATAGCGTTTGCACCACGGGCAAAAATGTATTTCCGGCTCTCAATCATTTCTAGTCCTCGGCCAACGGCCTTGGACTTGAAAACCGATTTCGAGCCGGAAAAGTCTCATTTTCGGCCCTAGGTGTGAAATATACTATTACGTACTGAAAACACATCGAAAAATAGCTGATTAGGTAGGGAACTGATCATCTATTTTATGCTTGCTACGCATGCGCAGTTTGTTAACTTTTCGCTTGCTATGCATGGGCAGTAGGCAGCACGCACGGTATTTCAGGATTGCCAAAGTTACAAAATTGATCATAACATCAGCAATAGTGACTATTACAGCATTTTTTGAGATTAATATCAATCATTTGATGATAAAAATTCAAAGACTAATTTTAGTAATCACATTTTTATTCAATTTTCTCATAATAATCTCAGCATTCATTAAAATTGATGTCATTAATCTAGAAGAAGAATAATTGATCTGTGATCAGCTGATTGTTAACTGGTTCAAATCATCAATGCAGTCCTCCATGATGGCGGTGATCGATCAGGTTTTTAGGCGAGTCAATCATACTAAGGCCCGGTTGCACAACAGCCGGTTAAATTTTAACCGTGATTAATTTCATGAGAACCAATCAGAGAAGGCCTTCTTGATAAGACGGCTTCTCTGATTGACTCTCGTGGAATTAATGACGATTAAAATTTAACCGGCTGTTGTGCAACCGACACTAACTGTTCTTTTGCATTGTAGTTCAGTATTGCAGTTGTAGAAAAGAAATTGTATCTAATTCGAGTGTAAAACTATTTACTGCTTTCGCAAAGCTGTTTTGCTGAAGCAATAAAGTCGCGTTTCACGCTCTTAATACATAATTAGATAAACTGATGGTACATACAAAAACCTGTTGATCTTTGCGTGCCTGTGACTTGGATGATTCATTTTTCTGCACATTATTCCAGTCATATCCTTGATTAACTGGATGACTAGATTGTTGGATATGAAGAGGATTAATTGTGGTGGTGTCCTTTGTCAACAAACTATCATTGCAAGCTCCGAGCCACTGCTCGTCATCTTCACTCGAATCATTGCTCTCATCGCTACAGTTCTCGAGCACCTACATTACATCGACAAAATACCATCAGCTTATTCACTCAGTTCTAAAAATTAGAGGCAATAATTTCAATAGATTTCACTGTACAATTATTATCAACTCCAACAATTGGTAGGAATATTCAGTACACAAACTGGGAGGAAATTCAATACATTGCAATTCAGTTGTTGCAGTATTGTATTCAACGTAATTGAAATAAATAATCCTTTATTTAACTGAAACCCACAGCTATTGATTCTGTTACCCTACCCTACTGATATTAGCACTGGCGAAGTATTCGTTCTGTTAAGATATAAGTATGGATTAGTTAGACTATAAAAAAATTAAGAAAAATTTTGTTTCGTCTAAGTAGATTGATAAAAATAAAATTATTACTGAAAACCTCGAGACATCATTCAATGTCGATTTGAAGTTGCAGAACTCATTCAGTGGAAAAAACCGGTAGGTTATATAAAATTAAAATTTGTACCACATTATGTTTCGCAAAAGGAAAATACAGTAAAAATTAAAGAAATAAAACTAATTGAACTGAAAACATATTAAATATACTGAAATTAATTATTCGCTAGTGTTCATCATTCTCTACAAAGTTATGATGGCGGCACAGTTTCCTACCTGTTGTACTTCATTGTTCAAACGTGCACTAGGCTTTTCCAATCGTTCAATGGAAAGCAGAGAGTGCAACACCTCACTCGCCTCTCTCTCCGCGTCACCAATATCCATCCCTTGCTGTTGCTAGGTCTGTACCTCTCAATTTTATACAACACTATAATTTAAATCTCCTGAAATTGAAACGACTCAGATAATAAATAGAATATTGTTGATTTATAATAATAGAACATTTTTCAGTTTTATGTAGCTGTTTCGAAGTGGCATGGTTATAAGGATACTGTATATAATTTCGTAAAAACAAAAATGCTAAGCACTCACCAATTAAGATGAATTAAGTTGGAAAGGCGTTGAATTAAGATAGTCTATCCCAAAAGACTGAAACTATAATATAGGCAATATGTATGTCTTGTCCTGCACAAAAACTAGAATGTAGCATTTCCTTTCTTTAATGTTCAGTTGCATCAAAAGTATTTCGCAAGCAAGTCCTTCAGCTAAATTTATAATAAATTATCATTCGATTTCCGACCTATAGTGAGATTAACGTCATAAAGGGAGCACCAGATTTACATTGGTTTGCTATCCTCTAGAACTCATAGGCTAACAGATTACTGTATATACTTTAATTTTTGAAAATATATATTAAGCTGATTTTCAATAGACAAAGCCGATAACTCTATCCTTCTTCAACTCCGCACTCTTATCAAAATAGACAAAGCCGATAACTCTATCCTTCTTTAACTCCGCACTCTTACCAAAGCTACGAATAAATATAATGAACTACAGTACGGTACCAGAATATTCAATCTTAATAGTTGAAATTTATTATTTAATCATGAAATAATATTCTTAATTTTTTATGAAAACTGTAATTGAGTTAGGCCTATTATTGGTCATTAATTATTATAATAATCAACCGGGTTGACTTGAATCACAGATTTACAGAGGGCGGCGGAAAAGGAAACTTGGCATCTACCGTACGCCATCCAATCATTTTTACTGACTATAAATGAATCTCAATATAGCATGTGTGTTTTATGTCATTCATATATGATTGTAAACGTGTGTGCTGTGTGGTAGCTTCAACGGTGGAAGGTGAATTTGCCTTCAAGAAAATATTTAATACAAATTTTCCGGGTAACCACTGAAGGCACTGAAGCAGTAGGCTATTGTATGATGCACATATTATTCAGATCGCTTCTTGATCCAAGTCTTATCTAGTTAAGGAATATCGACTCCAAAGTCAGCAGTCAATTCTAAGTGAAGTATAGTTTCAGAGCATGTCAACTACCAAGTTCTATAAACTGATAAAGTCTATCATTACAGTCAACGAATTATAGCCTAGAAGGGAAAGTTTGGAATACAATATTTTTGACCCGGCAGTTTTTTTTTAGGGTGGTAAGGAGGTGAACATATCAAAAGCCCCCACCTCTACAACTTGTGCTAGGGGGTGGAGAGGTTCAATGGCACCACTTTTTGGTTTAATAGTACAAATCTAAACTATGCATCTTACGGACATGACTAAGTTTATCCTATATAAAATTGAAGCTTACACAATTTCTTGCTATAAATCCTTTACTTCACTTTATTCAACTTGTATTATTTTAATATGTTTCATGTTTTTCTTTCATATATGTTCTACTAGTACCGTAGCAGCTTCAATGTGGATGGTAAAATTTAAATTTTGAACCTGAATCTAACAATAACAGTAAATTTGGCCTAGACCTATATATTCAAGTATTGGGTCGAAGTATAGGTAGGCCTAAGTTGAATAAGTGTGTTTTAATCTGACTGATGAATTGAATCTTATTGATCCGGTCAAAATAAATGTTAAGTACTTGTTTCTTCTTATATCAATTTAGAGGTTATTATACTTTATTTAGGCCGGCTATATTATCATATCATAAATAGCTAGAGACATAAAAATATTGTTGATTCAAGTTATACAAAAATAAAATACAATATTATTGTAATCATTTACGTATGTAAAGTGTAAAAATATAGTAAACAACACAATAATTGTGCGACTCTAAACTCATGATACTTACAGAAACCTAGCGAAATTCAGCTTTATGGCTTGGGCTGTTTGTGTGATTGCCCTTTCCAAACATGAATCTGTATAGTTCATTGGCTAATATATCATACAATTAATCTTTGAACATGATAGATATTGAGTTGATTATCATAGTCAATGAAAAGCCGAATTTTTGAACAATAGTTTTAGAATATAACGATGAAAATAGAATCACAGAATCAACTCTTGAGCTTTACACAACATGGCGCACCGCAATCCTCATACGAATTTTGTCATGCATTCTACTGCAAATGACCGACTGCGCATGTCCTTGCGTCGCTCAATAGAAATGCTTCTCACTCAAGGCGCGTCGTTTGAATGCTTTTTCTATGAAAAGATTCGTTAAAAATTGAACGGTTTATAAAAGTTCGTAAGTGAATTAGATTACTGATAAAGATTCTATTCTTATACGTCGAAGTTCTAATGATTTGGTTCTAGAAAAAAATTACAAAGTGGATTTCAATTTTATAAATACTAAAGACTAACGATTCCTAACTTAGGGTACTGTAAACGTAAAAGTAAATTAGACTAAAGTGAGGTTCACGTTATGATGGCAGTGATAAAAGATAGGGGAAAAACGTTGCCAAGTCTCTCTTAAATTGACTCCATTTTGCCACTGATTGTACACAGCTGTTCGTCCCATTAAATTTGATCTAATATTAGTTCCAATTTCCTTGATAGAATAATCAATTTCATGTTACATTTATTAAATTCATCAATACAGTTAATTTTTGATTCAAAACTTTGCTTTCATAGCTCAGATCAGATTGCTGTTTTCATACAAACCTGAAATGGCAGATCATTTGAAAAGCTGTGATACACTACCAATCTGAACTTCAAAAAACAGAGATTAAGTTATTCGTTAGGTCTATTCTATTCCAATTTCTTTCAAAAATAATAGAAATCCTATTTTATAATAAGATAATTTTAATGGGAATAATTCTAAAATAACTTTTCAATATTATTCATACTGGCACCAGAAGGCCTAACCGATATAGGGGAAGGCTAACTGAATCATGGACGAAGTCTATAGGATGGTTAAAGTAATCAACTTTTAAAGTGTCAATTCAGGTAGGTACCTATAATTTATGTTTCTCATACGGTAACATCTAAAAATTATATAGGTAATCTATTCAAAAATACATTTTAAATCACTTATACGCCTTTTCTACTCAAGTTGGTTTTTGGAATGAAGAAAAAATATGGTGGCTGAATATCGTTTGTTTAAATCTGTACAGTCACTGTCAAAAGTAAAATAAACTATTTCTGGCAAACTTTCAACATTGCAAAGCTTGGAAGAGATAATGCTATATTAATGCTTCTTCAAATTATAGAAGAGGATAGCAACACAATTATCAATCAAGTAGGCCTACATCATTAATATCGGGGCAACGAGCTTCGCTCCGGAGTACAAATGCATAGAAGCATAAAATCATATTTTTTATTTATTTATTGATACACAAAACACAATTCTTCCAATTGATTGGGGAAGGATCAACAGGCACAGCCCATAACACTGTTCTTCCCTGATTCTATAAATAAATAGGTCCAAAAAGTAGGTTAATTATGTTTCACACACTTATGAATTTAGTTCCAAACAGAAAAGTTCGAGTTTAGATTTTTCACAAAGAAAATTTAATAAAAAAATAACACTCACTAGTCACTTAAAACCGTAAAATAATTATTAATGTTGAAAATTTTTATATAAGTACTTTAATTAAATTTAAGTAAAAAAATAATGGATCTAGAATAAAATCATATCGTTGGTCATGTCAACAAATCAGATAAGGTTGATCAAGTCGGTTTATCTATAAATATCGGGTACCGAGCTTCGCTCTGGAGTACAAAAGCATAAAGAATTTATTACGAAAGAAGAAATTATAATAATATTCATAGTTCATACAGAAATGTTCTATCTAATTATAGTGAATTGAGATTATAATTCCCAGAGGAATGCAAAAATTTCCCACTTGGGACAAAGGCCCAGTTGCACAAAAGCCGGTTAAATTTTAATCCTGATTAATTTCACGTGAACCAATCAGAGAATAACCCGGCTTTTTTGCAACCGGCATCAAGTACCTGATTGAATGATTACAAAAGTTCAACAGCTGAGTCATAATTTTGACACAGTCCCACACACATGAACTCGCTCACTCACTTCCATCATCAACAGACAACGAAATAATTTATTATCAGCTATTTTTCCAAGGATGAATGATAATTATCCTTTTAATGTCCTTCAGCGAGTTTTCCCAGGGATGAGACCTAGTGCAATCGAATTTCTATATTAAACCTACTATGTTCTGAATTTCGTGAGAATCGTTAGAGCAGTTTTCGAGATCCGGTTACATACAAACATTTAAACACCTAAACATATAAACAGAAATTGCTCGTTCAATAGTATAGGATTGCCAGATTATACTTCTCATGAGATCCACTGATTGATTGCAATAGTTCAACAGCTGAACATAATTCTGTCTCTCCCAAACAGGCACTCGCATCTTCCGTTATCGACAGACGACGAAATTATCATCTGTTTTTCCAAGGATGAATTATTAATTATTATCTTTTCATGTCCTTCAGCTAGTTTTCCCAGGGATGAGACCTAGTGCAATCGAATTCTTATATCATAAACCTACTATGTTCCAAATTTCGTGAAAATCGTTAGAGCCGTTTTCGAGATCCGTTGGACATAAATAAATACCCAAATATATGATCAGATATATAAAACCAAATAGATCAAAAAAAAAAATCAAATACAACCATGTATCGACAACGTCAATGTAACATAGAGCTAAGCTAAAACATTACACATAAAAATTTGTGCACATGACAATATAAAATTATAAATTAGAAAAGTAGTACAGGCATTCTTACTCAAACCTAAAAGTTCACATTTGCATTTTCAAAGAACTCCTCAATACTACAGAAAGGCTTTTCAACCAGTCAAACATCCAATTTTCTTAAAAATACTTTTTGATTGTAAGAGTATTTACAAATGCTGTCAAATAGCTTATTATAAACTTTTTTGCAAATTACTATGACTCCTGAGTGACTTTTCCAATCTACAGTACTGAAAACTCATTTTTGCTTCGTGTATTATGTGACTGGATGTCTTCATTTAAGAGTGATATAAGGCATTTTTTCCAAATAGTATACAGCTAATTCAAAAATGTACAGATTAATGATAGTTTTTATCTCCAGTTTAACGAATAAAGGCTTGCAATGATCCAAATACTTTGCACTGCTCATAATCCTTACAACCTTTTTTTGTAACTTGAGTATTTCGTCAACCCTAGCAGAAGAGTTACCCCATAAAAGTAAGCAGTATTTGATGAACGACTGAAAAAAGGCAAAATAAGCTATTCTTACACAGTGTGTTGTAACAAAATTTTTCAGACGTTCCATGAGATTCACCACTCTTAAAAGCCTCGTTTTCAGATAATCGATATGTTTCCCCCATGTCAGCTGATGATCAACATGAACACCCAAGAACTTAACATTATCAACTACATCGTGTTCAATGAGTTCATTATCGTAAGGTCTCAAACTCAAGATAACATTTTCAGTTTTCCTTTCATTTAAAAGATAACCATTAGCCCTGAATCACACTTCTGCATCCGCCATGTTTACAAGATTTGAGAGTTCTGCAAAATTATCTGAGGTACGGTATTCAAGAACGATGTGTCGTCAGCATATAAAACTGTTTTACCCAATACATTGTGAGGCAAGTCATTTATACTTATCAGAAACAGCAGAGGGCCAAGAACAGAACCCTGAGGTACCCCATATTTTAAATTTACAAGCTCAGACCACTCACCCTTAATACAGACTGCCTGCTTCCTATCTTTCAAATATGAACCAAATAGTGAAAGTGATTCACCTCTGTATCCATAATAATCGAGTTTTTTCAACAAGTCAGAATAGTCAACACAATCAAATGCTTTACTCAGGTCACAAAATGTGACCTGGGTATAGCCCCTGTTCTCAAAGGCCCGAATAACATCAGAGACTAGACTCTCCACTGCATCTACTGTTGCCTTACCCTTTCTAAAGCCACTCCGGTCTCCAGATAATACCTTTTTTCGTTCTAAAAATTCATTTACTTGCTCGCAAATCAGAATCTCTTTGATCTTGGATATAACTGGTACCGGTACTAAGGTAACAGGTCGGTAGCTCTCTGGTTTACCTTTATCTCCTTTTTTGAATATAGGGCACACCTTAGATATTTTAAGAATATATGGAAAAATACCCTCTAGTAGTATTCTATTAATACACAGAGTGAGAGGAGTCACAATGAAAGGTTTTATTGATTTTAAAAAACTGTTAGACATGTAGTAATAATCGTCACTATATGAATGTCTTAAATGCTTTGCAGCTCTCAAGACATCTTCTTCAACAATAGTTTTCCACTTGACATATTTCTTTCCCCAAGTGTTCAAATGTAAACCATGTGAGGTGTGAAGTCTTCTACCAATGTCACTAATATTAATAAATGAAACATTTCTGAAGTGTTTACATAGATTGAAATTTTCCTTATTAGCTTTCTTAATTTCTTGATTGATAGCAGACCACTTGGAAGGTCATGCCTGTGAGGCACTGAGTGAAGCTCCTTCCTCTCATTGCAGGCGATATCGTCCCCCCCCCCCCCAAGAAGACGCTCACATCGATGTCGCTCAGCTCACCTGACTCCCTTGCCACATCCCTGAATTTAGCTCCCGGCTTGACCATTTGAATAAATAAATAACAAAATAAATATATACAGAAATTGCTCACTTAATATAATAGGATAACGTGGACCTCACTATAGCTATTCTATTGCAGTAGCTGTAGCTGTCCACCAGTCTAATTTCAATTTCCGAAAACTCTATACTAGATCAAACATCTTCATTGCCAGTGCAGGGAAACAGTCCTTTACTTTGGAATGTCTACATCTGGGTACTGGGATTTGAAATTTCAAATAGCTTGCAATCAATAGCCTACTTGAGTTTGAAAAAAAATCACTAGAAATATTTCTTATTGAATTATGCAATGTTTGAAGAGAATTTGAATTATGCAATGTTTGAATTATGCAATTTTTTGATATAAAAAGTGGATATATCTCTTTTCTTTAATGGAGATAAAGGGTTAAAGAAACGAGACAGGGCCGCCGAGAACAATGGATGGACAGGTAGAAGTTCTAGTGACCCGCTTCAGTGGTCGCCTATTGCTATTAAATTTCAACATTTTCGTGGTCTATTGTCAAGGTTCTCACTCCGAAGAATATATTGGTGGACCAGTCTGGTTACTTAAAGGTACTTTTAGATGTAAACCAGTGGCAGCCTACAGAGATTGGATAAACACACACACATTGTTATCGACGACAAGTACAAATTCAGTCAAACGTACGAGGTGTGTAAAGCCCACATAGATTTTTGGAGTTAACATTATTGTTTGCCGCCCTTAAAAATTGTACGAGATTGAATAGAACTTGACAATACATGATACACATCATATATTTGCCAAGTTGTGTTCAATCCTTAGACCAGTTCTCTTTTATTATTGGTCTAAGGTTCAATCTAATAGAATTTGAAACGACACAAAACATCGTATGTTCAATAAAAGTATAGAATTGTATGTAACTCAGTTAGTCTGTATACAGCTTGTGAGCAAGTTGAGTTTCATCAAATGATTCATTGAAAATAGAACAATTACAAGCAGGCACGGCCCTAGGGACTTTGCCGCCCTGGGCGAGATCGGCAACTGCCGCCCCCCCACAAGTATCCCGTATTTAATTGTTAATCACGGGCTCCACCCCTTCCTTGAGCGATCGCCTAACGCCGGTTACACATTGGGCGGTTTCTGCCGGGGTGGTAATTTTGCCGTCGCCGCCGTTCGAGCAGTAGTCTATGGACTTGAATGGAAGCTTACACACTGGGCGGCAGAAACGCTGCGTGGCTATATTGCCGTTGGCGGCAGCTGTGCAGCCGTCCACTGCCACTACGGCTGACCGTGTTTTTGCCGCTCTTGTCTACGCAGTGGCGTACGTGACCAAATGGACGTTTACACATTTGGCGGTTGTCTACCGCCAAATATATGTAAATCAACCTGATGGTTATGAAGATGGTACTGATAAGGTATGTAAATTAGAGAAATCTTTGTACGGTCTAAGAGAAACCCCTCGGCATGGTATGAGTGTTTTGATGATTTTATTGACAGATTGGTTTTGAAAGAAGCAAGCATGATTACTGTTTGTATGTTATGGATAAGGATAACATAAAGATTTACTTGATTATGATTGTAGATGATATCTTGATTTGTGGCTCTGACAAACAAGAGATAGATAATGTCAAACAATTACTGTCAAATAGATTCAGGATGAAAGATATGTGTAAAGTGAAAAACTATTTGGGGATTAATATTGAGTATGACTACAATGAAATGAAACTGAATCAAACTTCATATATTGAACAATTGGGAAACAAGTATAACATTGACAATTCCAAACTGTTTAGTACTCCTATGGAAGCTAACAGGCATGGCCCTAGGGACTTTGCCGCCCTGGGCGAGATCGGCAACTGCCCCCCCCCACAAGTATCCCGTATTTAATTGTTAATCACGGGCTCCACCCCTTCCTTGAGCGATCGCCTAACGCCGGTTACACATTGCGCGGTTCCTGCCGGGGTGGTAATTTTGCCGTCGCCGCCGTTCGAGCAGTAGTCTATGGACTTGAATGGAAGCTTACACACTGGGCGGCAGAAACGCTGCGTGGCTATATTGCCGTTGGCGGCAGCTGTGCAGCCGTCCACTGCCACTGCGGCTGGCGGTGTTTTTGCCGCTCTTGTCTACGCATTGGCGTACGTGACCAAATGGGCGTTAACACATTTGGCGGGTGTCTACCGTCGCCGCTGATCAGTCGTCTTACCCAGTTGCTCCAAGTCAGAGGTCTTTGAAAATCAGCCTTTTAATTTGTGTCTTGTTGTAGAGTTTGTAAGTTGTTTATAACATTTATTTTTAAGTGTTTGTGGTTGACGAGTGTGAGAAAATGAGTAAGTTAATAGACAATGAGTTGTTAATATCATTTGTAGAACAGATGCCAGTTTTGTGGGACAAAACCCTCGACATATTCAAGGATCGAGATGCAACAAGGAATGTGTGGAAGGAAGTGTGTATGGAGATTAGGGGGGATTTTGAAACTCTGGATGGCAAGGAAAAAACTGTAATATGTTGTATATCGCTGTCGATTTAATAAAAACGTTCATTTCAATGAATCCAAGCAAGGCGATTTCTCTGCTGTCTTCTTTTCCTTCGACGGCACAAAGAAAGTGGTAGAAGTTGTTGCCTTTCCATTTTAAGTTGAACACTTAATAATATATACTTTTGAAAAGTGTGCAAAATACAATTAACTGAACACTCATGAAACAGAGAAATCACAACACATTTGCGATGAAGAACTACAAGAATTATTTTGGCTACTGATCATACGTGGCGGTAATTTTCCCGCTCGATGTTTGGCGGTATTTTTCCGCTGAATGTGTAAGCTCGACTTTTTTTACGAGGCGGCGACGGCAGTTTCGCCACCTCGGCAGAAACCGCCCAGTGTGTAACCAGCATTACTATTGTGTCTCCGCTGTGATGCGACACCACAGAGTCTCAGTAAACTCTAAAAAATTATGTTTATCAATATTTATTGACATTTAAACAAATATTTGACAAATATAAATATTGGGGAACAGTAAATTCCAGTCAATATAGACATAAAAATGGGGGTTTGCTTGCAATTTATATCGTAGTTCTGATTTTTTAATATTTTATTTGGATACCAAATTCTTCATGTAAAATTCCCTTGTGCTAATACAGAGTGGCCCAAAAAGTTAGTATTTTAGGTTAATTTTCCAGTTTTCAGCTATTTCCGGCAAAATCAGTGATCGGACAGAAAAAAATTGCTCTTGCCTTTTTTAAGATCATAAAATTCTGAATGAAATGAGATCATTCGAAACTCTCTATCTCCAATGAGTACTGAGTTATGATTTTTCAAATATGAGTGATATTTTAAGAAAAAAAAATCAATTTTGATCATATTTAGTATTTGATCAACAATATATCCCAATTACAATCCAGATGTAAAATTCGAAATCCCTCTGGGCGTAATTTTGTGCTCTGAAATCTGAGACTAGGTAGAGCTCTCTATCTCATATAGATTTCCAGGTACACTTGACAACAATAATTGTATTGTGAAAAACACCTCATTTTTAGCTTCAACCATAATCACCATCTATATTGTCCTCACAGTGATATTTCGCACAATGATATAAGCTCATGAGATCATGTTCTATGAGAATCACCCGTTAGTTGCACTTCATTTCAGTATTTCCTAGTGGAGAGGCGCGCGAGGACACGATGAAGGATCGCTTAAGGATCAAGCTATCAAAATGAGAAAGTTTTCTTAGGAAAACATTTTTTTTCAATCACTACTTTCTGAGACATGAGCGCCTAAAGTTGAAATTTTTAATTTTTGGGACAGAACATTTCAAATTCGGTACGAGATGAATCCATAAAATTCAAAAAATGAATTCTTCATGGTATTTTTGATTTAATAAAACAAAAATTTTCTGAAAATATCATTTTTGAGAAAGTTATTCAATTTACTAAAAATGACCAAAAATAGTGTTTAGTTGAGTTTTTTTTTGTAAATTGAATAACTTTTTCAAAAATTTATATTTTCAGAAAATGTTTCAAAATTTTCTTGTTTTATTCAATCAACAATACCATGAAGAATTCATCTCGTACCGAATTTGAAACGTCCTGTCCCAAAAATTTAAACTTTAGGCGTTCATATCTCAAAAAGTAATGATTGGAAGAAAATGTTTTCCTAAGAAAACTTTTTCATTTTGATATATACCGGTACAATTCGAAAAACTTTGAAAAATATCACCAGTACATTAAGAAAGTTTATTTTTAGCCTTTGCACAGCCTTAAGACGTAGACTGTAACATAATATTAGGCCTACTTAACTTGCTAAGTAATTAGAACTACAATTTCTACAAGTTTGTTCAACACACCTGTTTAATTAATTAGAACTCGTCTGACCTTTGCATGGGGAAATTCCTTCACCAATTCTTCAAGATCTGGGGACTGAACTATTTTATGTTCGCTAGACCACTCAGACGTTCCTGGGACATTGTTTATCTTAGAAAAGTCTTCATTAGCTTGAGGTTGAAAAGCTTCTTATATAATTTTACCATTCACATTTAATATCATGAATTTATTATTTATTTTCATTTTAAAATTTTCCGTTCCTTTATAGGGCAGAAGTGAAGGACATTAATTTTTCCGATTTTCTTCTACAGAATCATTCAAAAGTACTTTATAAACATACTGAAATCTTTATTCCTTTCCAAATACTTATTTTTCATAGAGTTTTGAGGTGGGAAATTATTGTCCCACTGCCCTATAAAGGTATCTTATGGAGTCCATCATATTGGTACTTATAGAGCAGTGGGATAATAGTTTCCCACCTTTAGCATTCATCATAAATCACTTATAGATGACCAGGATAAGTTGTTCTCACTTTGACAATAGAATAAATTCAACTAAGTGAATGAGGAATATGATCATTTGTTCACTATAGTTGAACTTTAGAAGTGAAACATGATGAGGAAGATAACTGATTTTTTTTAGCCCTTGCACATTTAAGAACAAAAATCCAATACCTGCTTTCTCAAAGTCGGTGTTATTCAAGCTACATACATTTATATTTACAGGTTCCACCTCGCAAGAAATCAGACCTTGATGAGGAGATGATATATTCACAAAATAACTATCATTACCTCGACTACAGCTATCTACCAGCCTTAGGGTGTCTGGCCTGAAAAATAATTTGTAAAATCCCCTAATGGAATGGATTTCTGCTCATCAGCTACCCTATTTACTACTTCCATTATTTTACTACATACATGTTTCTTTCCCCAAGTGTTCAAATGTAAACCATGTGAGGTGTGAGGTCTTCTACCAATGTCACTAATATTAATAAATGAAACATTTCTGAAGTATTTACATAGATTGAAATTTTCCTTATTAGCTTTCTTAATTTCTTGATTGATAGCAGACCACTTTGGAAGGTCATGCCTGTGAGGCACTGAGAACACAATCACATTCTTTGCCCGTCGATTTTGCAGATCGTGTAGTTTGCTGCGAAGTGCTGAGTGAAGCTCCTTCCTCTCATTGCAGGCGATATCGTTCTCCCCCCCCACAAGAAGACGCTCACATCGTTGTCGCTCAGCTCACCTGACTCCCTTGCCATTGCCACATCCCTCAATTTAGCTCCCGGCTTGACCATATAAATAAATATATACAGAAATTGCTCACTTATTATAATAGGATAACGTGGACCTCACTATAGCTATTCTATTGCAGTAGCTGTAGCTGTCCACCAGTCTAATTTCAATTACCGAAAACTCTATACTAGATCAAACATCTTCATTGCCAGTGCAGGGAAACAGTCCTTTACTTTGGAATGTCTACATCTGGGTACTGGGATTTGAAATTTCAAATAGCTTGCAATCAATAGCCTACTTGAGTTTGAAAAAAAATCACTATAAATATTTCTTATTGAATTATGCAATGTTTGAAGAGTATTTTTTGATATAAAAAGTGTATATTTCTCTCTTCTTTAATGGAGATAAAGGGTTAAAGAAACGAGACAGGGCCGCCGAGAACAATGGATGGACAGGTAGAAGTTCTAGTGACCCGCTTCAGTGGTCGCCTATTGTTATTAAATTTCAACATTTTCGTGGTCTATTGTCAAGGTTCTCACTCCGAAGAATATATTGGTGGACCAGTCTGGTTACTCAAAGGTACTTTTAGATGTAAACCAGTGGCAGCCTACAGAGATTGTATGAACACACACACATTGCTATCGACGACAAGTACAAATTTAGTCAAACGTACGATGTGTGTAAAGCCCACATAGATTTTTGGAGTTAACATTATTGTTTGCCGCCCTTAAAAATTGTACGAGGTTGAATGGAACTTGACAAACACATGATACACATCACATGTTTGCCAAGTTGTGTTCAATCCTTAGACCAGTTCTCTATTTATTATTGGTCTAAGGTTCAATCTAATAGAATTTGAAAAGACACAAAACATCGTATGTTCAATAAAAGTATAAAATTGTATGTAACTCAAGTTAGTCTGTATACAGCTTGTGAGCAAGTTGAGTTTCATTCATTGAGAATAGAACAATTACAAGTATTTAATCACTGATTTAGATTCATTGTAGAACAAACAAGTAACAGATGTAAGGAACATAGTAATAGATAAGTTGGTGCTACCAGCCAGAAGAGCCTTCAAGAAACCACGCGGCGCCACTAATGAGGATAATGAAGTGGAATCAGAGGAGAATAGAGTAGGCTATGCTAGTCGAAAGGATGTACCTTTTTGGAACAATAATCCAGTGTACAGGTAGCGCGGCCCGTCTCGTTTCTTTAACCCGAGAAGAGATAAAGCTATGCATCACTAGCTATGATTGTCAATATAAAATTCAGATAGAGGCAGCGACTTATATTATATTGTTGATTCTGTATAATATAGTCGCTGGATAGAGGGCGAATACAGTATGGAGTGGAAGGTTGAAAAAGTTACAAATACTTCTCCTTCACTCCTTCACTCCTACTTCTCCTCTCTACACTCCTTGTCATTCCTCAGGAGAGTGAAGAGAGGAAGAGAGAATGGTAATGAGTCCACTCATAACTTAAACTTAATACTGAAAAGGTATCGAAAGTAGACTATTAAATGAAAAATAGAATTATACAATGTAGTCCAGGCAATGAATGCTCAAAAAATGGTAGGGATGGGAAAGGAGGTAGGCTAAACATATCAAAAGTCCCCACCCCTACCCCTTGTGGTAGGGATGGTTCAAAGGTACCACTTTTTGGTTTCCCGCATATAACTCAGAAGCTATGCATCTTACAGACATGACTGTTCTATACAAAATTGGAGCTTACATAATTGCCCATAATATTCATCTCACATTTTTTTCTCTACCCTCCATCGCTTTCAAAATATCGGCTCTTGAAGGAGTGATATTTTTGAAAAAAATGTTTGCTTCCAATTTTTTGCTATTTGGATCTTAGAACGTCTAAAAAAGCTATGAAAAAAACATATAGAGCTTACTAAACGTCAGGCTCGCTTCGCTCGCCATATCCGTCTAGCCAGGGGGCTCCGCCCCCTGGACCCCTGACTGGATCGTCCAGGATTCGCTCGCCTGCATTTTTCATTTGAGCATTTTTATCATATTATGTTAGGAGACGATCCAGTCGGGGGTCCAGACTAAACGTCTGGCTAAACGGATATGGCGAGCGAAGCGAGCCTGACGGCTAGTATTATACTATTCCAGGAATAGCTCTGATTGAAGTAGCAGTGCTCAATCAATTTTTCCGCGATAAATGCATTTCAATCTTCAACTTGGTGCCAACCTAACAAAGACAAAATTATTAATTTAGTTACCAGTTAACAATTGTTTCGAAGAGATACTCTCTCTAGATTATAGTTCTATATTAACATATGGTATGGACATTTTTCAATTATAGTTAAGAGAATAAGAAGAATATATATGCTGAAAGACGAACTTTAAACCCTTAAAGCCACCCTTAGAGTTAAAATATTGCCAAAAGATTTCTTAGAGAGCCAACTACAGTATTTGGGACTAGTTACGGGGTGAACACATCAAAAGTCCTCATCCTTACCCAATCTGCTAAAGGGATGAGGGTGGTTTAAATGTTGCATTCTTTAGATATTTGCTTCCACGCTTACCTATCAAATTTGAACGTTTGGTCCGGTAGATTTTTAGTTCTGCGAGTGAGTGAGTGAGTTAGTCAGTCAGTCAGTGAGTGAGTGCCATTTCGCTTTTATATACTGTATATAAGATAGAGCATCAAATTCTCTTAAATTTGATGCACAATTTCACACTTTTACGCATTTCCCTATGACTGTTGCAGCAGCTTCATTGTTGAGTGTGAAATCTCTAGTTTTGCAACAATAGACCAATTGACAAACGGATTAGGAGTGAATGTTTGTAACACAATTTTCAAATTTGCAGCTTTGTTGGGACTAGTTACGGGGTGAACACATCAAAAGTCCTCATCCTTACCCAATCTGCTAAAGGGATGAGGGTGGTTTAAATGTTGCATTCTTTAGATATTTGCTTCCACGCTTATATCTTCTCTACTTGAGAACAATGCGTTCAATCAACTTGACTAATCATTCAAAAATGAATTTTGATAAATTCCCTACAATATTTGTTCAATAGAGCTTTGTGATACTTCCAAAAGCTTTCGAGATATCCGCTCTTGAAAGTGCGGAATTTTTGATCCAGTTTTTTCATGTTTTTGCTTTTTCCAGGCTTACAACTCTCCAACAAATATTCCCCGGTGCAAAGCACGGATTACCCGCTAGTTTGAAATGAAATTGTAATATTTCTTCTTATTTTGAAGTACGATTAGACCTATTATTTAGAACTAAATTTTGCGTGTATTCGAGTGTTAAATTCACTACATTTCTCAATAATAAATCGATGTCCTACAAATTTCTTGAAATTCCGCTTTGACTGACGTTTTTAGAACCCCACTCCCCCCTTCAACAGAAATGAGGAACGTTAAGTTTTCAGAGCAAACCGATGCATTTCCACTATAGGTAGTAGAATATAATTATTATGGCAAATCATGTATCATACAACTCCTTAGTCTTGACTCCTTGAAGCTACAGACGTGGAGATGGTATCTTATGTCAGAGTTATTATACAGTATATAATGGATAATAGTTATTAGATATGATACAATATTGAGATTTCATATAATAGCACATCATATTATAATAAACCGTTAAAATGGCACGCTTTACAAAAATATTGAAAAAACTATTATGTATGTGAGATTTTCTTTTGAATAGAATTTTATTATAATATGATAATTAATGCAACTATTTTTAGTATAGTAGCTACTTGTCGATAGATTCCTCAATTTCCCCGTAAATGGTAGAGGGAATATTACTGGAAGATTTTATTGATGGATTGAAAGTTGAATCATCAAGTTCTGTGGATGAGATATAGAAAAAAACAGTAAGGTAAAAGCCTTCAAAAGCATGCAACGTGCCTGAAAAGTCAAATTCACTTACCAGAGGAACCATCCAAGAGCGAAAAACTCCTTCTTTTGATGTCTTCTAGATCACAAACCACCTCTTTGTCTCTTTCACACATATTTGCAAACTATTTGAAAGCGTAACCGGATAGGCCTACTCGAGCTCGAGATGAATACCTCAAGAGAAAAATACCTTGTAATGTTTTCAGAATGATAACTCAGTCTTGTAGGCCTATTGAGAAATTGAGAATGGATTTCATTCAGTCAATAATTTCAATATCTGTAGTTGATAGTTCATGTTGGATGTGAGAATGGCATTTAACACATCACTTATGTGATTTGTGAATTCGTAGAAACAATATAAATGATTGTCTCCAATTTCAATAATACTCCTGGTACGGCATGAAAATTATCATTCCATTGGTGAACTCTTCTGTTGGAATCTAATTCTGACTTGACATTAAAAATAGTAGATTCTATTGATGAAGGTTTGTTACCAAATATTAATAATAATTATTATTGTAGAATTTATTATGGGCCAGGAGTGATACTTCCTTTGAGCAATTTCGCAAAGTCCGGTCAATATCGCCGGTTTTGGAGCTGCATGGCAAATTCTCTCACATCTTCAGTTGCAAACTAAAATCGACATGACTATTTCCATGGATTGCAGAGGGTAAACTAGTTCCCGATTTCCCGTATTCACATTTCGCGAGCACACAGCATGTCATCGATTGTTCCTTCTCACGTGCACCCTGAGGGAGCAGACACACACCACACCCATACACCGTACCACGCCATTTTGTACTGACATCAGCGCCAAACGACTCACTGTACTTCCGCCAAAAATTTCCCTCACCCTCCATGAATTTCCCTTCTTTTTGGAGTTCAAACAGATACAATCTCTGGAAAATTCAAAAACACATTAGCCTCGTCAGATTCTATTATGAAATATTTCTCCCTCACATCTCACAGCCCAGAATTTTCGGAGATGACTTCCTGCTACCAGCTTATTTATTCTATAGAAATCTTCAACAAACGGTTTAATTGAGAAAAATATATAAAACTGCTAGGAGATTATGAGAAATGAGCTCATCTAGTCTAAATAATAGAGACATTATTCAGGTGTGTCTTCATTGTATATTTCTAGCAAAAAATAAAATTATATTTAATGTGTCAAAAACATTTGACATTACTGAGTGATTTGGAGAGTTCATCTCTCACCTTACTCTTCCATTTTCAATGTAGGCCTATACATTAAATGTGAACCATCATGATGTTCATGGAAATTACGTAAAATTATTATCAATTTATAGTAGGAATACAGTAAAAGAACAAGAATAATTTTTTCTCCAGTAATTTATTATTGATGAGGTTCAGAAAAAGTTTAGTAGAATAAATGCTAGTTCTGCGATTCCAACTTACAAAAAAGTAGCATATTTTAAAAAAATAATGATAGAAAATCCTTACCTAGTTCATATATAAGCTAATATTCAATTTCATCCTTCAACATAATATTTTGTGCTTTATTAGCTTAGTCAGATAAGATGAGAGATAGATAACATAACCACCTATTTTTAGATATGGCTACGTAGAAACTGGAAGGTACGTAGCTTATTTTCTTTGAAGGGCTGATCACTTGATAGCTAGCCTACCAACCACTATGAGATTACAAACGAATATATTTTGGCTACTAGACACTACTAAAGGCTAAGGAGAGCTCGATTGTAGATGGAATAGAAAATTTATTGTTATCAATAGTTATTCACTGAATATGTGAATGAAAATCCTTTTTTAATAAAATTAACCATTCTAATGAGCTTTGCATATAAACTTTAAACATATAAACAGTTTTTTTTTTGTAAATATAGGCCAAAAAATTAAGAACAAGCCTTACAATGCCTTACAACAAGCAAGCAATGGAATACTTTGCTTGAGTGGTTTTTGATAAGATAGTGTATGTACAACAGATTTATAAGGTCTTTAAAACACTCGTGAGAAAATTATTTCAGAAAATTGTTTTATTATTAAAAATAATCTTGTGTCCTAGTGTTTGTTGTGAAATAAAAGACAAATACCATTTATGTTTTATTGAACTATCTATGAGTTTGCAAATCTCGGTACCTAGAGGATAATATTGGAATTCTGGTGGCTCAGAAGCCACCTGAAGCTGTAGGTACGTACACTCATACCTCATCATCTCATTACCCTCGTAGAAGTCTGAAGCTTATAATTTGAGCATCAACCCATTCTAAAAACAAAAACTATTATAATATTGACAGCAAGAAAAGACTTGTAATCTCTCATGATAGGTACTTACTTAAATTTTTTAATTATGCTTCAATTTATAAATTATGACAAAATCATCAGATTGTGAACGAATACAATTTGGGGAATTGAAAGACCAGTGTCGAGTTTCCTTTAGTGTTTTTGGGCATTTTGCCATGCCATGGCTTGACCCGGTGGAGATGGTATTTGCAATTAGTGCGCAAGTCTGACAGTCACTGTGTGTGTGTGAGCGCTTCTTCCCTACCAGATTATCGATCCCACTCTCACGCACTCGCCAGCACACGCACGCAAACGCATTACATCTCGGCCTGTTTGTTTTGCGTTTCACTCTATTCCGTGTATGAAGGGTAGGAGGACATCCACGCCTCAGGCTGGATCACGTCTCCGAGACTTTTATGTCGAACTAATCTTTCTTGAGCAGTCAGCCGTCCCTTCTGCTTCTGATCTGCAGAATAGGGGCTGCTGCTAAAGTCGAGTTTATTCGATGCATCCCAACTCGTCTTATTTGATGAGCTGAGTCATGCAAATATCGTGAATTCTATCTCAATAACCAGATACAACATTTTTAAACCTAAATATTCTTGGAGGGGAAAATGAGGTGCAATCTGCTGAGCTATTGACGATGTCACTTGAAAAGAGCGCCTCACTTTCATTCCATAAGTAATTCAATCAAGAAGAATATATACTCTATATTATTCCAAACTTTCCTTCTTTCGAATTGGAAGGATGAGAGGAATACAACATATCTTTGGCCATGAACTGTAATCCACTTCTGTGTACAGCATATGATCAGTAATGAAATATTTAAGAGAAAAAGAATGGAAGAAGATAGAGCAAAAACTGTTAAGTTTTTAATATCGTACAGCGCATACAATGTCATGTGGTATCAAATTATTGCTGGTTTTCACCTCAAGCGATTAAATGGATTGTCCATTTTCACATGGTTGTGATCACAACTACTCTTGGAAACTGTTTGATTAGGAGAGAGGACGGCTTGGACTATATAGCTCTGTCCTTGTTGGCCCAGCTACAGTATATAACAACAATTAACACATTTCATTATTTTTATAGTACCATATAGTAGGCTACATATTCATAAATGAAAAGTTGATAAAATGATCTATAATTATGTTTTCCGATCATGTTTATTAATTGATGTGGAGCACGTGATGCTGGAGCTCATACAATGAATATTGGAAGGCTAACCAGTATAGAAACGTACAAGTTTGAATTTAGAGAGTCATCAACAGTTACCATGCATAGGCATGCATTAGAATTGTTGTACGGTACGCAAGTCAAGAAAGAACATTACAATAAGGATTTTGACATATCCTTGACATAACAAGGAACTCTCCGAATAACGGCTTGTAGAATTATGCCCTTGTAAAAGTATAATAAAAATACAGTGTTCAAAACCGCTCTAGCACACCGAATGTTTTCTTCGCAGACAACTTAAATAATATGTTCACATTACTATATTACAAACTGAAACACAAATCTTAACAGTTGGTTTGACGAAGTAAAGAGTCAGGATAGTAACAATAGAGATACACGAAATGTGACTTTGGTAATTTGGCGGGAGAGTTTTGAATTATCTATTAAGCTCTTTTCATATTTCGATTTATTCATGATGGTTCAAAACAAGGAATAAGGTGAAAATATCGTAAGTGGAGAGGTGTGTAGTAAAGGAATGGATCTGCAATGAAAGGGAGTTTTCAGTGAATAATATACAACATACAATTATTATTTCTAACAATGAGTTTTTTAATGAATACATACAATATTTAGTATTATTTACAATACTCATATTTACATAATACTGAGCGATGATAATGAACGAATCTTACAAAAGAAATGGTATTGTTACCATGTTTGAAAAAGAAAATATTTTTATGATGTTTTAAAATAAAACAAAAGTATTCGATCGATGATGAGATAGTAAAAGGCACAATATTGTTCTATGTATACAATGTATATTAACCTTCCGGAAGACGCGCTGTTGTAAAAAGTACAACAGTGTCAGTTTTTTGCTGCACAAAACTTTCCCCCCATCACTCCACTGAGTTGCAGTATCAACCGAGCAATGGTTCAGTCTTTAAGTGCCATTTAGTCGCGACAGTGCATAAGTCGCACTGTGCATAAGATAGGGAAATACTGTAAACGATCCAATAACACAAAATTGATGGCTTTGCTTGCTTACCTTATTGGGATATGAAATGGTAATTATTCAAATGTTCATAGGCGTGAAATAATCCAAGAAGATGGAGAAAGTAATTATACAATTAATTAATATGTTTTGACAGTAAACAGAGTAAATAACACTTGGAAACTTGAATGCTGTACAAAACACGACTGCTCGTGTGTTAGAGTAGAGCGCGACTACCGGAACGTTAATAACATAAATTGGAACATAAAAAAATACACTTACAACATACAACATTTTTCAATAGTCGACGTGTCATAATATAATATCGATCTTCATTAAAATATTATATTCTGAATTGAATAAACTATTCATGCTTATAAGTAAAATGGAGAACATCATTTCTGTCACAGGTACCGTACCTTCCACAATACAAATACTGTTAAATACAATAGGTCGAATCAATAGATTTTCGAGGAAATAAATTGAAGAAAAAACTTTTAGTATTCTTATAATACAGATTATAGTGAATAGTACATTCAGAGAATAAAGCTAAACACACATATGATACATAAATTAGTTAAAAACTTCCACAAGGACTGTTTCTTGAAAGTTCGAAGCTTTGGCACTCATATTGAGCCTTTGGTTTGTCAAGGTACAACATTTCTGACCTATTCAGGTTGCTAATCGTTTAAAATCCATCATTATTTTTCTCTACGCCTCTTAAAACAATGAAAACATGTAAAACCTAGTATAGCCTACAGTAAAAAATAAAGAGCTGATTAAAGCATTAATACAATAGATTATAAAGGCACTATATGAAGGCAATAGTTCTCTAATACTGTATCGGCTACTATGTGTATTATGCCTGATAAAAAACTATAACTCCCAATAATAATTTCAAGAAAGTCCTGGTTGATGATGTTTAATTGATTCAAAGTAAAGAAGAGCCTTTATTTATTACATAAGGAAGGACATTCTTTCCAGAAGCATTATAATAAATCACTTCTGGATTTTTAAACTGGGTAAATGACAATTCTTTGAATATGAATGAAGAGCTGCCAATTCAAGTGATGTTAGGTCGATTAACATCTTATTCACAGCAAAGTCTAGAGATTGTAAGGTAATGACCCTCCGCAAAAAAATCAAAAACGTTTATTTAACAACTGGATTTTAAAGAATTTTGACACGAAAACAAATCAATACCGTACGAAAAATATTAGATAAATCCGCACCTAATTGTAATGAGTATGAGTCCCTCTCATCAATCATTATCGAATCACAAGCATACTACAATGATGGAATGATAAAACAGGCATTAGCCCAAAACATTCTTTGTATCTAAATCCAGTCTATTATGATAATATTTATCAATACATTATCCTGACTTTTGATCAGGTTTATTCTGTAACATGAAATTATAGATCAAATCAATCCATCCGCTTGACTCTGAGAGTAACTTGTCATAATATTATAGATTAAATGACACTTCTACATTAAACATCTATCTATATGCTTGACATCGAGAGTATTTCAGAATTATCAACCTAATATCAAACTCTCTTGATTTCTCTTGACTCGGCTAATATTCTATCTTGTTTCTCTCGATTAAGCTACGTAATACTAGTGAGTTGCATCAAAGACAAAAGAATAAAATTGAAACTTGTAGCCTACTACGTATGCAATAGATTATACTATTGCCTGTGGAGATGACAGTAGTTGTCTCATAGGAAACCGGTGTAGAATACTTTTTTGAGATCGGGCACACTGCCCGACCTGTCTGCAGAGTGTCGACAGACGTCGCCGGTGTCCAAGTAGGAGACGTCAGAGTGGCTGAGGGCGGCGACCAGCGAGTCGACCGAGAGAACCGGCGCCAGGCGTCGCGGCGGAGGCGGCGTCGGGGGCACTCCCAGGCGTCGCCGCCCCCCGGCCACTGGCTGCTGCCTGTACAGCGGCTGCTGCTGTCTTATTGGCACCTGTGACGTTTCCACATCGCTGCTCAACGACATCTTGCGTCTGTTCTCACCCTGCCAACACCAAAACACACATTATTCATTTTATTTACTAAGCTAACATTTTCCACTTGATTTGATATTTTATTCACTAAGCTAAAATTGAAATATTGATTTTATTGACTTAGCGAATATGTTCGAGATTCAAGTTGATTCTCAAGTTTAATGACTCTTTTTAATGCATTGTAATGCGAATATTATACACATCATTAGAAGGGATAAAAAGAATCATTACAAATATTTTAAGTGATACTTGTAATGACTTTTATATCCCTTCTAATGATGTGTATAATATTGTTTGCATTAAAATGATTATTATAATTTATTAATTAAATTAAGTAGTTAACGTAGCAATAGAACTGAACTTGTTCCTTTACAGCCATCATTCTGAGGTTGAGAAGGGAAAGAAACGTGACAACATATTATTATATCCTATAATAATTCAATTAAGAGGATATCAAACAAATTGATCACTCTATTTATTGTAAATTAAACTGCGATGTAAACTGTTGAAATGCCGATTCAAGATTCCTGTCAATTGATTACATCCTCACATACACACACATATATATGGTATATATATTTCTCACAAAACTGAAACCAATCCTTTGGAAGAGATATGTCGACGATATCTTTATCATTAGACCTCATGGTAAAGAAGAACTTCTCGAATTCCTCAATCAGCTAAACCAGATACACCCCCAAATACAGTTCACTCTCGAAATAGAAGAAGAAGCTACACTACCGTTCTTAGACATTCTAATCACCAGATACAAAAATGGCTGTATGGAACACTCTGTATACAGAAAACCAACCCATACAAATATATACCTGAATGCACTATCTCATCATCACACCGCACATTCTTTCTCTGTAGTCAATAGTCTAATCTTTCGATCTCTCCATCTCACTGAAGAAAAAAGCAAAGAAAATGAGATCAAGACAGTCTAATCCATACTCTTCAGTTAAATATTGCAATGGTTACAATAGTAGAATTATTGAAAAATCATTGAAAAAACAACTGACACCTCCAAAACCTGAAAAAAATCTCAAGGAAGAGAAAGCATTTGAAAAAACCGTCCTCCTTCCATACATTAAGGGTACCACCGACCGAATTGGCAGAATACTGAAAAAAAACATCAAATCTAAACTCAGTCTACAAACCTTTTCAAACTATTTCGAAATTCCTAAAGAAACCCGTTCAGAGATTAGAATTAGAAAATCAAGGCGTTTACAGCATTCCCTGCCTAAATTGTGACAAGATGTGTATGTAGGTCAAACAAATAGAAGAATATCAAACAGGATAAAGGTACACAAACTGAGCATAAAAAACAAAACAATCCACCTCAGCTCTTTACAACCACGAGAAAAACCCAGGTCACAAAATAAACTTTAAAATTTCGACAAATAACATTCAAGATTTTCGGGTTAGGATTGTACGAGAGGCTCTGGAAATATAAAAACAAGGTAGCCTTAACAAAAGGGATGACAGTACAAACATCTCTTCTCTTTGGAAAATCATTCTAAACACATCACAAAACCCACACACTTCTCCGGGAATTCCATTCATCCATCAGCGCCAGGCCGAGCACGTGGAAGAAGGAGAGGGGAGGAGGTACTCCCTTCGATCACGAGCAGGAACTTCGAAACACAGGCTGGAGTCAGTGTAGCATTACCTGCACTCCGAAGATGTCATTTGGGATAATGACGAAACGTCAGCAAGTGAGTGAAACTGCTTATCAGATGTACCTGGTTGATAATTTAGCATGTTCATCCATCCGCGAATTTTTAAAAGTTAACATATATATTATACTCTCAACAACTAACTATTCAACAGCATTGTTGAATTAATTTCAAATAACATTTGAAAAAACAATTAATTTCAATAAACAAATTTATTTCCTTTTTTTAATTTGATGCATAATTTGAAGAGATAAGCCAACACAAACTCAATTCCTATGAAAAATTAGGCTAAGTGAAAGGTGAAGTGTGAGAACGAAGTGGAATTCCAAGTTGCCCATGGACTGAAGGACGGAAAAATATCTCCTCACATTCATTTATTCATTTATTTATTCAACTTCCAACGGTACAACACAGATTTTACAAAGAAAATAACAGTAAAAGCCAGTTGCAAGCAAAGAAAGTCAATATAATATGCAATATTTTTGAATATCAGATTGATGAAGAAATACAGCGAGTCAAACTTTTAAGGCTAGTGAGAGATTGCAGTAAAAAGAAAGAAAATCCAAAGCTACATTTGAGAACAGAATAGAAATAAAAAAATAACTTACTCATAAAATATTTTCAATATCATTATTTCTTGATAAACTTGATTTTTCATCAACTTTTAGCAAGACAACAATGCTTGTCTATCACTTTGAAAGAATCTAATCTCTCGCTTCCAATATGTGTTTTCGAAAACCCTGCTAGCATAATTATATATCTCATCAAGTCAGAAGATCACATAATTTGATAACTTGAAAGAGGAAGACTGGAAACTGCGGATGTAGAGAAAGTGATAAACAAACTGATCTTTAAAACCGGATACAGATTTTACACTCTATTTTTGACGGGGATCGAGCAGTCTTTTCCACAGTTATAGTATTAATTTAATAAGCTGCGCCAGGGCAAATGGAGCAGTATATCTATGATCGTTCCATCGTTTGGCTATATTTTTTTTCGTATATTATGTTATGAGAAGCGATAGAGATTTGTGTAAGTAAAAATAACCTACATAACAGATTCATGCACTGAACAACGTTGAATATTGAATAATGTTGTTGAGCGGGAAAGCAGAATAAATTTAATCTAAAATTCATATGAATGGAATGGGGATACTGGAAATGAAGCAGGAGATTATTGAGTCTTAGCTAAGACTGCTCAGATATAAAAACCTAATTTGCAAACTTGAAATAAGTTGAGATAGGAAATTGACAACTTGGATAGCTTACATCAACCTCTTGAACCTCACATCATTACAAAATTGTTAACTGAGAATCAGGATCCGATCTATTGAATTTCTAATACTCTGAATAGATAAAATTACTGTCGACTTTTAGTGGTGGAGAAATACTTATGGATAACTTCAACTCTCAAGACTAATTAATCAATAATACTAAATTAAAAATGGAGAATTCAGATCAAGTAATTTTACAACTATTACCATCTATCAATCCATAAAATTTGTGCTCCATTAAATCGTCTTCGTAGTCAAGTGAATTCTATATCCACAAAAACCAGCTTGGTAATAAATCAATTGAGTTTAATTATTATATTGTTGTGGAGTCTTCAAACGCTCGTTAAGGATTCACCATAGTTATTAGCAGCTGTAAATCGTGAGAATCCTTCCGGGAAATTTTTCAACTCAGTGAAAGTGAACATTGTGATAGTAAACCTATTAATAATAGATTGGTATATCTAATAGCCCAGCATTTCCCAGCCCCAAACAAATCTTTTGGTCATCAGATGAAAGCTGAATTTTCGACAAGGAAATGGAATGATTGAGAGCCGCCAAGAGCTGTAACCTTTGTTGAATAGTCGCGAGTATTGGTCGACATTTTTCTCCACTTTGATGCCATTCGATGCTCGCAACGGACGACGACACGACACACATTGCATGAAATATGGTCGAGCGTCTTCGCCAACAATGCGGATACCATTCATATCATGCTGCTAAGAGAAAGTGTCAACTGCTTATAGCATTATGACAGTCTGATCTAGTGTACTAGAAGGAGCAGAGACATTATGCGGATGCGCAATCTGCTTTCTTTACCAACCAACAGATTTCTACGCAATGCGTACTATACTGGGATATGTAATACTTTGTCTAGCGTTTTGCGAGTTTAAAGTTTTCGATTCTCACCCACAACATTTGGTCTCTTCCTCACACTCATTTCCACTCACTCTCTCTCTCTCTCTCTCTCTTCTCTCTCTCTCTCTCTCTTCTCTCTCTCTCTCTCTCTGATATGTCCAAAGCTCCGCCAATTTATGTAGATACATAACAATATTATCTATAGTTATATTCCAAATTGCTTTTATCATATCATATAGGCCTACAGTTCAATAATTATATTCTTAGTCCATATCATGTACATTCATCTATAATTTTGCTGTATTGTAAGCTATTGTATATAAGTGTATAAGCCGTTGTTGGCTTATTCGCTCTTCTAGGTCAAATTGTATGAATTAATTCTCATCAATAAATGATAATGATTGAAGGATTGAACTTAAATTTACTATCAAAATTGAAAGAAAAGTCCACTAACATAAGAAAATTGAGAAATAACGTAATAATTATTGTAAAGTTTTTATTTTTTAAAAATTCATCTCGTCTTGCAGTATTGAAATAGGATTCATTTTCAAATAAACTCATGAATGTAGTTTTAGATTGTCTAATAAAGTATGAACCATTTATATTATATGTTGTTGCTAAATTATTCACAGTAGGAAGTTTTTTTTTCTTTTTCCAAATAATCAGTAGAATAACAATCTATACTCTGAGTTTTCTACTCTACACCATTCATACATTATACATTTCATTACTCTACACCATTAAAATTTACATTTCAATTTCCGATTCATAAGTCAATTTTATTTCTTGTAAATTTCACTCAAGAAAAGAATGTGTAATGAAAGAATGTAGTTTAGAACTTGAGAAGAGAGGAATAATGTCTTTCGTCAATATCAATAGTAGGCTACATAGTCATGTAAGGTGTAACTTCGAATGGACTTGAATTTAATCTCAACCTGTCATGTAAGTTGGAGTTGGGCATGGATTCAAACGTTGGCTCGATTATAGAGGTGCATTTATCGATCAGCTTGCGTAACTGATAATGGGCCAGACTAGACAGGAGAACTCAATTCTAAAGGCAGGGAATGCAGATAGCAGCCATCAGTGATTAGAGCACCTGGCACGCTCTCTGAGCACTACATGGTGTTCAAGTGCGGGTGGGCTCTACTGATCATGTGTGTAGTGTGTGACAGTTTGCTCCAACACCTCATTCAGTTTTAGAAAACGCATATAAACTTGTGCAAATCGGTATTCCCCTTGAGGGCTTCTACAACCACATCAAATACAGCCTTGTTTAATAATAATTGCAGTATCCCAAATAAAACATTTCCATCGAAAATATTTTGAACTCCAGAGAGTTCCAATTTTAGCTTCAACTAATACAATATTAATGGAGTTCTAGACAAAAAAGGTGGAACACATTTTGTTTGAGGACGCCTCAAGTGATTAAACATTTTATGTAGCTCTAATTCATGAAAGTTATTACCGAAAAATCAGCACCTTTTTATCAATATGAAGGTAAAAAAACTTGAAAATAGTTTCAATATTAAGAAGTTATGTTCTGTACATCAAATATATTGATATTGATTCGAAAGAATGGAGACAGCAAGAGTAATGAGGGAAATGATTAAACAGGAGATAGTGAAAGTTAGCTAGATATATATATGGTGTTAGCAGCATGCTTCTATACAGGAATTGCTCGTAGAGTAGCTTAATTTATTCTGTCCTACATTCTTCATCATAGCTTAGAATCTAATATTTCTGAACATTCAATGTTCATCAAAGTACAGAATATCCTTCAGAATTCACTTCACTTGCCTTTCTTTGTGGGAGGATAATAATTAGATCAATGCTACAAATTGAAATACTTGTTTAAATTCTTCGATACCACAACTGGATTCAGGTTTTCAATATTCAATAATTATTTTGAATTCCATACTTTGATGAACATCTTAAATTATATGAATTTATAAAAAATTGATCAAAAATATAGTAATGATTAGATATAAATACAAGATGATTAAGTTTTTGAAAGTACAACAGTTCAAGTTTAATTTTAAACAACAAAATTTAACAAACAGTTCTTATTACTTTTATCAGGTTACTTGAAAAATGAGATATAAAATCAAAGTATTGAACAACTCTAGTTAAAAATATGATTATAGTCAAAAATAAGAGAATTGATAAATTTTAATGAATGAATATGATTAGGGGAGCCTTGCTCTAATAAACTATTATTCGTGCTTAGAAGAAAATTTCAACTGTAAGCTTCAAGAAGTTAATTGAAATTGTGTCTTTAGATATGAATTGAAACAGAAGTAATAATTAAGTTTGCTCTTTACTATAATGCTATAAAATTTGATATACTTATTTGGGCTTTTTAGGGTGGGGTGGTGTGGATTTTAAATGAGAAAAATTGAAAATTCTAAATACAATCTTTACCTGGCTCAGTCAATTCCCTATAGGATAATTGAAGTCTGAGACCAAAAACTCACTCCTACACTGAACACACTCTCCAAAATCCAAGAGACTCACAGCAACTAACAGCAACTCACTGCAACTCTGCAACTAACTGCCACTAACTGCAACTAACTTGCAAGACAGGGTCTGCCTGCATATATACTAGCACCACGATTTTCCACCCCTCATCACCCTTCGCCCTCTAGCTCCGCCTACCCTCAAACTCATCAGCTAATATTCTGCTTACAAAATGGATTCAAATATCAATTTGAATTCACTATAATGTTTATTATGTTAAATCATTTTAAACTATGGCTCCCCTTCATTATTAAAACAATGATATCATATATTTTATCAATATTTAAACTCTGAAGTTTGGATACTGACAATTGAATGCATTGATTTGATTAATACAGTAGGCTAATCAATCTTATAAATCTAATATAGCAAATACTTCAATAATAAATACATGAAATGAACAAAATACAATGTCATACAGTAATCATTACAATCGAGTTGAATAAATCAAATTAATAAGATACCAATCAATTACTACTTAATTAATTAAGCAGGTTTCTTATACTCATTGTCAACCTGTTTCAATCAAATATACTAATTTATTCTATTTACAAATTTGTCCTTAGCCTATGAATTCGGATTCAACTAACTTAATTAGCTTATAATAATTATTGAATTATAATTTATTGTACAACATTATTTGTTGAATACTTTATACATATAGCCTAATCTACTTCATGACCTAATTTATAAATACATTTACTCATATATCATGTTTATCGTTTTATGTGATCACCATTCAAATAACTGATCATCAAATAATTGCTTCAATAATATCCATGTGCTGACCACGTGGTAAAATTGTAGCATATGCTGACCACGTGGTTACATTGAAAATTACATATCTATATTTACTTCTCTCCTAACTATATATCTATATCGCTATTCACCATCTTCATTTACCTGCCATCAACTTATGCTATAGATATATACAAGGGTTGACACAAAACACAGTGGGCCATGTGGTTTCTATTGTAAACGTGTCTGTGACTGACGTTACTGTTACGTTTCTAGGAAAGAATGATTTTGTCTCAAACTATTTTGCAAAGAATAATAACCCCAGCGTCTGTCTAGCTAGGCTATTCAAATGGATTCTCAATAGTTTCGAGAAACGGTTCTTTTTATTATTCTAGCTCTTCGAGCGTTCATATTCTTAAATACAATATGTTCAGAGCACGTGTTGCAACAAATAACCTATATCTACAATTTTTAAATTTTAGGAGAGCACATGGTCGCCATTTGTGGCTCAAAACCCCCCTCTCAAGAGCAAATACTAAATGAAACATGAGTTTAGTCTTTGCGATATTAACACTAAAAGGATGGTTATTAAGATTAAACTACGTGATGAAATTAATGTTCTCACACTTCAGACACCACAACATGAGTTCATAATATGGACGGTCTAGAAGTTTGAAGATCACTGTAGTTCTCCATCGCTGTACAACCAGATCATTGGATGCTGCATGTTACGTGGAATTCTGACTGGCCGTTAGCCTAGTGACTCTCGTAATCTGATAATGTCAACTTAGTCAGCTGCTCCATTTTCTTCCGTCTCGTTTGTTTCTATCTTTCCTCATCATACTGTACTGTACAATTAATACTACCAGCTACACATATTTACAGTTAAGTTTTTCAGCATGGTGCATCCTTCACACAATAAGGCTACTCAATCCACCCCTTGTGTGAATTCCGCACAATGCTTACTGGCTTGTTTACTCTGTGAACAATACATTCTCCATCTCACTCCTTCTCATGTCGCTCGCTCATTTCGCAGGTGTTACCACTTTCTCTTTCTACGCTAGCCCTTACACTTTCATTCTGTCCTTCTTGTGAGTCATTTGTTGTCCTTCTCCCTTCATTGTTTGTTCACAGGCAACTGTCTTTTCCTATTGGCCCAGTATTATGATTTCTTCGATACTATCTATTCACACTAATGCACTTATTGTTATATTATTTACATTATTTCTCAATTTGAAAATTACTCAATGTAATAATTAGTTCTTGGGATTATCATGGCACATCGTTTCATATTTTTCATCTCGTTGTTCATTACTCCTCCAATTATTATCTGAAAACGATCTTCTTCCTCGGTAGTCATTCCGTTCTCCTCTATTCCAGTTTGCACTCCGTGAACAGGTGTTTGCTCCAATATCATTAGCATAACTTCTCTGCGAGTAGTCCTCATGATTGATTGCTCCCCTTGATCCGAAATTATCGTTTACATATCGTGTTCTCTTTATTTGCGGATTTCTTTCTTCAAATCGTTGACATTGTTTTTCTTCTTTCTCTCCTGCTGGACTCGGCTGATAATCATTACGACGATCACTTCCATGAAAATTCGAATCGTATCTTCTACCTCCTCTGCCTCCATTGTTGAAATGATTGTTATCCCGAAGCTGCTGTCCGTTACCGATGTTAACAGTCTCCCTTCTCTTCATTGACGGACTTTTTCGTTCCTCTCTTTCAACCGAAATTTTCTCCTCTTTTTGTTCTCGCTTCTCCCTTAATTCATTCTTCTCAACATCGATATTTTGCAAGCTCCATTCTTCCAATAGTTTTTCCATCTCGGGCACTGTCTTAACATTCCTATTGAATCTAGCTGTTTCCAGTCCAGTTCCATAGTGTTTGACTAGTTTTATTATGATTTCTTCATCCGAGAGTGCCGGTGTCAAATTCCTTGCAATGAGCATCTGCTTTATGAAGTACTCACTTGCGTTTAACTTCCTCCCTCTAATAAATTTTCCGGTTCTCAATCTCTCTCGCACTGAATCTTGAATGAGTTGGCTCCAGAATTTATTAGTGAAACGCTCCTCAAATTGTTCTAAGAGTCAATGCTAGCCTGAATAATCATCCACCATGCTGAGTGTTGACTATCAAATGACTTTTCAATGATGCTTGATTGCTCACTCCAGTTACTTTTCCCACTACGCCGCAAATACTCTTTCAACTTAATCAAAAATTGCATAGGATTCTCCAGATATTTCTCAAATTTTGGCACTTCATCCAATCCCCTACAGCTGGTGTTGACGATAATCGGTTGTGTCCTGGCCTTCTCGAATTCCGTTTTCATCCTCTCCTTCTCTCTGTGAAATTCCGCGAGCTGCTCCTCAAATCTTTTAAAGGCTGCATTATCCATTCCACCTGATTTCTCTGATAGCTCCTTTCTCACCGATGCGATCTCTGTTGAAAGTCTCTTATCTATTCTTTCGACGTTTTTCTCAACTGCTGTTATTTGCATTGCTATCTCACCACAAATCTCCTTAGTTTTTTCCTCCATTTTCTTCTCAAATCTTCTCTCCAGCTGTTCTACATTGCTACTTAACTTTTCTAACTTTTCGTTCATTTCTTTCTTATTCTCTTCCAATTTCTTACTGTTTTCTTCCAATTTCTTACTGTTTTCTTCCAATTTCTTACTGTTTTCTTCGAATTGCTTACTTATCCCTGTCCGGCTTTCTTCGAAACTGGCACCCATATCTTCCCTCATACTTGTTAATAAGTTGAAGATCTTGTCCATTTCGTTCCCTGATAGTCCTACTTTACTCCTTTTTCCACTCGGAATTTGCTCTTGGTCGTCATGAGAGTCACCAGGTTGATTTACCATGTCAGAATTCGGTAACATCTCCGGTGAATATTGCTCCTGACTCTCAATGGTGTTGTCTGTGCTGCCCTCACTGCTTTCGAAATTTGTTGTGCTGCTCTCATTTGTTGCCATTGTGTCTGATTGAAGTGTGTTTACAACCCTATTTCTAAGAAAATATCCTGACATAGGTAACCTATACTTCGATCCTATTACTGATCTTACCTATCACAAGCGCATACATGACCCAAATAATGTTCATACAGAAAAATGAAATAATGTTCAATGAACTACACCCTCAAATAAATAATTAAAATTTAACTTTCTATGATGCTTGACTGGATAAAATAATATACAAAAGATATAAATGATACTATACTCAGGGCTTCCTGTTCTCTATTTCTATACCCTATTCTACTAATATAACCCAAAACTATATTCACAAAAATAATATAATGAATGATTGATTAAACCCAAATAACACTCTTTTGAAATAAAGCTACCCCAAAGTAATATTGAATGAGAATGAATAATATCAACTTTCCTATAACCTATATAAAATCTACATATGATTGAGCGCACCAAATACGAATTCAAAAATTGATATACAAAGTAATTAAGTGAATAGGTTAAACACTGAGAATTTGAAGAATTTAAACGGATAACTTTCCTACCTGGCAATACTAATAATAATAATTATCACACTTCTGTAGCACACTCAATAAGAATTTCACACAAATAAAGGTGATTATGTATACCAATTCACTATTATGCACTTTCACTTGATACACTTCAGCAGATTAACTTAGAATCTGGCCCCTAGTTGCGGCGACATTTTGAACTCTTTCCCACTGTCGGTCTTTGTTTAGAGTGGGTTTCGAACTCCCTCACTCTATACGGTATTTTGCCCGGCGCCAATCAATTACTATGAATTGATAAAATTAAACTAATAAAATTGAATTGATTTGAATTGATAAAATTAATTACTTTACTGTAACTTCACTCACTGTGTGGATACTTATATTTCACTCACTGAACTAATAATAGTATTGAAGAAAAAGATAAAGATAGATAGATCAGGGTCGTGTGTAAGGGAATGTACGAAGTGAAAGGCAAAACAAAGATTAATTATGAATTTATTATTGAACTTTAATTTATATGAATTTATAAAAAATTGATCAAAAATATAGTAATGATTAGATATAAATACAAGATGATTAAGTTTTTGAAAGTACAACAGTTCAAGTTTAATTTTAAACAACAAAATTTAACAAACAGTTCTTATTACTTTTATCAGGTTACTTGAAAAATAAGATATAAAATCAAAGTATTGAACAACTCTAGTTAAAAATATGATTATAGTCAAAAATAAGAGAATTGATAAATTTTAAAGAATGAATATGATTAGGGGAGCCTTGCTTTAAAAAACTATTATTTGTGCTTAGAAGAAAATTTCAACTGTAAGCTTCAAGAAGTTAATTAAATTGTGTCTTTAGATATGATTTGAAAGAGAAGTAATAATTAAGTTTGCTCTTTACTATAATGCTATAAATTTGATATACTTATTTGGGCTTTTTAGGGTGGGGTGGTGTGGATTTTAAATGAGAAAAATTGAAAATTCTAAATACAATCTTTACCTGGCTCAGTCAATTCCCTATAGGATAATTGAAGTCTGAGACCAAAAACTCACTCCTACACTGAACACTGTCCAAAATCCAAGAGACTCACAGCAACTAACAGCAACTCACTGCAACTCTGCAACTAACTGCCACTAACTGCAACTAACTTGCAAGGCATGGTCTGCCTGCATATATACTAGACCACGATTTTCCACCCCTCATCACCCTTCGCCCTCTAGCTCCGCCTACCTCAAACTCATCAGCTAATATTCTGCTTACAAATTGAATTCAAATATCAATTTGAATTCACTATAATGTTTATTATGTTAATCATTTTAAACTATGGCTCCCCTTCATTATTAAAACAAATGATATCATATATTTTATCAATATTTAAACTCTGAAGTTTGGATACTGACAATTGAATGCATTGATTTGATTAATACAGTAGGCTAATCAATCTTATAAATCTAATATGGCAAATACTTCAATAATAAATACATGAAATGAACAAAATACAATGTCATACAGTACATCATTACAATCGAGTTGAATAAATCAAATTAATAAGATACCAATCAATTACTACTTAATTAATTAAGCAGGTTTCTTATACTCATTGTCAACCTGTTTCAATCAAATATACCTAATTTATTCTATTTACAAATTTGTCCTTAGCCTATGAATTCGGATTCAACTAACTTAATTAGCTTATAATAATTATTGATTTATAATTTATTGTACAACATTATTTGTTGAATACTTTATACATATAGCCTAATCTACTTCATGACCTAATTTATAAATACATTTACTCATATATCATATTCATCGTTTTATGTGATCACCATTCAAATAACTGATCATCAAATAATTGCTTCAATAATATCCATATGCTGACCACGTGGTAAAATTGTAGCATATGCTGACCACGTGGTTACATTGAAAATTACATATCTATATTTACTTCTCTCCTAACTATATATCTATATCGCTATTCACAATCTTCATTACCTGCCATCAACTTATGCTATAGATATATACAAGGGTTGACACAAAGCACAGTGGGCCATGTGGTTTCTATTGTAAACGTGTCTGTGACTGACGTTACTGTTACGTTTCTATGAAAGAATGTAGTTTAGAACTTGAGAAGAGAGGAATAATGTCTTTCGTCAATATCAATAGTAGGCTACATAGTCATGTAAGGTGTAACTTCGAATGGACTTGAATTTAATCTCAACCTGTCATGTAAGTTGGAGTTGGGCATGGATTCAAGCGTTGGCTCGATTATAGAGGTGCATTTATCGATCAGCTTGCGTAACTGATAATGGGCCAGACTAGACAGGAGAACTCAATTCTAAAGGCAGGGAATGCAGATAGCAGCCATCAGTGATTAGAGCACCTGGCACGCTCTCTGAGCACTACATGGTGTTCAAGTGCGGGTGGGCTCTACTGATCATGTGTGTGACAGTTTGCTCCAACACCTCATTCAGTTTTAGAAAACGCATATAAACTTGTGCAAATCGGTATTCACCTTGAGGGCTTCTACAACCACATCAAATACAGCCTTGTTTAATAATAATTGCAGTATCCCAGATAAAACATTTCCATCGAAAATATTTTGAACTCCAGAGAGTTCCAATTTTAGCTTCAACTAATACAATATTAATGGAGTTCTAGACAAAAAAGGTGGAACACATTTTGTTTGAGGACGCCTCAAGTGATTAAACATTTTATGTAGCTCTAATTCATGAAAGTTATTACCGAAAAATCAGCACCTTTTTATCAATATGAAGGTAAAAAAACTTGAAAATAGTTTCAATATTAAGAAGTTATGTTCTGTACATCAAATATATTGATATTGATTCGAAAGAATGGAGACAGCAAGAGTAATGAGGGAAATGATTAAACAGGAGATAGTGAAAGTTAGCTAGATATATATATGGTGTTAGCAGCATGCTTCTATACAGGAATTGCTCGTAGAGTAGCTTAATTTATTCTGTCCTACATTCTTCATCATAGCTTAGAATCTAATATTTCTGAACATTCAATGTTCATCAAAGTACAGAATATCCTTCAGAATTCACTTCACTTGCCTTTCTTTGTGGGAGGATAATAATTAGATCAATGCTACAAATTGAAATACTTGTTTAAATTCTTCGATACCACAACTGGATTCAGGTTTTCAATATTCAATAATTATTTTGAATTTCCATACTTTGATGAACATCTTATATTATGTTGAAGCTTGAATTGGAAACCTGTAGAACAAAATACACAAGAAATTCAATATAGTGGGTTAGATTGATTTATTCATCGATTGATGTCTCTTGAAGTCTCTAATAAGGAAGTGATTGAATTCTGTTATTTTGTAACATAAAAATATCTCCCTCTTAGAAGAAGAAGTTGTATTCCAATTTTTTTCATCATAATTCAATAAATTGAGTCATCTTTCTACATATAATATGTATCCAATGAAGGATGCTTCGAAAGAAAAAAGAAAAAGTAGTTGATTTTGTTAGGAATCAAATCACCGATTGAAATCAATGATCGAGAAAAATGGGTAAAGATTAATATACCATCAGCGAATCAGGATATCAGGAACAATTCAAAGAGAGTCAACATTTCCTATAACGCGTATTCTAGGTGATTTTCTTCAGAAACTTTCTTCTTTAGAATTACCTATTGAAATTTGTTAAGTCGATATTATCATCTTGTCAGTAATTCTTTGGCCCCACCCAGCAAGTTTCAAGCATGCTTCGCTTCTATGCAAAAGTATTTATGCAAAAACGTTTCAAACAATGCTGAAGTTCCTTGAGCATGCAAACTCTCCCATTTTGTAATCATTGAATTATCATAATTGACATAAAAGTTTCTGGGTTGATAGGGACCACCCATATGGATTAGGAGGTCTAAGCTTTTATAATTCTCAAGCTTGAATCTCTTTCTCTGATCTGCAAGTGATTCCTCAGAACAATATTATAGTAGTTCGATTATGAAATTGAAAAGAATTTAATTTTATGCTATGCATTTTTTACACACAAAGACCAAGCAATTAACTGATAAGAATCAAGAAATATGCATTACCATTACTTTTGGCACTGTATAGGCAATCATGAGCTGAAAAGCCAAATTATTTGAAAGTTTCAGAGACCAGAACAGCTTATTTTTAAAGAGAGATTTCAAATTATATAATGATCTCCCTGTATAATTTTTTTATTAGTAGCTAGCAGGTCAATATTCCCAAAATTTTAAAACACTATAAATTAGTTGGATTTTAACAATTTCGACTGGAATAAATTAATTTCAATATAAATAATAACAATTTTCACGTTTATTGTGACTGGTAACTCCTTTCCCATTTACTGTATTTTGTCTTCTCCTTGAAAGGGCCTGATGTTTCAAAAGTACTGTAAATGAAATTCCTGTAAGTAGTAGTGATATGGTAAGCCTAGATGAGTTTAATAAATTAAACAGTAATTTTCAAATGATACGAGTATTTGTCATTAGTACTCTACAAAATCAAAAGCGGTACAGTTCTATCATAAATAGCATGAGAACATACCAGAAATAATTTAATGGGGAGATTTTTATCAGTAGTGACAATATACTTGTGATAAGGTTTAATTACTAAGCCGGAGCTATTTAAAATAGCGAAGTTATTTCGAATCACGTTTGTTGCATAACCTTGAACTGAATGGGACTCATCAAGAAATATGCAGACTAATAGCTACCAGCAATTTAAGTGACAAGAATCTCACAATCACGTACATGATATAAAAAGGTGAATATTTATAATTTTCTGTGAATAGGAACAAGGACACTGCGCTTTTTGAATTTGAGTAGAAAAATGGTCTGGTTAGCAATTGGGAAATATTGATATCTCATTATCTAGTTTTCTAAATCGGAGTAGGCTATTCATTTCATACAATTCCAACTGTTCGTGAAAAGGTCGCTAAGTATACTTAGAATATGTGATTCAAAGCACAACGTCCAGTATTCATGAGAAATCGAAGGATATTACTTTTCGAAATTTAGAAGTCCCCTTTCTCATTTCATAGAGTAAGTTATTGATTTTACGTTATATGCCAAAGATTGTGATATGGAAGCTATTCATTTGTGATTTATAATCTTATCACCTCCGATATGAACAGTCCATCTCTTCCAATTAAACGTGCAGAATGTGGAAATTATGCTGTGAAGTAAAAGGCATAGCAATGAATTTACCTTTCTTGAGAATATTACCAAAAGTGTAAAGAGTTAAAAGAGGGGACTCTCTCTTTCAAAAGAGGGTGACTTAGTTCATACTGAACTGACAACAACGTTCTACTCAACAATCAACCATCATTGTTCAAACAACAAAAGCTGCAGTACATTGGAAAAATGAGTGCTATTGTCCAAGCTGACAATTCACATGGATTTAACTTGGAGAGGATTATTCGACTATTGCTGGAGGAATTTCTCTTACATAAAATTAATGATGGCAGAGGAGGATAGTCCATTAGATTATATTAAAACACTGTAGTAAAATGTGACATTTCGACAACTATCAATAAGTTTAAATTGACTATGTGGATTGATAACATCAATTAGGATCATTATAATAAAATTTAATGACATTCCACTCTAATTAATATTATACTGCAGTGGTTCCAAACATTTTATTTTCAGCTACTCACCTTCGTATGTTTTTACATCGCGACCCACTAAATTCCCCCCCGTATTGTAATAGATTTGATGGTTATGTTCAACAAATGAAAAATAGGGAATTGAGAACAAACTCATGGAAAATGCCAATTTCAGGCGTTCTTTTTTAATATTCTCTAATAATTACTGATCTCTCTCGTTCTGCAGTACCTACTCAGAATCTGAATTTTTCCGTTGTTTTTGGTTTGGTAGACTTTCAGTTAAATTAATGAATGAAACAAACACTGTGTTTGTCCTACTCAAAGCTGACTTATATTGAAGTAGCAATACACTTTTCCAATGCATATCATGAGATTTGGATAATGATTTTCGTACATTATTATGCATGGTAGAGCACTCCTATAACTGTGCTCTTCTCTGTTTTCAACTATCAGTGATCAAACTAGTCTTTCTGGTGCTCTCGTTTGGAAACACGCAGCTGGAATGCAGATAAAATTTCATTGAAAGAATCTTCTTTTAAGAGTGCTTAGCTATTTAGATGCTGAAAACTTCAATATAAATTCCAATGCAATTCATACACATGAATTCCGAATTGCGTTCGTGTATGGAATGCAATTGAGAGAGAATAGAGAAAACAGAAATCGTTTTCCTAGTCACGACTTCCGATGTTTATTTTCCAGCGCAACTCTAATTTTCCAAGATATTCCACCACACATTTTCCAAAAATAAATTATTCAACAGAGAACCTCAATGTAGAAAAAGAAGCAGCATAGTTCGTTAATGTTTTATGAACGTTCATTATAATCGTATCATTAAACAAAACTCGACAAGGAGTTGAGTTAAGCTAGAAGGGGAGTTTCATCCATTAACCGCTAAGTGTCATGAGAGCGAGAAGCATACTAAACACTCTAGCTAGAAGAGTTTGCAGCTGCCGTATTTCATGTACTCGTGAAACGCGCATTAAGCTCAGCAATCTCCAGTTTCGACCCATTTTTGAAACGAGACTAGACTATTTCAGTGGAGTTTTTCAGCTTCAGGCGTGACTAGCTTTCCCACGGCACTACTAATCGCTCACATGAGCGAGCAAGAGAGTGTTCAGCTGTTCAGGACTCTTTCAGCACTAAACCCTTCACCATTCAATATGCAAAGTGACGCCCGTCATTTTAAATTGAAATCAAGTAGTCTAATTGATTGGTTTGGCCGGCCTTTGATTTGAATTGTCCGCTCTTTGACTCTTCAAATAAATTCGTGTTTCTTATCAGCAATCAAATTATATTTTTTCAGTTACAAGATTCAATACATCCCAAAGCTATGCGAATTAGAAGTAAGGCTAGTCGCATATTGAGACGCAACACGACGTGTTCCGAGTCTGCTACTAGTTGTAAAAAATATATGAATGATGAAGACCAATAATTTTTTAATTATTTTGAGTTCTAATGCTCACTTGAGTTCTATTGTATCTTCCATGTTCTATTTTCAGTTCTCCATGATCTATAAGCTCATTTCAGCTAATCGTGTGAGCTGATCCTATATCGAATGATCACATTATTATGTTCACACACACATATATATATATGACCATTATGATATCAACTTATCTAGCGGAATCTGGCCACGGCATATTACATCGCGTGGTGTCTCAATAAAATAATTGAATTTTTTTTAATTCCCGTTTCAAATTTGATTTGATAGGATATTTCAGCTTGACTGCTTTATTCTTCCTCATCTCAATCTCAATACTAATGATGTTCCTTTATTGTATCTTCCACTCTTCAACTACCAATACTTGATTGTTCACCAAACATACAATCCTGCCAATTATCTCCCAAGATCAACAGTGGATGTAACTTTAAAATGCTTCAATTCTTTGAATTATTTTTCTAAGTACAAAAGGGTTTGTGAGGTTTAGTAGGTGAGGTTTTTGAAGCTCACAGTATTAGCTCAAATGAGCTAATAAAACATAGAGAACTCAAAATATAACAACAGCTAATGGAACTCAAGTGAGCATTGGAACTTATAATAATTTAAAATCATTAATCTTGATCATTCAACTATTTTTCTTAATTCTATCTCTATATATACTTACACTGTGAACTTTGTTGATCGAGGGAGTGTATCATTGGTTTTGATCATCCAGTTGTTTTTGCTAATTCTACGTACCGGTATCTCTATTTTTATTTCCACTGTGAACTACATTGAACGAAGGGGTTTTTCAAGATTTTTATAAAGTCCATTTCTTGTACTATTCAATGATTCATGGCATATACATCACTCATAAGACTTCTTCCTTCATTTGCTTGACTGCCCAAATCCAGCCATCACTATAAAAAGAGACAATAACCATTAGATTATAAGTACCTACTATAACTGTTAGATCACCCTGTCTTCTGTCACTCCTTGTTTGGTATGTAAGCTACTATTAATGCAGTTACTGTACTAAGCACAGTAATTGTAATAAAAGTTTTAATCAAATTACAGTCACTCTACACTCGAACCTGATTCCTGTTTTCCATGTAATGATATCATTTATAATTGATTCAATGTACAATGAAACATACAAGATGCACGCATATTTCTAATTTTGTGATAAATAATGTCAGAAGCTTACCTGTCGATGGTGGGGAGTATCGACGGACGAGCTGCTCGACACAAATCGACGCTGGTAGAACTCGAAGTCGTCGTTGGCGGCAGTCGTGGCTGAGCAGACGCTGCGAGAGGAGAGCGTCGCGTACAGCGGCTCCTCGGCCTCGCCGTCATCCTCCTCATCGTCGCCGTCCTCGTCCTCGGACGTGGTCGCTTCGGCGTCGAGGAACAGCGACTCCCGCAGGCGTCGGATGTTGTCGACGCCGCGAAGGTCGGTCGTGCTGAGTCGCTGCGTCAGGAGGCACTGAGTGGACGCGACTGCCGCCGGCCGCTCCATCTCATCCCTCGGTCGGAACACGTTCGACTCGTCGCCGCCCACGCTCGCTGCAGACACCAGGTTGGCGTGCAGCTGGGAGGCAGAACCGCCTCCATCGGCCACCCCCGCCACCACTCCAGCCCCCGTCGCCGCTACCGCCGACATGGAATGCGGGAACCGCGCCGCCAGGTTCAGGTTGAGGCAGTATGGCGGCAGCGCACTAGTTCTCACACCTGTTCAAATCACAAATCATCATCAACAATATAATAGAGAAAAGAATTGACTAATACATTCAAGCCAGTTATACACATCGATTTTTGGACGTACGATATTTTGCCGTCCTTATAAATTCTATTGGATCAAACAGATGATGGTATGTGTTAAGTTCCGTTTAATGTTGTAGAATTCATGAAGACGGCAAAGAATGGAACGTCGAAAAACCGATGTATGTGTGATTTGGAATAGGAAATACATGAATTGGACGTCGGAACAACTGATCTGATTGACTTGAAATTTTTATATAGATCCTTAAATTACCGATGATGGTTATGACATAAATTTACGTCAAGTTTAGAATTTGTTAGGTTTTCAGTACACCAAGTTTTCGATTTGTCAAGTTTTCAGTTTGTGATACTTTGCTTGAGTGATAATTATTTATGTATCTATCTATGATATTATAAAGAAAAAAAAAGATACTGATAAAAATTGTTTATACATATACGGGAAGCGAAATACATGTTTGACGCATTATTACGCCTGAACTACTGAACTGATTAACTTGATTGTTTGTTTGTTAGTTTGTTTTTAATATCTTCCCAGAGACTCTTAACAGAGTATGAGAATTGTCAAAAAAAAAAAAAATGCTTGAAAACATTACTTTTGCTATTTTGATATTTTGCATGGATATTCTTAATTAGCCGAGGATGAATATAGGCTTTTTTCATTTCCATTAATCAATTTACATTCAATAACTAGAACAAATATTTATTTAACTTGTGATTCAAAGTTTAAGCAATATCAGAAGCCCAATCTAACAAAGCTTTCTCCAATGAAACCATGGCGTAATTGGTAGAAGGTGCTATTCATGAATGAAAGGTTGCGGGCCCAAGAACAGTCAAACTCTTTTTTTTGGCTAAGAATTTCAAATTTGATGAAGATTATCCACGTAATTTTGACAAAATAATGAATAATTTATTATTCTATTTTTTATGTTTCCTGGATACAAGGAGATTGCGTTTTGCACCACAATATATTAGTATATAAAGTAATAGAATGAATTAGCATTCAACACTAATCAAGAAGAGTTAAATGCCACATAAAACAAGAATCCATTCTAATTGTACCTTCTCCTAAAAAGTTTTCTACCAACTTTGACAAGAGTTGAAAGCTTATTAATGAAATAAACTGTATCAATGGTATTGATAGAAAATCTTGACCAATTTTGAATATTTTCAAGAGATAAAGCTTGATGTGATTTGTGTTATTCTTAATGAATAATTCTCAGGAATTCGACTATATTTCTTTTTAATAATGATATATCACGTCAACCACCAATCAAACAATAAAGTTATTTATGAATCTTTATGAGTAAAAACAGTTTCATTTGATTTTATCACATAAATATTGGACGAGTATGTTTGCAATACCTTTACACCTCCGGTAATGATGTATGACGGGGATTCTGCCGTCCAGACTGGTGAAAAGGGATCCATTGGTGAGTGGGAACCTCACGGTTTCAGTCGTAGGCCTTTGGCAATCAAGGAGGCTGTTATTGAACGGCCTGAACTTGCCATGAAGACCTGAAATTAGGACAATATTTGATTTAGTATTGACAAATAGAATGAATTATCGTGATAGAGAATGATGAAGGTTAGGCCTATGGAAAAATTTTTAGGGCGATGTAGGCCTATGGAAAAGTTATGAGTAAGATATCACTCCGTTGGTCGATATATTGGAGTACTAAGGAATATATTCATAACTGGAACATTGAAAAAATAGGATTTTTTTGGAAAAAGGAATTATTTTCGTCCTATTTATTTATTTTTGATTCATTTTAAATTCAATTTGACTCCATAAAAATAACTATATCGATACCTGATAATAATAAAAAAAGAAAAGTAGATTCATTCGAGATATTTATTAATCATTGAGGGTACTTGATAATCAAGTTCAGTTGTATTAAATTAACTAGTTGAAAAATTATTATTGAAAACTTATAAAGTTTATGAGCTAATCGATAATCTCATTCATATTACGTAATTAACATACATTATATCATTATCATACAAACATCTCATTAGGTAAGATTGGCTTTATCCTTTCTCACTATCGAAGTGGGTTTGGAATATAATATAGGCTTTGTAAAACATTTGGGCTTGAGTGGTATGAGTGAATCCATTCCCAATACAGACAATCAAAGAAAACATGCAAGAATATCTTAAGACACAAAATTTGATAAGTATAAATTGAAAAGTGATTTTGTGATAGGCCTAATGTAGTTTTGAAAGGCATTCGTTAAGAATTCATTATAACAATGTACGTAAATACATTGATGTATTTCATTTTTCTTTTTTTTTTAATTTCGATTTCATCTATTGCCAATTAGAATATTCAACACTTATTACAAACTCTTTATAATATGACATATCATTAAAAATATAAATAAATAAACATAATTACTCATACATATACTTGAATAAAAAAAATCTAGGCATCACCAGCAAAAAGAAACTCATTGCCCACTGTTGAGAGTTGCAAAACAGTAAAAGAGAAACATAATATTTTGAAATAATGCAGAAAATTTAGGTTTAAATTTAACTAATAATTACAGTAGAAACTTTAGAACAGTATAATATAAAATCAACAAATATTGTGCAGAGAAAACACTTTAAAATGAAAAGAAAAGAATTAAAATTAAATTGCTATATTCAGGGTAAAGAAATATTCCCTCTTAATCCACTCTTTCACGCTCTTTTTACTAATTTTGAGGAAGTCAAAAGGTATTTCATTGATCAATTTACTGCGTGTGGATTAGCTGCCTTCTGATCAATGTAATAATAGTCTTAAAAAATATGTAAAATTTTTAAAGACCTAATTTTATACCAAAATTTAATAATTATCTCCCTTTTTGGACAAATTTTATGTCTTACATTGGTTAGGCAACTAGTTCTAAAGATTTTTGAAGTGAATTTCTGATAAAGAAATTTCAGAATCAGGATTACGAATCTATTCCAACCTCAAAGTGTTTTAAAGTGCATTGGGCGTTGAGGGAATTTTAAACTCTCAATTTGAAGCTCAGTTTTTGCAGGTCGGACACAGCACTGTCTCCGGCTATATATCAACAGTTAGTGACTACCTTCGAATGTTTCTATTTTTTTCTTGTTGTCCTATAAATGCATATGCGTATATATATTTAATACGTAAATACATGATGATGACATGCCACCGTCTGCATCGGGCGTAATTCGGTGATATTCCCTGAATCAAAACGTTCAATACCCACATCAACTAAAACTGAGTATCAAGTTTGAACTTTTCTAGTTCAGTCGTTCCTGGAAACTAACAAAAACAGGAAGCATGCCGATTACTAGCAGGATCTTGAAGCTCCCTCGACTCACTATTTTTATACTTAAGCTGGACTTGTGTACCAAATTTACTCAATTTCAATTAGGCTTACATTGACGTTTTCAGTTCGCAGTCTTCACAGTACTTTAATTACGGGAAAAGATGTATTTTCATGCAGTGATGTACAACAAGCGATGAAACAATGAGAAACGTAGCTCAGTCAGACACCTGTCTCTAATGGATGAGTTCTGTTCCAGCTTCAAACTCTCGTTTTGTCAAGGGATTTTGGTCTCCATTATATTCCTACCACTCTGTTACATTAGCAAGGCCCTTGAAATCACACCGTAGTTTGTGGATCCAGACGCATTTACATTTTGGTGAAGAGGATCATACAAAGGTTCTTCTCCTGTTCTTCTATTTCATATTGAAGTGAGTAATTCTATTATTTTTTGAATTTTCTCATCAACTTGAAATCGGGGAATGAATTTAAATAAAAAATATTTAAAATTCGTCACCACATTTTCAAAACAGCACTTCAATTTGTATCAACAGCTATTATTGTTGAAGAGTTTTAGCAGATCAGGAAAGAAAATGCATTTCAATGGAATATGTATTTTTTCATAGCAATCTAGTCTAAAAAGACTAATGAGCGATTTTTCCCAATATATGGGTTAAATATTATTAAGATAGGTAGTTCTCACCAGGACTACTACTTCTAACAACTAACTTAAAATTAACAAAAGATAAAAATAGTAATGATTATATAAATAAATAAGTTATCATGCATTATAATATACACATTCACACTATTAACACTGCTCTGCTTTCAACATTTTCAGTCCACCACAAAAATACACAACTCGAAGGGTTTGGTCCGCTTCAATCTGCGCAGCATGTGTGTGTTGTCAAGTGAGCCACTTCTTCACTTTCATGCCGTTCGATCCTGTCTGCATGCTTGCTTGCGAAGCGCCCAATCATTGATGCAACGAACTCCAGGTCTCTGTGAATGTCGGCGGTTCGGCCGAATCTTGGAGTATCGACGATGCTCAAAACGATTCCTCAAAACTTTGTTCTGGAATCGTTGAATTACATCGACGTTGCTCTTGCTGGCACAGCTACAGAGTTGAATTCCATACATCCATATGGGTTTCAGGATTTGCTTGTTTCAGGATCTTGTTGTAGGTTGAAAGAGCAGAATTTCGGCCTATCAACCAGTAGATTTTTCTATATCTGATTCCTAGTTCTTCTCTCTTTTTCTTCACGTGTGCTTTCCAACGCAACCTTGCATCCAGAGTCTTGCCTAGGTATTTGGCCTGGAATATGTCTGACACTATTGATAAAGATAACCGATACAGATAATAATAATAATATTCGTATGAGTTTTATTGGTGGGGAGTCCCTGGCGGAAGTTCCACCTCGTCTGAATATATCATTTCAGCCGTCAGTGGGCCTTACGACAACATGACGATAACTGATACATTCAAATATGATAATAGATATTTTTTTAAGCTCGTTATTGATTCCAATTTTAATATAATGAAAAAATCGTGTTTTTGATTTTGGAACATAAATCTGAGTTAATCAATTTATGAAAGCAATATTTGAAGAAATATAAAATAAGATTCCCATTTGCATGATGGTTTTTTGAATTGAAAATAATTAGATTGTGACTTGAGTATGTGACCCACTATCACTAGTAGGTAAATTGAGGTGTGGCAATAAAAAACCATCAGCATTCAGTTCCTGATTAACAGCTTTTATATTAACGCAAACGTTGACACCTTTTTTCTATGAGTTTTATTTCGGTCCAAAAATTGAATAAAAACAAGTTCCATTGAATAATGTGGGCTGCGCTGCAGATCGAGTTTTAATAATCTACTTTTCAGGAGGATGTGTGTGGGGCTCGATCTTGATGTTTCATTTACAGTGAGCTGATTTGGTTTTTCATAGTGGAGAAGTTGCTGTTGACAACGCCGCCGCCGCCGACGCTCACTTCAACTTTCTTCCTCTGGGTCGAATCGAACGAGATCGATTAACAAGGATTCCAAAAAAAGTTGCAGGAAGAATGTCGTCCGGAGAGCGGAAGTATTGGGCCCAACTCAAAACAACGACTTTCTCCAGTCGATCTACCACTATTTCTTCTACTTCTTCTTCCTTCTCTGCCCTTTCTTCATCTTGTATTCACTTGTTGCTGCACTTTGAATCCAGTTCATTAGACACCATCAGCTGGCACTTCTCAGCGCGCCCTCTTCATTAATCCACAATTTATTGGAACACTGTTTCCTCTTCTTTCTCATCCTCTTAGCTAGATTTAACTCTCATGTACCACCACACGCTACTTCTACACTTTCATCAACACTACTGTCGTCTGTATTACTGGATTTTTGTTGTTGAATTATGTGCATCTATTCCAGAGTAAATCAACTTGATTTACATGAGTCAGATACATCTTCATTATTATTCTCACAACTGCTCTTTTAACAGGAAATAATGATAAGTCATGTAATAATAATAGCCCACAGTTCATTGTCGCGAATGATAATTGAGAAGATTTACCCCTTTATTACAGTAATATTAGATTGAAATTGGAATCAATTCATTGGAAGAATGAACGAAAGGGAACAAAAATGATCAATCAATAGAAAGCGTTTGAAGAGTCCCTTCAACATTGGTGTTTTTTCATTCCAGAGAAAAACTCACTTCAGTACAGTATAGTCTAGAGACGTCTAGAGTGTACACTGTGCTGATGGGGCTAGACACTATTGGTATAATAACCAAAGTTTTACAACAATTCGTCATAATGATGCAATATATTTGAAGAGACCATCAGAGTTTTTTGAAATTAGTATGAGTAAATTGTCTGTATTAGGCAATACTTTATAGTCAAGTTTTGATACTAAAAAAATCAATAAGTTTCATTTTCTTCTATGGAAACTGAATAAATTTACAAATAATAAAGGTTAATATGTCAATGAAGCATGACTGGTCTATTGTTCTAGATAGAATTTATTATTTTAGGAATTCGGTAATATCGTGTTTCCCAACATGGAATTTCAGTATCCCTCAAAGTGAAGTTGAATGGAAAAAGAAAATTGTATTGAAAATTTCTGTAAATAAAAAAAGGTAAATTGGCAACTGCAAGAGCAGATGAACTTTATAATATACCACTGTATAATTATTATGAGATATGATGTGAATCCCTAAAGGAAGGTTTTTCGAACCAAGAATATATTTCTAGACATCAACAATAATTATCCTCATTCCTATTTAGAAAGTAATGATGAACTTCTCCTGACTGTATGCCCATCTTAGACGATTTAATAGCAGAAGTCATTGACCCTACTATTTAAAGGATATTAACAAAAACAGAAACTCTGATGAGAGACTTTGATATAAGATGTACTTGTGAGAAGTTGATCTTGATTATATACTTTTCTCAAATAACTGTTTCTAAACAGGAAACCGTCATCTGTCAGGATAGCTTTTCCCGTTCGAAAACGGAGAGAAAACACAAAATGCAGGTTTTGCTGAGACTGCTACGAGATTCTAAAACAGAAGCAAATTGCTTGTGAAGAGATTTTGAATTTGATATTAATAGTTGATTTTCCAATTATTGGGGTTATGAAATAACAGTTTTTCTTCTCGTCTTGTAAAAGATAAACAAGAGCTTGATTATGGCCCAATTCTATTCACATTATGGAATATTACTCTATTGAATCAGAAACAAAACACATACTGCATACTGATCCAATTTAAGATTTCACGAACCTTAATATGAAAAGAACAACGTTTTTAATGGTATCCGTTTTACTAATGGTATAGTGGGAACTCGAATGGAATAGGCCTAGTGAGATTTTCAAAGTACAATTCGAGGATTGTAAGATGATCGGGACTCTTAGAACTTTAGGACTTTGAGAAAGGCACCAGTGAACTCATTTCAATCCAAGCACAGGGAATGTGGTGAAGGTCGTTGAGTACTCCATGTAACTGCTCCCAGTGAACACACTAATCATTTTTTAGTGTCTTCCAAAACAACATTCTTCCATCTTCCAATGTAATTTTTAAAGATGAGTCGAAACTATTCAGTATTCCCGAAAACTAGACAAGTCATTCCACATAAAACAACGTAACGTTTCTTTCAACGGTCTCTGCTGAGAGTCTGTGAGCTGTAAACAACTTTTTACACAGAATAAGACTATCTGTAATTCCAATTACTGTCATCCCTGTGCTTACTCTATCACTTTGTACGTAGATGTCTTGAGGTAACTTTCTCTCCTTGTAATTATCACAGCAGCAAAAGAAATTGGACAATTATATCTTGAGATATACAGCGATCATTTTTACTTTCTCACTGTCTTATGAATCCGTCTAAAAATGAGAAACTAATCACGCGTAGCGTCAAATGAAAACGAAATCCTCTCAATCACTACAACTCCGGCTATCTTATTCTTCCTTCGTCATTACAAAGTTTCAATTCAAACAATGAGTTCAACTTGTGATCTCCTTGTAACCTTGGATTACAAAAGGATTTTGCAGTTATGAAATAATGTAAAGTTCTATTTGGAATATTTCAATATTGTATTCATCCAGCTTGAATAAATGATCATTTTACAATCTAATGCCTGAAAAGGAAAGGGAGAGGAAGATATATGTTTTTTAAATTCATTAAAATTAATATAGAAGGTAGAGATAGTAGTAAGTAAAAGTGAGGATTTAGTGTGACTGTAAATTTATCATAAACCTCATTCTCAATTATTTTTTTGATATTTTTTCCACTACTTCAAATATTTTCCATCAACGTCTTCAGATTAAATTTAGTCACTCCCAACTTTAATAAGCTTATTTCAGAAACGATACGAATTATACCACTATACATTTCCTTTCAACACGGCTTTAAACTTACAACATCCCATAAGGGTTGCCCCTTCGCTTCTAGACAGTTATTTTCCAAGGAGGCTTAGCGAATCCCTATCTTATTCTACATGGGGAAAATACAATATTTTATTCTGTTTTATACCGTACCCCCTTGCATAGTTCCTTGCATTTTAGTTTTCCGATCTGGAAGCCACAAAGTCTTAAAAGTGAAATGTAACCTATCTTTTGGAAATGTTAAGCTGCGTTTACACCAAAGTTATCAACAAAATGTTTATTTTTCCGTCCTTATAGATTCTATTGGAATAAACGGAGCTTGACAAACACATATGCTGGAATAATAAGTTATGTTTAATCTAGAATCTTTAAGGACGGAAAAATAAACATTTTGTTAATAACTTAGGTGTAAACGCAGCTTTACTGTTTATAAAACAGAATAGAATTTTTGGGCTGAGCCTATTGCTCACTCCCAGTCATAGCTATAATGATTTGTAACAGTATTAAATAAATAAATTGAAAACCAAATCAAATTCATTGATTTAATGTTAGTTTCAAGTAAATTGTTGTTTGTGAATGAAACATATGGGATAGTGGTTGTACCTTGGAGAGGCTTGGATATGTCGCTGGGTCTGTGGCGGGTGTAGACGGCTGCCACCCTCTTCTGGAAGGCCTTGTCGGCAAGTGCCAGCACCAGCGGCAGTAGGAATCCCTCCAGCAGGCCACACCACAGTGGCACGTACTCCAGTGGCAGTTGCTGTGCCGCCATCACCCACGGAAAGTAGTTCACTAGCACCGTCAGCACCTGCATACAATTCAATTCATCTACTGTATTTACAAAAAAGCACCTAAAAATCAACTGAGATCCACTCATTTCCCCTGTATTATATTCGGGAAACCATATATAGTTTCAACCATATAGATGTAACCATAGATATATATCAAAGCGTTGTCTTATCCCACTATCAATTTAATTATTGTTATTGCTTTAAACTGTTTAATTTATGTTGCCAACTTCTATCACATTTTATTACTTTTATCTACTATCTTATTTTACTATCGAGTTTGATTGATATGTTCTGCTTTATTTAATTTGTGCTATTTGATTATTTTGCATGAGTATTACTTTTATATTCATTATTGTCTTATTTCATAATTTTCTACATTATCATACTCGAGTTGAAAATTGGTGTATCCTTTGGAAATTGAATAGATATACAAGTAACCGACTCCGAATGTTTTTATTATTGCACATCTGTTTAGTGGCATTGACCTTCACTTGAGTTCTAGATCCGTTAGTACACCACCTGAAATAATCCTGTTGAAGTAGCAAAACAAAAGGAAACATTTTCTTTCATGATTTCTATTCATTCATATTGTAATGATTGAGGCTTACTACCTAATTATTTTACAAAAGAAGAAAGAAAATATCAACATGCCTGATTTGAGAAAGAATTGATTTCTTAGATGATAGAAATCAGCGTTTTCCACAACTATTCAATACAGTGAAGTTGAATAAGGAAGTAATAATATGGAAGTCAGCGACTGCAAGGGGTTGACAGGAGAAATACATAAAGGAAGGGTGTAATTTTTATTGTTATTATCATCATAAAGTAACATTGGCTAGTATTTTTTTCTATTATTTTTTACTTTTACTCAATATTATTCTGTGATTTCCATTAGCTGCCATTGTCCTGCTAAAATAGCAAGACTATTACTACTAAAATAATATAATTTTCCAATCATACTTGTTATGGCTGTTCTCATACCTCACCTCCATATCTTTATACAGAGTGAGTCATAATTATGTATGAGAACCCTTCAATAAGTTGGAGACTGTTGTAGATATAGTACTAAAACTTCAAGGATAAATTATTGTTCAAATACTCTACCTTTTGACGTACAACTGAATTTCAACCCCTTATAAGGGGGTGACTTAGGGTGTTTATTACCACACAATGGGTTTTACATTTATATAATTATTATTTAACGAAAATCCTAAACAAATGCTGCAAATCACCCCCTATAATATAATATTATTATATTATTATTATTTTTATATAATATTAATTAGCATTTGAATAAATGCATTCTCTATTTAATTCCAGGTTTTACATTTGAAATATTCGAGTTACAACCCCTAAGTCACCCCCTTATGAGGGGTTGAAATTCAGTTGTTCGTCAAAAGGTAGAGTATTTGACCAATAACTTATCCTGAAAGTTACAGTATAATATCTACAACAGTCTCCAACTTATTGAAGGGTTCCCCTACAACATATGACTCACTCTGTACATCTAATACCACCAACAAATATGAATATTCATAATTTTTCATACACAATATCAATGAAAACATGAAAATATGGTGAAGATGTATGCCAAAATAATATGTCTTGAAAACTTCTAATAGAATCAATTTGTATTCTATTTCTTTTTTGAGTGACATATTACCGAGAAGAAAGGTTTTGCTTGTACAGCGTTGAATGAATTGACTCTTTGAGGTAGTGCAAGTGCATTATCCAATCACAGCCATCAACTTACAAATCCATCAACTTTCTAATGTAAAAAGTCAATCGAAGGCTAATGGCTTCACTTCAGGTGAATTGAATTCGGTGTGAGTTCAACAGTTGAGTAGGTCAACAGACGAGTTCAATATTGATGTTTAGTTTCAGTTGGTGATGGTGTTGGCAGTGACGAAAGATGGCCTGGCGGGAAGGTCGTTACTCGCCACTCGCCACTCGCCATAGTAAATCACCACGCAATTAGCATATTAATGTGGACATGTTGCATTCTGATTAGGTATATCAACTGATCTATATTCCTAGGAGAGATACCGGGCTCGTACCAAACCATTATCAACAATGATTCTGTTGGTGGCATGCATAATTGATTGAATGGAGCGTTCCAAAACTAAAAATTGTTATGAACATTCACAAATCTGTTAATAATTGGATTGGATTGGTCATTAGAAGCAAATGTTTACTTTGAATAGCTTGTCACTTTTGCAACATGTTAGTTTGATTTTTGTTTCCATCCCCAAGTTCATAAATTAAGTCCTAAGAAAATGTCTAATAATTCATTAGTGAACAGGTTTAGCTAGTTCTTTTCAGAGTAATCCGTTAATCTTTACATATTACTTCATTTTATCTCCTTGGTCCTTGATAGCAGGTTTTATAGAGTAGAACTATTTTAGATATCATTCCCATCCAATTTGTTAACGTCTGTTGCATCGTTATGCGTTACAACGACTTTGTAAATCGTTAAGTTAATTATCTCAGGGGTGAACCCTACTGAATTAACCTAATCAAATGTCGTCAGTATTCATTTTAAACACTTCTGACCTTTCTTGGGACTTGAAAGGTTTGATTTCAGCCCCTACAAGAATTTCAAGTAAGCATGCTGCGTCCATACCCCCCTTATGTGGGCGCACCTGGTTTTCTATTACTGTTTGACTTGCCTGCATTTTGTATTTTAATACGAATGAGAATAAAATGCATTCCTTCTGTTTTAGTACACTTATAAGTTCTTTTTCTTGGCAACTTCAAATCAATAGCGATTATGTCAAATCTGTCACTGTGAGTTGAAGGTAGAAGTTTCATGAAAGTAGTTCATCTTATCGATAAAGCGATCATGAGAAAAAGCAACAGTAATATTTGGAGAAGGAAGACGCACTTTGAGAATGGCGCAACAATAGTTCTCGCTTCTCGGCTGTCATCGCCGTGCTGTTGCCTAGATTCGAGCACCAAGGTCTGCACTGCGCACTGTAAGCGATATGCCCCGCTTTTTGAGCAATGGAACTTTTAGAATTTATGTGACTTTCAAATGACATCAGAAATGCCAGCTCGTTTACACCGCTCACTTCCACTTCCAAGGGCTAGAGAACTCTGTATTGTCATGAATTTCCACACCGTCAAAATAATAAAACAGTAATTCCTAACGCCATCAAGAGAGAAAGGATTATGTCGGCATTGTCAGATATTTCACATTTTCCGAAAAAGGCGGGACAGTTGTTGTTGTCAAATACACCATGAGAAAATAAGAATATTTTAGATCCAAGATACAATAATTAATGACACCTTGTACACTACCTACTAATTATTTGTGAATTCCGTCAAATTATCAATAACGCTGGGTATACTTGATGTTGATAACAGAGAGTGATTCTCATGCTACTTAATGTCACATTGTTCCCAATTAGAATATACAATCAATCATTCTGAAGAAGTGGCACAAGTATGTGTTTACATTTGGGATGTGGATGTGGATGTGGATGTGGTTGTGTCAGACAATGCAAAGTGAAAATGTGTTCCAGCAACCAGTATCGGTACTACAGTATCTTATATTAGAAATAGCCTATACAAATGAAGTGATCAATAGCGATATATTTTCATGCAACTCAATTAAATCCCAATCAACATTACCATGCTCCAAAAAGATAATTATTTTCATCTGATTTATTCAATCGGTAGCCTCGCCAAATATGATCTACTTTTCCATGTTTTTGAATGAAAAACTTATATCATTTGAATGAGGGAGAAATTACGCTGAAAATGATAAAAGTATTTGAATAGTTCGATGTACCTTTAGGGAAGAGGTAAAATTGATAAGAAAACAGATCCAACTGTTTACTAACAGATCTAACTGGTTACTTAGTCTATGATAAGAACATTTAATCAGTTTAGGTATAATCACTGGTAAGAATATTGGAATCTATCAAATAAGTTGAGAAGGAGTTCAAGAATAGACAGAGAACACCCCAAGAACAACCCAATAGAGATGGAAAACTCTAAGCCGTAATGAGGAAATTGGAAGGAAAAAAACTGTTTCCAACGACTTGTTGATTGAGCTGACTACAGGATCAAAAGTTCATGATCAGATTTAAGATAGAAATGCTTTATATTGCACCATTCTTAGGTAGTAATATCGCAGGAATCGCGTTGTTCACATTGAACAGTGCGCCTTCAATGCTCTCATTTGAAAATTCGTTGATTGTCGTGGGTGGGGTAGGTCATGGTCAACAAGTAATCTGATAAGTAGACTACGGTAGTTGAGTGCAATTCTTGGCTTGGTAGTAGCATATTCAGAATTATAATAATAGCGCGCCATATTATGACCATGAACTATTCGATATCAATGGTTGAGAGAACTATTAATCATCAACGTTATTAGAATAGCTACTAAGCATAATAGCAATGGAATGCCAACTGTTAAGTCATTAAATCATCAGTGATTGAAGTTGGCCAGATTTTGAAAAATAAGACTTGAGCGCGAAACACCACTAGCACTTCCCTGTAGCTTATCAAACCTGTATTGTTCAATCTCAACCGCATTTTTCTATACCATATTAACTCACTATAATGCTGGAGCTATAACACAGTTAGTAGCCTATTCAAGAAGAGGCTAGTAGGAGAACAGCGGTTCCAAATTGGTCCAGTCTCGAACGAGGTGAAGCAAGGCCTTGCTCCATGTACAGTATCAACCTCCCCCATTACGCGTTATCCACTCATTATCTACTCGCTTAGCTCTTTGTTAAATATTTCGTTTATGGACTCTGTCCGGAGCGCTTAACGGTCCAGAGCCGCCATTCGACATGGGAATGAATGGAAAATAGTGCCATTACAACGTCTGTTTTTGGTCCATCTGCCTGTGTGGTCAAGCATCCTCGATTATCCGTGGCCAAGTCGCACATCAAGGGACGAATTTATAATAAAAAATAACTGTATTCAATATATAAAAGCATTGCTATTTTGATGCCGATTCTATTGAAAAAAGGATATACTGATTTATTGCTCAAAAACTATGAATGATAATTAATGTGGCAATATATCTGGAGTCAGTAGATATTTCCAGTTCATCATAGGAAATCGTAATGGAAATATTCAATTTTCATATGCCAGAAGTTCTATCAAGCTGATCAAGCTCTTTCTATTCTTTAGCTCTTGAAGCAAATGGGGTTGTAAAAATATTGTGTTTTACCAAAGACAAATCTGTATTCTTCTAATAATTACACAATAAAAAGTGAGGGAATTCGAGAACTACAGTTTTTCAAAACATCCATTTCTTTAAAAGAGAGCGTAATTGTATAACAATAGTAACTCGATCTGTGAAAAGAATTTAACAGAATAGTATTACAAGAATCCATTCTCAATGTGAAATCAAATGAAACAAATTTTCAGCCGAATTTCCAGAATCCAGAGAAATTTTTATGAACATCAGGATCACGTAATAAGTATTATGCTTATAATATAATTTAATAAACTGCAGCCAATATAGGAGCTAAAAAGGTTGTTTTTTTATAAAACGACTATCACTTGAATGTTTAAGCAATAAGTAGTCATAAGTGATTTATTAGAAGAGTGATGCATGGGAATGCCGCAATGCCGGTTATCAGACAGCAGGATAATCCTCGTTCCATTGTCGTGATCATAATATTACCAACAATTCTCAGCTGATAGGATGCACCTTGATGAAAACAGAAAGGTAAATCCCGTTAACTGTTTGTAACCTATATGATTTCTACGTCAAACCAGGATTTGTTCTTTCATGAACATTAATGCAATGAACAATGTTCGAAAAGGTGTTCGTGACTTGTGAAAGTGAGTGCGATGCGATGGAGATGAGCCGTCGTCGTGATCGGTCGAGAACTGTTCAGAACGACGACCTCCATTCACAAATTCCCTCTGGTGTATCTTCTAGATCTCAGAAACTGTATAATTTGTAGAGTAATTTTATAATGGCAAGTGACTGAGTTCGTGTAGCTTCGTTAATTGATTCAAATAAAAAGAATCATTGACTGTTTGAAGTGGTTGATTTTTACTGCAGGAGGGGTGGGAAAAATTGTATTGTACGTTACACACATTATTTTCGTGATATTGGACTTTGATTATTGTTGATCGAAGATAAGATTGTTTGATAGTAGATGTCTGACTCAATGAAAAAGATAGGAAAATTGAGGCACGGTATCTGTAGAGGAAGCTTGCTTCAAAAATTTCATGGATGAATTGAATGAAATCATTAACTTTCATGAATAGAGAATCAGAATAGTTATTATACGAAATTGTAATTAATGTTGAATATGATATACTTTTTCAATTTTGCTTTGGAAAATATACGTTATCAAAGAGAAAACATTTATGGAGTTGGTTACAGAGGCAGTTGAAAATGATTTTAGTGTAGGCAGAATAGAATAGAAAAAGAAGAGATGAATTTATGTGTGAAGAGATGATTGGTTTGTATGATTTTATTGATAAACCAATTACATCAGTCTCATATTATGATATACATATTAAAGAGAAGAATATTATCAATTCATAGCTACTCACATCATTATACGATTTCAAATTTTTTAGAGAGTGATCAATAATCAATTTTAAAAAATCGATCAGACACAGTTGATAGCTAAAGGCTGGGTGCTGATGTGAACATCAAAGGAATTAGGAGTTTTCTCCAGAAATAAATCACATAGGCTAGTAGTAAAGCTAAAGGTACATGGTCGTGAAAGGTCGAAAAGAATCACAGGTTTGTAGCAGTGGAAGGCTAATCACTAACAATCATGCAAAAATTGTAATAATAGAGCAGACAGTATCAATGAGGCAATACGAAATGTGAACGATATCCACGTTTTGGAGTTATTTGAGCTTAGAGGCGAATTCTCAGCTAGTTCTCTGTGAAAACCTCAAATTGTTTGTGTAGTGCCTTACCGAAGTCAGTTGTCGATTGAATTGGAAACAGATTGGATCATTAGAGTGGCTACGTATCCATCACAAACTCATGCATTACGTGAGAGGTGCCTGAATATAGCAACATCATTTTCAATAATATCCTTGTTTAGTCGATCTTATTACTTCGATGACCGCTAGTTTTATATTTTCACTAATTGATTTTTCACAGTCAGATGAGGATTTAAATGACCTCTCGTGACTGGGGCACATAGCCCTTTCCTGTGAAATATATTAAATATTTATATAACAGCATTCTAACGATTTCTCGGCACTTGTACACGTTGGTCTGGGCTGAACGAGAGGAACATTAACATGTGGTACTGTACCACAATACCTTTACCTGAATATACCTTCACTTGAAACCTTTCTATCCTGAATATTTACCCTTTTATTTTGAAATCAGGAATGAGTATCTCTTCTATTAAAAGGGAGGATACAGTCATCACCCTAGACACTGATATTATATCTTATGTGAGTTTTCACATTTGGTGTGTATTGTATGTGATATATTATCTTATTGGCCTTGGGGTATTCAACAAGCACTTTTTTCAAGTAGCGTCGCTACTCCATTCACAATGCATTCAACAAAGACACACTCATTGCTCCAGTTTGGTTTGCATTACTCAGCAGCTTCTACTGACGTTAGGCTACTGTCACTGTGGCTTGCAACTTGGCTGCACTGTGGATTAGCTGCTCATCGGAGGACACCGTACTCTATGAAAAAGTAAATGGTGACGATGACTCCATAAGTAGTGTAGTGTAGATAATGCAATATTTTCTTCAGTCGGATGTCATTGTCACAGATCTGTCGGGATGTTGGAGATGGTTGGTTGTGTGGAGGCCGATAACCGGCATCCGCTAGTCGCTAGAATGGTAACGGTACACTACAATTGACACGGCCACGTACTTGCTTGCATCTAATCGCCCTTCTGGTGACAACTGTCAGTCAACGGATCATCCTCCACTTGGCATTCCTTCAAAGTACAATGGATGTTCTGTTGTTGCTGGTTGATAAGAGTACCTATTGTAAATAGGAAAGTTTGTTGGAAAGATTGGACTTTCAATAATGTCATATCTATATTATTGTTATACCAAAAACAAATTAATTGATGTGAACCTCGCCCCGAGAACATCTTTATGTCATGATAACTTTGATGAAGAAAAAAGAAAAATTTGTAAAAACATAAAGAATTAAAGTGAGGACCTGAGACGTTAATAATCAACCAATTATTCCAATATTCACTATACTAAGTATGTCTGAGTTTCTTTTCAAGTTTTGAGATTTTGAATAATATTAAAACAGTATTTTCCAGTTATCAGTGATGATTTAGTGAAATATTCTTATTTGGTTTCCAACTTATCTAAATTCCTAGTTTATATATGAATATTTTGGACTCAAAATCGGACAAAACTTATGAACTGATAAACATAACCTATTTTTGGACAATTTCTATTGAAATTTGGGAAAGGAACAGTTTTGGGCTTTAAGGCTTCAAGCCTGTTGTTCAGCATTTCCCAATCATTCATAGTTGAGAATGATGTTGTATTTATCAATGTATGAATAAATGAATGAATAAATTAATTAATAAGGATTACGGTGATAAGCCATTTTAAACTATACTAGTTAGTCTTGATCGATCTGCCATGACATCCAAACTCTCAAAAAGGAATAAAACAATTGAAGTAATAGTAGTCTACAATCGTAGTAATTTGGAACAGTTCGATTGGATTGTAAGCTTTTTGTTCGATAACCCATTACATTAATTTGAAGCTTGATGAATTAATGTGAAGAAGTTATGGGGATGCGTAGGTGTGAATTATATACCATTGATGAGAAAATGAGTAGAATAATGAGGTATTGCTTGTTGGCGGTTGCCGTTGATTGGCGTGCTGGGCTGTGGTTTGTAGTCAGTCGTGTTTGACCCTGAAACTCGAGATTGACCTACTTTGGCTACACACAGTCCCTTTCCTCTATTGGCCAGTGTCGGTTACTATAACATCGATCTCCAACTAGTTGACTCACAAAATCCGCATTTAATCAAACGACAAACTACGAATTAACCCAGCTTTGCTATTTGAGTGAGGGGTGGGTGAAATATGGATGTGATAATAAAGCAAGTGCCGAACAATTCCTGGATGATGACAGTTGGACAATAAAAAAAGAACTGCTTAAAATGTTCTGAGTCGACTGCAGAGAAATCGAGTTTTGGAGTGCGATTCATGCTATTTCGAGCATGTTTCAGAGTGGGAATAGACTATACAGTGGATTTCTAGTGAACTATACAAACAATCAAGTAATCGTATTTAAATAAAGAAAGTTGATTTTTGAGGTGGCCATTGGACGGTAGCCTATATGTAACTTATGAGCCGATAACAAAGTTTGGAATCCGATAACCTATTAAGAAAAAAGTTCCTAATGACATTCATTAATGAGAATTTGAAAAATTAATTTCGAAGAAAAAAATGCAATCTAATAAAAATAATTGAGAAAATTGTCCGAGTTGTGTTATAAGAAAGCTCCTATTAATGTGTTTGGGAAGGATCTCGCCGAATTCAGTTGTTCCAAGCTTGACATTTCCTTTCCGGAGCTGAATAGCTAGTAATGAGAAACCTAGACTTTTTGAAATCGTTGTGACCAATCTACTATTGTGAGCACCTCTTCATTTGTTCATTGCATTCTTCCTTGCTCTCAATTTCAGGGCCAAATGAAAATGAACAGTGTAAGTGACTGAAAATGGCCTACTAGAATAATATCAGGTGATAATGAATTTATCTCAGTGAGAAAAACAGTGGAATGGAGGTCGTGAGAAAAGAGGATTCACTGTACAATAATAATGAGAGCTGAAAAATCAGAAGAACAATAACTAGGCGTACCGTGGCGTACCGGCTTGTTCGCGGTCCAAAGCTTAATGGCAAAATTATGATTGATCGTATCCGTCATAAAATTGTAATTGTAAAATATCGTGAAGTTTTCAGTTGAACCTGAAAATAGAAATTTTCATTCTCCTTGGAATGTTTACTGATACTATATTCAAATTGTTGATGTATCTATTGCTCAAATTTATCTATTGGCTAAATCCTTTGGGGACGAGGGTTTCACTCTCGAGATTCAGATGATTCTGCAATGGGAATCAAGTCCATTTATTGGTATTCCAACTAGAGAAATGATGGTTTTGAATGATAATTTCAAGACTAGTCGAACTTATAATAACTTTGTCAATGCATAGCATTGATCCAAAAATCCAATGAATTTTCACTAATAAAATCACAAATGAATTGATGATTAATTATCACCTGATCAATCATGAAATCGAACCTGCATCGGAATGATCAATCATCATTCTTTTGAACGAGAAGTTCAGAAATTTCCAAAATTTCTGTACCACTGTTATGTGGACAGATACAGCAATAGAAGAAGCAATCCGAAATCAATGGACGTTAGTAGGCTACTATAAGTTTAGTAATAGTACTAAGGAACAATGAATATGGTATGAATAAGCATATTGAAATGATGAAAGAACGAAAGGACTTGAGAACGATCAACGATAAGAATGTAGTGGATTTCTAACACTAGTTGTGCACACTAATTCGAAACCAATTGCTGTGAGGAAGAAATGATGCAGAAAGTGGAGAAAACGTTCATTACACCGTCCACTGTGAAACTAGCCGTTTCACCCAGAAGGATGTGAGTGAGATACAGATCTGCTATCACGATAACTTATATACCAGTAATTAAAAGAGGCGCTTTGGCGGATAAAGTTTCTCGCTCGATCGGCTAGTGGCTGCCTCTAGTCTAATAGAAAGCCCCAACTCTCATGGCCAAGGCTAACAAACCAACATCTTCGTTTGCACTTTCCCATACTGAGTGCAGAGTGCTCTCCTCTAATAATTATTATTGTTTGGAGACTAAATGCAAGCTCACTCACGCCTGACGGCTGACGGCGAATGTTGTAGTGTAAACCAGGTCATTAGATCGTGGCAAAAATCTAAATGAAATGGATAGCTTCCTCCGCACTACACCCACCGGAACTGGAGAATGTTACAGCAAAATTTCATTTCACTTCCATGTGATTCATAAATAATGCTTGCCTTCATTTTTTCCATAAATATGTTCTCAGGCAAGTATACCATTTCTCTACGTCTTGAAAACTCATCATGTTGAGCAAGATTCCAGTAGTAGTCCAGTCAATATAGACATAAAAAAGGGGTGTGCTTGCAATTTATATTGTAGTTCTGATTTTTAATATATCATTTGGGTACATAAAAGAAGTCCAGAACCAATTTCTTCATGCACAATTTCCTTGTGCTAGATACAGAGTGGCCCAAAAACCTCGTATTTTCGGCTCATTTTCCAGTTTTCAGTTATTTCTGCCAAATGTCGTAATTGGACAGAAAATATTTGCTCTTGCCTTTTTTTAAGATTATTAAATTCTGAATAAAATGAGATCATTCGGAACTCTCTATAAGGCTGAAGAAAAGGTTGAAGGCTGAAGGTTTGGAGATATATTTCATTATAAATACTGAACTCAATGACTCCACGATTAAAAGGCTGGATTCACGATTTTCGGAAACAGGGATTAAAAAAGATAATCAATACTTATAAATGTATAAATAGTTGTGTATAATACTTAGGTATAAGTAGTTAACAAGGGCACATGTTTTATTTATATAAATAGTATAGAAATTGTAGGCTTTCTATATTCATTTTTGCACTACAACAATATTAAAATATGATTATCTATAATAATAACCCCTGCTCATTAATACATATTTCGTAACAATAGCATTGTTTTTAATGGGGTCAATGACTCACTATAGGATTTCATTCCTCCATAATTTCGATAACCAATTTCTATTGAAGTTAATGGAGTACTACAAATAACTATGCAATTTTATAGGTTGGTGTTTTCATTGAGGTATTGGATTACTGTAGGCCGGATTACTGTAGGCCTAACAAGTGTCAAGGATTTAATATTTTGATATATGATATTTTGGAATTCAAATGACAATAGTCTTCATTTTTGGCATAAGTTGAGCTATTTTGACAACAATATAATGCACAAACACTTTGATCGATAAGAATATATAATTCATAATTCATTATCTCCAGACTGATTCATGCAACCTACAACTTACTTCATTAATTCTTGAAACAACTCTATTTAAAGAGAAATCTCATGTTTTATGATAGCATAGTTTTTATAGAGATTGCATAGAGAAAAGCCCACCTTTTATCCACCTGACTTTGAGGAAATCATTCAATCGAATTATTTATCCACCTTAAAAGAAAGTTTAACCTGATATCAAGGATACATGGAATGTTATTTTGAGCTATGAATGCATATAATATGCATACCTATGAAGCACAGATTTTTAAACTTCTGTATACAGACTTCCAAGTGCTAGTAAAAATGACTCTGCAAGTGGTACTAAATAGATACATTCTTTAGACATGAACTAAACCCATGAATACAAATATTTTCACTTTCATTTTTTCAACTATCATGAACTGTGAAGAAACTAGCATGCTGTCATTAGATCATCCAAAAAACTCGAAATTGAACCAAGCCTCAGATTACTATTTGACTATCAAGGCTACTGTTGAATTAGTAGTTGGTGTCTATGTTGCAGTTCACGTTTCAATCAGAATCTCGATTTCTTCCAATTTCTGAGCTCAAATAATATGCTCGACCTTGTTGCTTTTCGATTAACTGCAGAGAAGCCGAAAATCTTGAGCAACGAATCCCAAATAAAATGACTGCAGCACGAAATGCTCATTTCTTCTCAACGTTGTCAATAATATTGAAGATTCGAAATCTTCACAAACTGGTGATAATTTTGGTAAATCTCCTTTCACCAGCATGATAATTGTCATATCCTCATCGATTTGATGTTCTTATTGAAGTGATGATCATAGAAAATCACGACAAAAATTATTAATTTCCTACAGAAGATTGTTTCAAAATAGGACTCGGAGAAAACTGATGTTAACTCATCGGCTGTGTACTGGCTGAGATAGACATTGAAACGAATTTCTCCGAAATAAGATAGTGTCTAACCTTAAATTTATCTGTATTGTAGCAATGATTATAGAGTATGGATAAAACTTAGCTGTTCTACAGCAATTCTGAATCTTCATTGAAGTTCAAAATGAAGAAAACAATAATCTTCTTCATAAAAATTGAGGATTTCATGACTTCGAAATTGATTTTCATTTTGAGTATCTTTGAAATATTTTATTGTTGATTCTTTGATATATTATGATTGATGTTACCATGAAAGTAAACCAGTTCATAGGGAAGAAAATCATGAGCTTATTGGAAAATGCTACTAGCATTTTAACCAACACTGGGAGACTATTTTATCAAATTGGAGATTCTTAAAGGCAGTGGAAAGAATTTATTCAATCTCTTCGAAGTGAGAATCCTTACTTTCAAGAAACGGTCCACTTGTCTTTCTGAAGACAGATCCAGCTTTCTCTTATTGAAGATGTCAATTTGTTGTATATTAATTATGAAAAGTTACATGTCCGTGTATGTTTGAAAGCCGTAAGTAACTTAAAAAGTTATTTTTTTAACATCAACCACATTGTTGTCATAACTTTTATTAATAGCAACATTACAATACTGAAAGAGAAAGGAATAAGAAGTGAGATTGTTAACATTATTTAGCAAGTAAGGCATGAGGCACGACATTATTCATAGGTCAAGGAGAAAACTCTCAAAGCTCAAAGGCATTCTTATATCGACGAATATAGCAGGAGCTGTGTAGGTAATCATGGTTCAAAAAGTCATAGAGCTCAAGAAGGCACGATGCTTCATAAAGGAATGCAACAGGTAAAGTAATGAGAAGACTTCCATAAACGTTTATCCAAGTGCCGTTGGAAATCTACAGGTATAATAATTAACAGGTTTATTACTGTACTGTACTAAGAATTGACCTTAGCATCAGCTTTAAAAAGCTCCAACAAATCTACGTCACCACTTGAATGATCTTTCAGCTGATATTAAACGTTATTAAAACCATGAACGGTACAGTCTCACAAGGTTGATTTGGAATGCAAGTTTCTGTCATGATGTGTTACTCGAACCCTGAGATGTGTTGAATGCTATGGCATTGACAGAATCTATTGAGTCAGTTCTGTTCTTCACATTGGAATAAATCTGCCTTCAAAGAATCATTTTCCATGATTTCAAAATAGAATGTTATATTACAACAATATCAGGTATGAGGTAGCTAGTAAGACATTTTTATGGACTTCTAACAGCTTTCATTGAGATGTAGTGTATCATTGATATTGCAATCAAGATATAAGGAATGAGATCGCCTAATGAAACCTCTTATTTGATAGAGCCTTAAGTATGTAAATTGATGGTTTTGCATCGGCTGCGAATGAACTTTTATTTGGAGGGGGGTACTCGTGCAATGGATTTGAGTTTGAAGTTCGAAGTTTTAATCTTGTGATTATTGGCCCACATTAAACGCAGATGGATTTTCTCAATCCAATAGGCTAACTTTTAGAAAAGTTAGTAACATTGTTCTGTCCAAAAGAGAGAGTTCTAGAGAGATACCAAAAAGGCGAAAAATTGATAGGAAGGGAAAAGCTTGCTCTAAATTGGCTGGTCGACGTCAGTCAACATTGCAGCGTTAGCTGAAAAACGGAATTGTGCACTCGAGAGCGAGCAGTTGGAGGGCACTTGAAGTCAGCCACCAAACCAAGGCTCCTACACTTCACTAACCACTCCACTTTTCCTATTTATCCGAGTCTTCTTATCAGAGTCTCAAAGAAAGAAGATCATCCTGTGTCACAACTTATTCAGGATTATGTTAAATGATCGTCGGTTCATAATGTAATGTTGATATCGGAATCCAAAGGTGGTTGATCAATGAGTACAAGAGATCAGTGAGTTTGATTGTTTAAAGCAAATTGATTTGAGATGAGCTAATACAGAGTTCAGTAATAAAGATATTTTTGTTGTTACCTATAAGGAATCGTAGCGGAATGGTTGTATTGAAACAATTCTAGAAGCTATCACAGAATCAGATCCTTCAAATTTGAATTACCACTTCCAAGATTATTGGAATTATATGATAATTTAGAATCATTAAAATTTAATAATTATTTATCTTTAGTTAGTAGGCCTAGGCCAAGAATAGTGTATAGGGCTATACACTATCCTTGGGCCTAGGCCCAGTCTTGACATTGACTGTATCCTTTAGTCCTAAGATATTTTGTTATGAAATTGATATGATTTTAAAAACTTAGAAAAGAAGGACTTTATAATTGCTGGTAAAAAAATTGTGAGAGTTTATTGTTGAAACATGGAACAAAACCAACTAGAGATCAGACCGGAGAATCAAAGTTGAATTTACAATTTCTACACAGATCAAAACGAAGAAACATAAAATGAATATTGGAACAAAAAACAAAAATGAAGATAGAATTGAATTTCAATTTGGAAAGCAGGACCCTAACCAGGAACAACTGAAACCACATTTTTCAACCAAGTTTTATAGGCTGTAAACTTTTCACATCAGGTTGTTATGTGTGTCAGATAGATAGCTTATACGTTTGCCCACGGATACTATACTATGATTAAATTTTGTGCGGCCGTAGCTAGAATGACAGTGGTCGGTGTTACAGCTCTGACTTGCAATGTAATTGCGGATTTCTAGTGCAGAGTTCGGTTTAGAGAGGAAATATTAATTGAATCGAACGAGAACGGCGCAGCGCTGCCTGGCCTAACGAGCGGTGCACGAACCACCGACCATTTCAACATTTTTCATTTGAGGCCGTTGGGAAAGTGATTCACAGTTCATCGACACGTTGTATTAATGGCAAAATGTGAATTCTCACTACTGGTCATCGCTTCTAATTCGTTATGGTGGATTGCGCAGCATGGGAATGAAGATTGAAATTGAATAATTAATCGATTATCCTCGGTTTTGATTCCGTGAAAATTTATTTCATTAGGAGAATAATACCTATTATGCTAATTCTAATCCATGAAACATTCAAGTTGGTATTTAAATGTACTTCAAGGATAAACTCTCTTAGTCGCTCAAAAATATTTTTTTAATGTACATTTTCCCTTCGTTAAAACTAAATGCTGTAAGGAAATATAGTTATACTCGAGGGAAATTAGCACCTCTTAGTTGAAAAGTGTGTCTCCACCAAATAGGTTAAAAACAAAACATTCATGAGAAAACCGTAGAGGGTTTCTTTCCTCAGAAAGAATTATATCTAACTAGTAGGTAACCCGTGCTTCGCAAGGGTCTATTTTAAAACTGCAGAATGAAAACTTGACGTAATAAAAAATTTGAAATTTGAAAATAGGCCTATAACCATCCTCGGTTAATGAAGAATCTTTATGCAAAATTTCAAATCAATCAGTCCAGTAATTCAGACGTGATGATGTGTCAAACATAATTTTCCTACATCACGAATGGTACAAACGAAGGCCAATGATAGGCCTACAGCATGAAGACTATGTGCATTTCATTTGTACTGGTGGCAAAATTTTACAATAAAAATAATTATTTGATAAAATCCAAGTTCAATTGTGATGAAAACAAATTCCTTCAAAGAATAATTGATAATAATACGTTTTGAGGGAAAAAATTAAGAACAAAAAAATTGGGAAGCATCGAGATTCGAACCCAGGAACCATCACTCCGTAAGCTAGCGTTTTACCGTTGCGCTACACTGCTGTTCGAAAATGTTAGTCTTGTAACAGCATTATAACCTCCTCATAAAAAAACACACTTTGGGCTATGGAACTTCATGTACGGTAGCATAGATGAATTTGAACATTAATTCTGAAAAATCTAGAAGGAAAATTGAAATTTGGGCTTCCAGGTGCATGACATTGATATTTTTAGAATCTATGTTAAAAATTTGGAGATCTAAATCATTCCCGTTTTTCCGGTATGCAATCCACAAGTTGACATGTTTTGATGCAAACAAACGAACAAACGAACACACAAACAAACACAACCCTACTCTCTCCTATTATATAAGATCTTATTATCTGGTGATCAGAATCGACCCCATACTGATGACTGTGACTCTACTATTCTTGAATCATTAGCAAAAGGGTATTATCCAATGTATGATAATGGAATTTTTTAATTGAAAAATGTTGGTGTTTATTACTACAGCAGTATACTCTGCAGTCAAGTGCAAAAAACTGTTGTTTCCATAAGAGGAACCGCAGATTCTATTTATTTAGGATATAGAATCAAATTCGGTTTTATTATGACATTTGTCGTACTAAATAGTGTCTTTGGCGCGTGCGCTGCACGCACACTTGCATGACGACCTGTCGGAAGTTAGTTGGTGTGTTGACTGTTGAGTGAGTGCTTTGAAGAGAGACGCTCGCGAAGCAAGTGGGCCAACTGCCGACAGAGAATCTCGCACAGACGCATTCTCTAATTACCGGCCCATTCGACGAAGAAAACCTGGCTAATTACTGCCTTTTCTTTTCGTTTTCAGCTCTGAATATATTGAGAAGACAAAAATGAAAGTAACGATTATTATATACACATAAGTACTGTAATGCAACCTAAGTACCGCAATCAAAGTGTAAACTAGACTGTCTAAGAGCCTAAATTTAAACTAGAATTCATTTTAAACTACATAGATTGAATTCTCATCAAGTCTTGCTCGTTATAATTTCATTCTAAGTTTAAGCCACCAGTTGATTTAATTCAGTTTTGTATTGTAATATTCAGCTTTGAATGTGCGAACGGCCCTAAAAGTAGCAATTTATTGTTCTGATTTTTCATCTTAATTATTTATGATTTTGAAATTAGTGAAATATTTTTTCATCATTGTATGTGTATTTATTGTATTGTATTTTTATTTATTATATTGTATTATTTATTGTATTTATTTTATTGTATATTGTATTTATTGTATTGTATATGATTGTGTATTTATATGATGCATGATAAATTAGTAAGCCTATATAGTTATTATTTAATATTTTTTGCTAATTTCAAGTTAGTTGCTAGAAGAAGTAGTCCTGGTGAGAACGACCTATCTTATTAAATTATACCTTTATTATATTGAAAAATTGCTCATTAGTCTTTTAAGAGTAGACTGCAATGTACTGTATTAAAATAATATTATATTGATAGAAGCAATATACTTTTCAAGGATTCCGTAGAATAGTTGAATTGAAAAGAAATATTTTCATGGGTTGTCTCGTTGAATGTCATGGATATTCTAGGTTTTTCCCAAATCAATTTATTTGTTTCATTCATGAATAAAGATAGACCTCTTTCCTGCATCCATTGATAACAGTATAAAAACTTTGCCATATTTATTATTCTATATATAATGTTAAGTAGGTGCCTGGAATCTGATTGGAGTTCAAGACTTCAACAACATGACTCACTAGACTAGATTGAGATAAAAATGTTTCAAGTCTTGGGAAGCACAGCGATGTGGGACATGAAGCAGCAGCAGCAGCAGCAGCAGCAGCAGCAGCAGCAGCAGCAGCAATTCAAAGCAGCGCATTCGCACAGGTATCGGGTTGTTTTTTTAACCGTTAGCCAAAATGAAGAGTCTAATTCTTGATCTGTGGTCGTATCGATTTCGTTTCTCTCAGTCTTGACTGCCCACTTTTTTCTGTTTCTCACAACATGACCGTGACTTATTCGGTACTGAAAGGTAATGCGATCCGCTCGTATTTATTTAACTCGGTCCCCAGTCTCTCTTGCACCTCGACGCATTGTCTTTTTTTATTTTTTCTTTCGCAGTGAAAGCTTTCTCATCTTATCTGTCTCATCTTTATTACGTATTAACCCACATACGAGAAAGAAAATAGAAAACCACCCGTCTACTAATAAAATGATGATGGGCTATGTGGAACTGCATTACGTTACATGATAATATAAATTTAATACAGAGCCTGAATTCCACGAGTGATGGGGAAAATAGTGCAAACTTTTGTGTTGAACTACCAATGCAGCTCTTGCCTCAAAAATAAGAGCAATTTGAACAAAAATGAAGATATTACAGTAACTGAAGTGCTACTGAAGTGTGAACTCCGGTAGAATATGAGACAATTCGAAAACTTCTTTTTTCATTTAATTATTGATAGTAAATTTTCCTCTGTATGAATCAAGCCTAATTCTTCATTCATTTCCATCATATGAAATATTAAGATTTAACTTACTTTTCACGATCATTTGCCTCTTGATTGATACAAATTTTATATTTTTATTGACTGTTTTGTAATTGCATGCATTATTATAACTAGAATAGAAATAGGAACTGAGAATAAATATTCTTTATTGCATGTGAAAATCTGTAAGATTCGTTTGAACTTTATTAAGCTCAAGTAGCCTACCAGCCTGATAGACATCTCACTAGACTATTGATAATGGACAATGGACACAACATGTCGACTGTCTTCCAAGGTTACAAGGACTTCCATTAACTGCGACTGAACGAAACTGACAATGTTATTATTCTTTGGTGTTTTTATTCGCGTTTTTATTATCTGTTGCGTCTCAAATTGATTCGCAACTACAATGATTTGTGTTCGTTCGAAAGAGCAACAGATATGCAGTCGCAAATATTTTGTATTGAAAAATAATAATGATGGATTACAAAATTACTCCAGCGAACTCATTTGTACATTATAATCGATTGTAGAACTGTCTTAGTGAACAACAGTTCACAGTAATTGATTCTTATATGAACTTATGTGCAGCTCTATGCATTTAGTTTAATAATTCATTTTGAACTGATCTATTCACTGACAGTTCCGGGTTCTATTCCAGACTAGACTGACATTTCAATTGTGATTGATCTTCATAGGCAACAATCGTTATCCATACTTGAGCATAATAACCTCATCTTGGCTTGCATTGAGACAGAGAAGAGCTTCACTATCACACTATCACATCATTGAATCAGATTGGATCTCAATACCATTCAGTCCTACATGAACTAAGTTAATGTTACAAACAATTTTCCTTCTTCATACATCTATAATATAATTTATCATGTACTAGTTATTTATTTTTAGACGATGGAATTTTAACCTATTTTAATTTTTGAAAGCCTAATTACCTCACTAGGTTAATATGAATATGGCAAATTGTATATTTTTCCAATTGACGTTATTGAGATCAAACTCAATTAATTCATCCTTCAATAGCAGAATAGGAAAATGTAATATTCAATTTAAAAAAACGTTAAATAATCAATCAATCTTCTATTCACTTGAACAGAAAAAATACAAAAAACATCTTAAAATTTGCTTGGTAATTGCTGGAAATGTAGAATCTAGGTAATACTTTGTCATAATAAGGCAATCAAGTTAAATAGCATGTTGATAGTATGTAATTTGAACTCACCAGTACAGGAATATGGTTGACAAAGTAGCAGAGGCCAAGCACGGAGAGGACAGTGCAGAGAGGCAGCTCCTGACGGACGCTTGTGCCGGAATTGTGCAGACAAGGCGCGCGGCTATTGGTGGATGAGGCCGAGTTGGTGGTTGACCCGTAGCACGGCTCAGCGATGGCACCGTAATCCAAGTCCTCACTGCCAGACTCCACAAACGAGCTGCTGTAGTGCAGGCGACTCGTGTCCGGGCCCGAGTCCAGGTAGGTGATCGGCGGGCTGCCACCTTCAATTTAATTCATAAAAATGTTTTATTGTTCCACAAAAAATGACAGTGACAAAGCATCAATGAATGTACTAATTTTATGTAGATTATGCTTAAGCCATTTTACAAATAAGCAGATACTCATGTTATTATAAGCGAGAGGCTTTCTAACATAAAGAAAACTAAAATGAAGAAAACTCTGGAAAATTACAAATTACAATGATTTGATTTGTCACAAACAGCACGCAAATTGATTTTAAGAAATTTTATCATTATGTATTTTTTGTACTTTAAAGTGATTTTTTTCAATTTATTATGTATTGTTTTTGTGTATTATTTTGAGGTTAAATAAATTTTATTTCATTTCTATCTGAACTAGAATGTTGAAGATGAATTACCTTGTTCGTTGGCCGGCGAGATTCGCAGCAACTCCTCGACCAGACACCTGCGTGCCCGCGCGCTGCAGTCGCTCACACTGTGCGTGACTCGTGCGCTGCAGTCGCTCACACTGTGCGCTACACGCGTGCTGCGCGAGCGCATTGTCGATATCATGGAGATGTCGGACAGTGCGGACGACAGATCCGAAGACGAGTTGAGCAGCTGGCGTCGATGCACGCGACAGTCGGACGTCGACGCCGACGAGGATGCTGATGACGTCAGCCGACAGCAGGTCGAGAACAGCGCCACCACCGAACCAACCGCCAGAGAAGTGTGTAGCCCCAGCCAGAACACTATGTACCTATCGACAAAAACGAGATTTCATTCATTTATTTGCCATAAAATTAAGTATTGTGGGTGAGATTAAAAGCAAATGGTTATGATAGCACACTTTGAGGAAGAAGGGGATTTATTAACAAGCAGTGTGTTGAGTAACAAATCCCATAGGAGACTAGCTAGAGGGCCTAAAACCAGAAGGTGGTACCAGGCCCGGAAAGACATGAGAAAGATGGGTCTAAATGAGGTTGACGCTGGTGACTGGAATCGTTGGAGAGGCTGTGTTGTTGAGGACAAGTAGTACCGACTGAGGTACGAGTGGCCAGTACAGTGAGTAAGTAGGAGTAATTTATATACAAATTAATAAAATAAATATTACCAATAGAATATTGCACTACCGGCAGAAAACAACTTGTGCGCCGGCAGTGAGAAAACAACTCTCAACTCCAACTCTCAACTCTCATCTTCAACTCTCAACTCCAACTCTCAACTCTCAACTTTCAACTCCATAAAATTCAATTCGACCCTGATATAATTGATAGGGTCGAGGGCCGTTTGCACGGTGAAAGCAACTGAATTGAATCAGCTGGTCTTTTAATCACAAAACGAACCACATTATAACAAACTAGCAATGTACCAGTGCTTCGCTACGGGAATTAAAAGATCAGATTTATTTTGTAAAATATTTATAACCTTAATTGTTCCAAATTCGTTACAATCGCATATGATATAACAGCCGGAAATGATAAAAAGCAAAAAATTGTCTTCAAATTTGAATTGGAACATGTGTGTGATCATTAAAATAATGATCTTCATCTGATCTAATGTAAATAAATTATAATGCGTTTACACCAGAGTTTAAAACAAAAGTTTTCAACATAAGTTAATAACATTTTCTTTTGGCTGCTAGTTTTGTTATCAACAAAAGTTAATAACTTTGTCACGTGTTTTGTCTGCAGCTGTAGTTATTAGGGAACAGCTGTAGTTGTAGGGTAGGGATGCTGGGCGAGAGGGTTGCGGGGAAAATAGTAACCTGTTATTAACAAAAGTTACCGACTCTCGATGGATAACATAAATCTTGTTAATAACAAGGAATTTTCTGTTGAAAACACGAGTTATCAACTTTTTTCAAGAGAATTTTTTGTCGATTCAGTCAAGTTGAAAACTTTTTATTAATAACTCATGTTATCAACTCCGGTGTAAACGCAACTCAACATGATGTTATTAACTTTTGTAATTAACATCAGTTGATAACAAAAATGTTAAAAACTTGAGTTATTATTAACTCCAGTGTAAACGCAACTCAACATGATGTTATTAACTTTTGTAATTAACATCAGTTGATAACAAAAATGTTAAAAACTTGAGTTATTAACTCCGTTGTAAACGCAACTCAACATGATGTTATTAACTTTTGTAATTAACATCAGTATTGATAACAAAAATGTTAAAAACTTGAGTTATTAACTCCGTTTTAAACGCAACTCAACATGATGTTATTAACTTTTGTAATTAACATCAGTATTGATAACAAAAATGTTAAAAACTTGAGTTATTAACTCCGGTGTAAACGCAGCTTAAGTGTGATGATTAGTTGCGTTGCTGTCACCTCACTTTGAACCACGGTATATAGAAGAATATTTATAATAATACATCGAAATACCGTGCTTTGAACAACATATTCAACACTGTTGAAATATACATTCAACTGCGTATTTTAAAAAGCAATCAAGTTAGCGATGCCTTATGGTGTCACCCAGTTGATCTTATGCACTCATCTTGACATCAGGGAATATTTTTATTGAATCATGCAATGTTTTCAAATTATATTGCTTAAAATTTTATAATCACAGCTGTTAATTTGCTCTCTTCCTCTCTTTAGTTTTTAACAAACGATGGAAATTTCTGTTTCAATCAGCTGCCACTTGGATGATCAATTTTTCCTCTCAAGTTATCTCAGGGATGAGACTCAGCTCAAATTTTTGTATCACGGACCCACTATTTGCTAGGAGCATCTTATGATCCTGCCCTCTTCGGCAATAAGTAAAGAAATTAGGCCACAGCTTGGCATGAAAATTATTGAGTCTAAGCATTTGAATAATTAATTGATGTGTTGGAAGTGCTCTATAGAACAGTAGACTAATTGCAGCGAATTTTGTGGAATATTGGGCGGGGCTCAAAAGTCGACCTCGACTTTATCCATTGGCAATTAATATTTTCAAATATTGAAAATATTGAAATTGGCAATTAATATTTGACAGTTATCAAATTAGCAGTGATCATGTTATTTTTGCTTTTGCTTGATGCAATTGAAAATTAAATTCCAAATCAAGTTCGTTTGGAATTTGTTGACTGTGGTATCCATGGATCTTTTGCTTATTCTGGAATTTCTGGCCTATCGCTTAAGCTGGTTTACACTACAGTAACTATATTACCCACAGTATGGCCATTGGAATTTTTTTCCCGCCGCCGCCATGAAGATTGCAAATATTTGAATTTTACAATGGAGCTTATAGGCGATTATAAGTAAAATTGCTAGCCTTTACTTATTAAAGCATATTTTTGTGAATATTAACTTCGATATAATTATTTCTTTAATGTTTTTCTATATTCTCAATATAGTTTTTGATCTTGAAATAGTAATTCGTAGATAATAGCGAGTAAAAATGAAAGGTAGGTAACGTAACCTGAAAGCTGAATCTCCAAAAAGCTTTTGAAATATGTCATGATATTGTAATAAATTTTGTTCCATTGACAAAGAATAATGAAGTTCTCTATTTGTGGAATTATGATGGAATTCTCATCACAATAGATTCCATAACATTCAAATATTTTGTTTTATTAGTTGGCAGCCAATAAGTCTGACGAAAATATTTTAAACACAACATTGGATATAAACTGTGGAGAAGTCAATTGTTCTAGCCATAGTTCTACTTAATGATTTTAATAAACATGTAAGCAATTGGGAAAGAAAACACATTACCATTATTATTCATATTTAGTAGTATTTCAAATCTTAAGTTCATGGTGATGCAACTCTAAATCCATATTATATCAATAACTATTGACCAATTATTGAACGTGTTATGGATAGGGTATTCAGTACTGAAGAGAATCAATAATAGAAGTCAAGACGTACTACTTAATCACGGTTAAAAATTTCATAAAATGTTATATTTAATTGAGCCGCAAAACGTATTTTGAAATTGGATTATTTGAAGTTCGATCCAATAAATTGGATGAGGAAATACAATAAAATTGAAATTTATCTTTCTGCATATTTATCTAGATCACTGGTTCCCAATAAGTTGTCCGCGAAAGCTCTAGAAGTGGTCTGCGATGAGTCCGAAGGAAGGAAAATTAATGTTTCAAGCTTTATTAGTGTTTTTAAAATGTTATTTATTGCTATTAAAGTATAATCAATTTCCCTTCGAAAATATTATATCAAACTCATCGTGAGTTCAAAATATGTTTACAATCGGTAAAAGAAGTGATAAGTTTCAAATTTCTAATGCTATAAGATAGGACTTGAAAGTTTGTTTGGAATCTTAATGGTGGTTTTGTACCATGTGACGGAGCTAACCAATCAGAAGCGTGACAGTCAATGGCCATACTGTAGGTAATATAGTTACTGTAGTTTACACCAAAGTTCTTAACAAAATGTCAATAACTTAATACTTATAGATTCTATTAGATTAAACGGAACTTGACATATTATGTTCATCAAATGTTTAAACTTTGTTTATAACTTTGGTTTGAACGCAGCTTTACTCTTTGTTTCACTTATTCAAAAGTGTAAAAACAGGCAATCCACTGATTATTTCTTCCATGGAAGTCCATTTATATATAAGAGTCCATTCATAATAGTAGTTAGTCTAACATTTAATGTGGCTGATTTCTCATGTCCTAAACTTTACTATCATAAATATTAAAGTAGGAATTTTCAAGTGGATATTTCAATGTTAATTTGCATAATTCTGTATAGAGTTTATTCAATCACTTTGACTATTGACAACCATTATATGATTTCTTTCTTTCTTTAATCTTAGCTTGAAACCAAAAGCTTAGGGATGAAAATTTAGATTAAATTAACTTGATTTAATTTCTATCTAAATTGACAACTTTAGTATTTACTTGTGATTTATTAATATCAATATCAATAGGTGTGTCTTGTGTTGTAACGACATCATGAAAGGAAATAGGACCAGCTGATGGAATATTATGTTTTTTTTCGATATAGTTTTTAGCTGATTTTGAAACATGAAAATATCAGGCCCAGTAGCTCAAAAGCCTGTTCAATTTCAATCATGATTAAATTTCATGAGAACTAATCAGAGCAGGGATTTTTCAATAGAAGGCTTGGTTCTCGTGGTATTTAGTTCGGATTAGGAATTAACAGACAGTATAACTGGCTCTCTCAAGGCCTTGGCTGCGTACAAACATGGAGCAACAGAGGAACCAATACAACAGAAGCTATAGAACAGAAATCTCTATATTTATTTAGGATTTTTCCTAGACATTTTAAATTGATGAATTATTTATTGATTTTTGAGAAAACATAACAACAGGTCAATGTAACTTACTGAGCGCGAGGTCTACTGTTCACAGAACTACTAGTTTAATGAGACCTTATTTCACATAATAATAATAACAAAAAAAGCAAAAATGTCAAACCTAATTGAAATCGAAACTAATAACAGCTGGCATAAAAAGGAAAAATGGCAATCATAATTTTGAAATCGAAACAGTAGCTATAATCTTATCTTCATCAGATTCTGATCTAATGTAAACAAATTATAGTAAGATTCACATCATTGTGTCAGCATTGGTTGAATGAGGAGCATTGATGCTATTAATGAGGAATACTGATAGTTTCAAGTGAATATCAACCAACTGTAATAATATTTTATTTATTCTCTAATATTTTTATCGAAAGCTACCTTCTATTTTCTTTGGTAACACAACTAATGTTTGGGAATAATTGATTCATGGTAAAAGTGCTTTACTTCTATGGAAGATATTTTTACATTAGGAAAAGCAACAGCTATTTGGCCGTTTCAATAAATAACCCCTTTCTTTCGTCAGGTTAAATTCTGGCCGAATTTCCTCATTCTTTGCACACAGATTCCACAACGGACACTTCTGAAGTTTTAAAAATACCCTCCATTTATCATACTGAATAATTAAAATTTCATCGAAATTGTTTAAGCAGTTTACGCGATCTGTCAGATATACAAACAAAATTAGTCTTGATAGAATAGGATCAATAATTGTTCATCCTATAAATAATAAATATAAATAATCAATTATTGATAGAAGCAACTCCCGTCATAAAAGTTTGTTTCATGAAACATAAAAATTATCTATACTCCCAGGAATAGAAATAAAAATATTTATAAATATATGAGTATCCATTTCAAAATTATTTAGCACGACATGTGCGACATGGCACTAAATAATAGTCACTTGGCATTATCAAGTGATTGGAAAATAAATAATAATATAATAGGCTATTCCCAGGAATAGCTCTGATTGGAGTAGTAGTAGTGCCTAATCAATTTTTCCGCGATAGATGCATTTTAATCTTCAACTTGGTGCCAACCTAACAAAGTCAACTCAACTTAATGCCAACCTGACAAAATTATTAATTTAGTTACCAGTTAACAACTGTTTCGAAGAGATACTCTCTCTAGATTATAGTTCTATATCAAAATTATGGTATGGGCATTTCAATTATAAGGGATATTCACAATTTTGTTTTAGCCAGCTAAAGTGCTATTTGATAACTCTGGATTGTGAACGCCCCATCAGAAAACCATCTGCTTTTAGCTAACTGCAGTAGCGATCCAAGCGAGTAATTTGTATAACTTAAAGTTAGTTTGAAAAAGTAAGATTATAAACATATGGCTGCCGCTTTAACAGAGATAGCTAGAGTTAGCGGACTCAAACCTGCGCAATCTGCCATCTCATCTGTTAATTTTTTTCTAACGTACCATTGAGTTAACACAGACTTAGCAAATAGCTGGAGATAGCGAATAGCTCGACTTAGCCAGCTATCTCCAACATTGAGAATACCCCTTATATTAAGAGATTGGAATGAGAAGAATATACATGCTAAAAGACGAACTTTAAATCCTTAAAAGCCACCCTTAGATTTAAAATATCGCCAAAAGATTTCTTAGTGAGCACCTAGGACTTATAAAGAAGCTATATTTTAAGTTTTGTTACAATCCGTCCAGTAGTTTTCCAGAAATCGTGATCAGTGAGTGAGTGAGTGAGTGAGATAAGAATTTTATAAGTATAGATTGAAATGTATATGGATTTAATCCATTTCTAACTACCACTGAGCAAACATCTCTATGTTGGTATTAGAAATGCAATTTTTCAAATTCCAAAGTCGTGATATATTCAAAGTTCCTACTGAATTGTAATATATTTACTGTTTGAATAGCAGCAAACTAAATTAGTCTGCCTTGGATTTTTGTTTGCTATTGAAGAAAAGTTTGCTTGACCACACGAGCAAGTCACATGATTCTTCCAAAGAGAATAAATTCAATTCCATCAATTCTCCACTCATTTCTTGAAATCAATGCACAAAATAATTGAGAAAACGAAAATTTATCCCAAAAAATTGGGCTTACTTTTACATGGCATGGCAGTTTCAAGTAACTTATGTTCCGAAAAAACGTCATGGTAGGTCAGTAGTAATAATAGAAGGAGAAACAGTTAGTAATGTATTTTCTTGTTAATTTCTTCATAACTTAACTGTAGTTACAATATTTTGATTAGCAATAATAATCGTAGGGGGATTTGGATCCGATCATACCAAATATTGACGTATTAAATTAGAAAATGGTAACAAAAGAAAATCGGTTGAACAGTGAAAAGTTTCGTTATTTACCTGCGATCGCTTTCAGCGTGACAGGGCCTGACTCGTGCGAGGACAGCGGCAACTCCGACCGACGAGCTGAGCACGGCGAGGCAGATGAGGTGGTAGACGAGCAGAGGCCGATGCCTGAAGCAGCGAGCCAGGGCCAGTGACGTCAGAGTGCCGGCCTGCATGGTCCGGACAGCCTGCAGAAGCCAGGCCAGCAGCGAACACCACACCTCCGACTCGGGTCGCAACAGCGCCAGGCCCGCGTGCAGCGAGGCTGCCACCTGAACAAAACCACATCATTTGCACTACTAGATGGATGCACAGTCACTTGGAATTGCAGCTACATCATGGGGACCCAGCTTTCCTAGTCAATGAGCCATCTGCATAAGGCTTAAAATTGCATCTGTATTATTGAGACAAATCTTTTCCTGGTCACTGCATCATCTACATGAATAACTCGTGACAATTTTAGCTTATGAAATAGAATTGAAACAGTTTTACTTACGTAGGCTATTTTTTTGAACGGTTCATGGTTGGTTTTCATGACTCCAGTAGTTGTGTAGTTGCTCACAGTCATTGTCAACCGCTTTTATTTGTGATTGACAAAGATAACAATCGTCCATTTAAGCAATGCTGACTTCTCAACATGATGCCTGGTTTTCACGAATTCAGTAGGCTATGTGTGCGTAGATGATGTAGAAATGGACCAGGCTCTGCCTAGGTTTTCCTCCATTATAGTGTTTTGTAAAATAAATAAATAAAATAAACTTGATACTTGATATAATGATAACTTTAACCGTACTTGAATAGATTCAGGTTAAAGTAATCCACATAATTCGAGTACGTGTCTATATGGCATGAGGTTTGAGTTACATGCTTCCGGTAGCCTACCTCCAATACAATTATAACTAGAACGCTTACTGGAATATTGTGGAAACCAGGTGTATCAAGAAATGTAGTGGGGATTTCATAGATAAGAGGTTTCCAGGTGTTTTGTGGAAACTATATCAAAGTGCCACCCAGCATCGCTCAAATGAAAGCTTGCTATCCTTGTAAATCACAAGGCAGTTTCCAATTACTCTGAGTATTGTTCCTGTTTATCTTAAATGTTTGAGACTAAATTTCAGCAACTGAACAAATAGAATTAATTGGTTGTATATTATGGAAGCGACATTATAGGAAGGGATTGTATTTGGTTAAAGCTTACATTTTTTGAAAGTACCTAGATAGAAGCTATAAGTAAAAAGGTAGGCATACATGCCTACAGTATTTTTTAACCAATTCAAATTATTATGCAAATTATGAATTGTTTTAAATATATGATATTCAAGAACGGAGTGACTTCTTGATGTTGATCGAAACATACAATGGCAACAGTTTTTGGAATTTCACTCCTTTTCTATTGAGCTTGTGAGCTAGATTATACAAAAAAGGAACAGTTAGAAAAGATAAATAGGCTACAGTTGAATAGTAGAAAATAACAATATCATTCGTCTATGGCTAGATACGAGCCTTACTTATGAGTGCAATATTTTATCAAGTTTCAACACTAGAAAGACGACTTGCAGATTTCATTAATTGTGAAAAAAGTATGAAAATAGTTATACTCACTCCTCACTGACTTCAGCATGCAATTCGAAAGTACGCTCCAGTCAGTGAGTAAATATTCTCATTTTTTCATAATAAGTCTGCAAGTTGTCTTTCTAGTGTTAAAACTTGATATTATTGCATTATCATTATGCATCTACCCATAGACGAATAATGTTGATATCTTTTCTAAAAGCTTGATGAGAGTTGAAGCTTTCTAAAGTGTTAAAGCTTGAAGAAACATATGTAATGGATGGATGTTCACAAAACATAAAGTTCGTAATGGATGGACTGCAATAATTACCTGGTGTAGAACGGCCTCGACTAGGAGCGCGACTAGCAGCGGATCGAGGGGACGGCGCCAGTGGTTGGTGCTGCCATGGCTGCATCGCAGCACGAGCACCGCCCAGCAGAGCACCACGGCCGCCAGGGGTGCACCCGCCCCCGTCACCAGCCAGGCCCGCGACTCCACCCACAGCGGAGTCATCATCACCCCACCATAATCATCTCTGCAACACACAACAGATCAGCATCTATATTATTTGTGCTCGCTTATCAAACTGCAAAAAGGTTATTAAAAACTTGAGGCCCCGTTGCATAAAAGCCTGTTAGATTTTAATCATGAATGAATTCCACAAGAACCAATTAGAGAAGGTTTTTCTGATACGAAGACTACTCTGATAGACTCTCGTAGCATTTAATCTCTTTTAGTTTTCTAGGTATGAACTCTTGAAATTGCAGAAAATAATATAATCATATTATGATGTTCTATGAACTCATGATTAGCACGGATTTTTTCAATCAATCGCTAAAAGTTATAAGGCCAAAAAGATAAAAAAATATCGGAGACGGAAGGGATCTTCTTCAAAATGTGACATCTTCGAGAGGTCATACCTAGAAAACTAAAAGATTTATGGGAAAATTTTACGAATGAAATTTGTAGGCTAATTTGTAAGCTTTAATTTCGACAAAAATTTGCGAAAGACGGATATTATTCCATATTTATGTGCAAGAAACAAAATATGGTACTTTCAAACCACCCTCACCCCCTTAGCAAAGGGGGTAGGAGTGGGGACTTTTGATATGTTTACTCCCTTACTATCCTTTAAAGAGCTGCGAAGTCAAGAAAATCGTGTTCCAAACTTTTCCCTCTATAATCTTTTGTTGACTGGGCTAAATGTGAAAGATAAAAATTAAGAACTCTTTATAGCAGCTGTGTGTAAAGTTCAGATCGCCTTGATTATTGTGAATCGTCGTTTGGAGAATGCGGAATAAAGAAGTCGTTGAAAAAGTATGAAATATTAATTTCAATCTAAAAATGCTCAGTTATCAATCTACCTCCCACTCAATTAGCCTATTCACATTCAACCATGCAAAATCATGTTAATATAATTAAATTAAAATCATGAAAATATAATTTCAATATAAGGTGTGTGAAAATGATAAAACAAATTGAGAAAAATGTGAAAATTCAATTCCACTTGTTGAAGATGTAGAATGATACATTTATAAAATAGTGGGAGGGAAATTTCAACAATTTCAACAAGAGCTGAATATTGGAATGAAAGAATATTATTATCTTCCTATTTGAGAAAATGTATGTTTGTAAATGACCATCGGAATTTCACTCTTCAGAATTCATCACAAAGACCTAATAAAATTGAAGTATATATATGTAGAATAATGTTATTTTCGAAAAATCAATATTTTAATTTGGTTTTGAATGAAATTATTACAGTAGAAACGATTGTAGTAGTTTGAAGATTACAGTAGAATAATATACTGGTTAAAATCGCAAATCGCAATAACAAAATTCAATATAGATTATATTATTTGAACGTCATCAAGGTGTATGAGAGTAAATATAATATAAAATTGAATTATAGTGGACCTATAACACGCGTATTTGTAGGAGATCGCTGAACGAAATCACGTTGATCGTGATTCAAATTGCAATGAAACTCCGTTATAGTGGCTCTGCATCATCAAATATTGATGTTAATGGACAAGACAGGTTTTTGAGACGTGATATTCAAACATTTCCATAACTATATTGTATATTATCTAATTAGCCCAAGCACGTTAAGAAACAAGTATCCAATTTTAAAGAGTGCCGGTTAACACCACGACGGGAGTTCCATCAAGTATTTTCAATACCTTATGCAACATTATAATTCAAATTCAATCATCATTGCCTTCCAATTTGAACAGCTTTTAGAAAGTTGAGAAAGCATTATTACAAATCATACAATACTTTTTTTATACTTTATTCACAAATGTCTTCTCTCTTCTAATGTTGTTTTTCAGTTGCTATCCTATTACTGTATATGACAAACTAGCAGGTAACACGTGCTCCGCAAGGGTGTAATTTGAAACTTGACGAACTGAAAACTTGAGCTACTGAAATCTTGAAAAATCTAAAAATAAGCCTATAACCATCCTCGGTGAATAAAGAATATATTATGCAAAATATCAAGTTAAACAGTTCAGACGATGCGTCATTCGTGAATTTCCTATCGCTATCCCATACGCATAGAAGCCAATTCTTTCCTTTAATATATTACAGATTATTCTAGCTTTATAAACTGTTCAACTATATAAATACCAACTGGAGTATACACATTAAAAAACTCTTGGCAAGTTAAATAGTGTCTTTTTTATATGAATCTTCTCACTTTAATTAACTTGATTCTCAGTGAAGAATGTAGTAATGAATATGGTCTAGACATCAATGTGAAGAAGACAAAACTGATGATTATAAGCAATAATAACATAAATTGAGGTCACCTATATGTCAATCAAGCACCAGTGGAAAGTTTAAAGAAGTGTAAATAATAAATGGGCCATAATAAATGAAGAATGGGATATTACTGAGGAAATAAAATCAAGAATAGGAAAGGTCAGATCAGCTTTCAATAGAATGGGCTCCATCTTCAAGAGCAAGAATTTTTCCCTAGAGACAAAGATAAAAATGCTCAGGTGTTATGTGTTTGTTTACAGTCCTATTATATGGTGCAGAGTCCTGGAAAATGTATCTACTATCTGCTACTAAACAACTGGTATGCTGGTATTAGGTATTGATCTGAGGAGAATGGAAGGCGATATTATTTGTTTGCATTGACGGTATAGTGATTGTGATTGGTTGACAGTCCAGTACAGATAACGACTTTCGTGGTGCGATTTTCTCAGCGTCAACCAGAAGTGAAACTATCTTTTATCATGCTTCTCTTCTTTGATCCCTCGACATAAAAACAGCTCTCGTCGATTACTCACGCACGATTTTTCATCTATTCTGGATGCTGAGCTCTTCTTTCACAGGTTTTGTCGCAGGTCTTCACGCTCTGATTGGCTTATCCAGGCCGTGTCCAGTTTTGGCCCGTTACCATGGACAGTGGGCAGTAGTCAGCACTAGCCCAACATACAACTCAACCATTTATTCATGCAAAACAGGGATAATCACTTAAATTAAAAAAAAAAACTTTTTCAATGAAATTTTTAATTTCTCTGTTATAATTTGAACTACTTCTACTATTGTATTTATTTGATCACTAGTAATGTAACCAATCAATCTTGAAACTTAATTATCACTCTGAGTTTTCCTTTAATTTCTTGAGCTCTCAAAGACAGTACCTTATGAGATTAAGAAGATGAGCAGCTTGAATAACTATCATTCTCACTGCATATAGTAGTTTTGTTTTAATTCATATCACTTGAAAATGACATAAATGACCGAAACATGTGATAAAATATTTTAAAAAAGGGTACTGAGATTTTTATTTTTTTTATATTTATAGTTTTGTTCTGTTCAATTACACATTGAATATGCCTTTAAAGAAATGAAGAGTTCACTCACTTGCCATTTGTCAACTACATAAACTTAATCTTCGAATTTTTTCAATATGCAAACTCATGGAACTTATTTTTCCATTCAGAAAGTTCAGGCCATTTCGCCATACAGTATTTGGAAAGCAGTAGCCTAGAATTTTTAAAGTTTATTATATATGGTACCTAACATTATTCGGAGGTTACTATTATCTCCTATCAGATAGGAAGACTTCAGTTTCATCGTAAGGTTACACTCCACATAAATTCCGATTAGGAAATAGCTACCTAGATGTACACACACAGAATTTATATGTCTTACAACTGGTTTGAGAAAAATATTATCGTTCACGTTCCAGTTACAACTCTCATGCAATGTCATTTCTTAACGCTGCTCGTTTAGAAATATGCGTTGCATTTCCCAATTCAAAAGTTCAAACCTGCGATCATTGTATAACTTCATCATATCTTGAAATATTGGAAGATGAACAGCATTGCCAATTGGAAGTGCTTCGTTACTACAAATAAAATATATTAAGTATTTTCCAAGTGCGGATGTGAATTTGAATAACTGGAAGTTGATTGTATTTGAGTCAGTAATAAGTTTGAATTAATATGAATCTATCAGTGTCCTATTCTGACACGAGAATCATCGAAAACGACTCGATGAAAATGGTCTTAATAGCACTCCAAAATTACGTAACGCTGTATGAGCGTTATTCTCTGTAATATAGGGGATGAAAAAATCACCAATTTCATGTTACGTAATTTACGTGTGCTTTCTCTGAGTAATCATTACTTTTTACTCCACACTCGATCTAATGTTTAATTAGATTTACGATAAAAACAATCTTAAATGCAATTATGAGACAGAAACGGTCTTGAAACAGCCAACATTCAAACCAATTCACTCCTAATGACTTTGGAGGTTAATTTAAATTGAGGAAATTCATTGGATGTTCTAAAGAGTTTTGTAATAATGATGCAAGGAAGAGATTAGGAATTCACTTATCCAAACAACACCAAGAAAGCCAAGAAGATCGAAAACGCTTGTTTCCAGTTAATGAAGTTGTTATTCCAATGATGAAGGTTGAAACAAAGCGCGCTTTTTGTGTTCCATCTGAAAGACACTAGTGTTTTTTTGTGTCAATAGTGTTTCATAGAAAGATGGGTGGTTGCATAGCAGGAAATTGGTGAAACAAAATATGAGCAGCCAAATTTCGAATTGATTGTTGAAAATAAATCGCTTTCCGGTGGTTCGGAATTCACCTAAAAACTGTGGGTCCATTCATATCTTATTATCATCATCCGCCTCATTACCCACATAAAAAGCCTAAAGCTCATGTGATCATCACCCTCAGCAGAAAAATCCTACTTTTAATAAGTTCATCTCGACTTATATTTTTTAAAATAGAAATACTGTATGTATTTAGTATCCAAGTTGAAATATGGAATACTGTAAAGGAGGATTATCCTAGATATTGAGCTTCTAATCTGTTATGAATAGGCTACTAAATGAGGGATGATAAGAATAAGTTCACTGTAAGAATCTTTACTGTATTCAAATCGTAGATTATTAATTGGTCTCGTCCATTGTCGGAGGCCCCGAAGTTGATCAATAATAAATTGTGACCTGAAGAGCTTCAATACGAGACTTAAAACATACGATATTTGTTAAAGAATTAAAAAAAAAGATCCGAAAGATCTAAGAGACGACATTTTAGTTTCAACACGATTATCAGTTCTAAAATCTGTGATTCAGATAAACTTTGTTCCAGATTAGGAATGCTGGACCATGTAGGTGGGTTATTAAGATGTAAAATACTCTTGAGAAACTTCAAGTTTGTTTATAATAATAATTTCTAACAAGTAAAAAAGGTTTGGATAATCTTTTTCGGACGTAACTAAAAAAAACGTCTCAGCACTTATGGTTGAGTGGGCTCTGTACTTCCACAAAAATCATTGAAAATAAGATTCTCTTCTAGAGATTATTTTGAAATACTCGCTCACCGAAGAAGACCACACATAGAAGTAGGAATGAATATTGCGCAACTCCTTGTTTGCTCTTCTCTCAAGAATGGGGCGTGGGTCGAGAATTCTTTCGGTCTTATTTGAATCTCTTTACAGTTTAATCGCGTTTAGTGAGACGAAGAGTTGAGTATTTTGGCGCCTGACTGTATATATTTTGAAACGTAGGTTGCTGTTCGACAGTTTTTTGTGGATGAAGAGAAAGGACCCACACTGAATTAATTGAAAGAAGCGGTTTATGACTAGGAAGAAGTAATGAGAAACTGTGTGAGAGAAAATGATAAGTGAGGAAGAGGGCGTTTGTTATGAAGAGGCGACCAAAAGTAACGCTTACAACGTGGGTGCATAGCAGAGATGCTCTTCAACTCTCCTGTCGTAGTCACAGACCGGTCTCTAATCGCGGTTGACCGCCCATCGGATTGCGGTAGGAATCACAATCACCCAACAAACAGAAAACAAGAAAGAATTCACAAAACAGAAGGAAGCAGCAGTGGCGGTGCTTATTGACACAGAATCCAAGTAAAGGTTCCTTGTTCCTCACTTTCCCCTTCCGCGTAGCAAACCAACTAGACAAAGTGAAGAAACTTGAGAAATAAGCGTCCTCATTCTAAAGCATTACAAAATAATATATAGTAGCCTAGTTATCATGACATCCATACATCGCTTTATATCTTTTCAATTATTCACATAAAGCGAAGCTGATAAGTTCATGGTTTGAATAATACTTCTAGCGTTATTATTCGATTATTTATTTATTCAACAAGGACAATAAAACATTATCATAAAATAATTGGAAATAGAAAAACAGGCTCATAGCCCTTACTATCCTATTCCCAAATTTTGATTGAAAATCAGTCCAAAAGAGGTTATGATTCGTCAACACTTCTAAACACAGATTTTTTTAGTCCTAAAAGAATTACAAGAATTTTCAAATTTATAATATTAATATAGGAGACTAATTCTAACACTAATCATTTTTAGCAATCATCTAGTTTTCCAAAATATATAGTTTGAAGATTTATATAATGATGTGGATGTCACAATAGTTGTGCGACCGTGTACTATGACGTATTTAGATAAAACGTAACTAAATTAATTCTTGTTTATATTCGTGGGCATCGATTGGAACGCTTTCATCGTCATTTTCCCCCATAAATTATGGACCTTCAATGTTACAAAAGCTTTAAAACTTGAAGGGTTAGCGGTAAATAGGTGAAGGAAGTGGCCGTGAATGGAAGTTGAGAGCCCTGCAGCAATCGAACAGAAACGCAACCACTAAACAACGGAGGTGGTCTTTCTTTCAATTCTATTGAGCATCATCTTCAATTGCATTATTATCAATCCTCTTTGACAATCATCATTTTTGATACGCCCCAACAGATGATTCGATTCTGCGACGCTAGATTCAAGGCTCTTCCGTTGCAAGATGTTAGTTCCATCAGCCTACTCAGCTTATCTTCAATTTGATCAATTGCACTTCAAAGAAACTACTCATTCTATTCTCCAATTAGAACAACAATTAGGAACAAAGCTATTCTGAATCATACCAAAATTGGTGATAATTTTTCAATAAGCATGAACGTGATTAGGTTCTAGCGAAAATATATTATTTTCGTTGCTTCACTGTTATGAATTGATCAGGATCATGAACCCTAAAATTTTCTCTAATTTTCTGCTTTGCTCCATCTAAATCATTTTTAACTTCTCAATTTACTCTTACTCACCACTCCTAATTCGTTGAACGGTGAGGCCATCAACCTCAGTTTGGAGGCAACGGTACATACTGTTCATGCCTTGCTACGTCTTCTGCTTGATTTAAACGGATTAAAAAGAAGCTGATCTTTGCTGGAGTTTTCTCTTCTTTTGATCAGCAGTTAACAATGACAATTACAATCTTACAGGTGAGCTGCTCTCAAAATCTAAGGAGAGTTGACAGGTTGAAAAGATAAATATATACCGCAATCAGGTTCAATTGAATATATATATATATATATATATATATATATATTATATTTTTAGATATTCTTCAACATGGAGTAGAACTTCCTCAATTCAATGATGGAATCCTTTCCGGCACCATTGAAAAACTTTTGTCTGGATGGATTTACTTTTGGAAGATAATATACAGATTTTTTATCTGAGTTTTGATTTTGATAGTAATTTTGTAGTTGATGAACATAGAACATCATGTTCCATGTACTATAATTCAATAAATGGAATGTTTGTGTTGTGATTGTGCTATGTGTAACATGAGATTGAAGACTTTCAAAAACTGAACGAACCTAAAATCGTGTACATAAACGTATTCTGTGTTACAGTACGAGTGCGGTATCTCTCGATTCAATCTCAATTACATTAGCTGGTCTCACTACACTGTACCGTGCCCCACGCTTCCAATGTGAAACGTTATTGACTATCTCACTGCTGCACTGAGAGGTGTTTAGAATTCGAACTTATCGACGAGAGCTTTTAAATTCCAGTGAAAGTCGAAAGTGTTTTCAAAATTTACAAATAAGTTGCATTGAATATGGATAAAGTACAAAGTTCACCACCTGATTGACTTGGAGAGCTGAAAAACGCCAATAGCAACATTTGTTGGAAGTGGAACAGTAGTGGATGAATAGATAGATGGAAATGCCAGCTATAGTTGAGGGAGTATGTAAACGACAGACGTCTTGTCACAGTTTGTAGCACCAACACAATGGATACAGATGTTGCCAACAACAATAGTATGTTTTGAAGGTTTGTTAGTTAGCTGAAGAGTCAGTTCAATCAGGAAGATAGCACTGCACTCACTCTGGGTGCAGGAAGGAAGTTACGTCTCGGAGCTGATGAGGTTGAGGCGCACGAGCACAATGGTGGGGCGGGAAGGAAACTAGATAAGGAAGACGGAACAAGAAATAATGAGGAGTGGAATGTATATAAATCGGTCTGTTAACTTAGCCCTAGAAGATCCTGAGCGTCTGCTGGAAAACTAATTCAATTCAAATGGACAAATCCGATTACAGTAATGTGGGAAGTGGGACTGATGAGACAACCAGCGTATTCAAATCCAAATCAGCTTCCAAGTAGCTTTCTAAGTTAGATTATGGACAATTTCCCGGTACAGCCAATCTTATGTTCTTGAACTCAGTTTCCCATTTTGATACAAATAGCTATTATATAGGCTACTGTCATCGAAAAAGTACATTTCCTGCTTAACAAAAAATGGACACCTTGAAAGAATGAATTAGTCCTGAAACATCCCTCAACCATCGAACCTTCCGAGGAGCACGCGCACGGAATCAACCTTACCATGGAAAAATTCGAAGCTGTTAAATTCGAATACGGTAGCCTACTTGTGAGAATCCAACTTTCTAATTTGAAATTTCCTAGCATGGTCCCGTGAACTTTGAATAAGTGAGGGTCTTTTGTAATAGGTGATGGACCCAGTGGATCTTTTGCAATGGATCAATATTTGCAAAATTGAATAAACCTTCTATAATCTTTTTGTATTAGTAGCTGCTGCATAATACAATACAGTAGCAGCTGAAGAGTCTGGAACCGGTGGGTTCAATCTGTTTGCAACAATTCTCAGTAATGTGATTTTTCAACTTCAATGAATATAGAAGAGCTAGAGATTATCACCATATTTTTTGGCATCCTGACCAAAGTGACTGAAAAATTGTTCGCAAGTAAGTTTTGTGAGCTTCGTGTCGTGGAATGAAAATGGAAATAAGGAAAGTCGAATCAGAAGCAACACGCTCTGTAACGATCAGATATTGTTTGATACTATCACGTACTTTGGTGGTTCAAATCACGTTTTGGTATTCGCTAGTAGACGTTGGCGTGCATAAGAATACCACATAACAAGGTCGTTCAATGGAGGAATCACTTTCTCTGTATAGTACTCCGAACATGAAAGGGAGCTCTATAGGTTTGCTATCTAGAAAGTTGGTATTATTTTTGACAAACAGTTGCGGCGATATACATTGATATCCATGACAAAGCTCTGCATCGGTGATTGATTGATTCCGTGATAAAAGCAGCTCGCAAATAAATTCATTGCTCGGTAACCTGGTTTCTATTCTCAGAGTTAAAGCACGACAGACCTCATTCCAAACACCCCACCGCAATTATATCAATCCTATTCCGTACTTTTCATTTTGCTGGAATTTCTAGTATATTTCCTGGTTTGATAGTCATTACATGACGAGTAGTAACGGGGTTCTACCAATAAAATTACAATAACTAATCACATTTCATAATAAAGTTTTGAGAAAGGAATTCCATGTCAAAGTATTCGTGACTGGAGGATTTTCAGTTCCAAATACCATCTATAGCGAGCTTTGTAAAAGAGCTTGTTTTGGTTTATATAGTGGCTTACTTTACTTATACAGTATCTTGATTTTAATAATTTCCAATATATATGTTGTTAAATATTTCCAGTATATATACATATATATGTTATCATAGCTTACAGATAATGCGATAATGCTCAGTAGCTTCCTAAATTATTCAATAATATTTTTTCTATCTTAAAGTTCTTGAAATCCTAATATTGACAGAAATTTTTCGTGGAGCCTGGAATTTCATCGTGAAGCCTGGAAGATTTTAGATCTTGGATATTATAATCTATAGATCTGTCTTAAGTTTATTGGATTAGGATCTCTGGTTAAGCACTTGAACAATCTGATGAATAGACTTAATGAACTATGAATATGGTGGGTTTATGATGATTTATTTGTGTTTTTCTGCAGAATATCAAATAATTATCGATCTCTAATCTATAATAAAGCCCAAAAGAAATAATTTGAGTTGATAATAGCAGTGACTGCAGAGAGATCGTGTTGGGAAGTGCTTCATGTAACGCATTTCAAGGTATCTGGATAAAAATGATCAATTTCCAACTATGCTCAAGTACCCTTACTTGACCGCTCAAACTAGAAGTCCAGGTCATGCGTGACTCGAGCTAATAAAAATCTGAGACCCAAATTCTCTTGTAATCGACTGAATCTTCTTGACGTTTAGAAGGGAGTTTCCTAAAGTTCCTTGAGTGTACTATATAATCATAATTACAACGCCAAGTGACGCAGCAAGAAAATGAAGTTCAGCCTACGATAGGGTTAGATAGATGAAACTAAATAACTTAACCTAAACGTGGAAATTTATTGTTTTATAACAATTATAAAAAGTAGAGTAGTTAAGAAAGTGCAGTTAGGGATAATTATTAGCAGATTAATAAGTAGTTTGTTCATATACTTCTCATGAATTTTTACCTTTTCGAAAAACCACAATATTGTCATTGAATATGATGAGACCCATATCATATCCTGGAACAGCAATATAAGAATATTGGCTGATATTGAAATATTTTCACATTCACAAAATGAAATAGTTCCTACAATACAGTATTGTCACATCCTGAAAAATAAGTAGGACTTATGTAGATCTCATCATAATTGAATAAAGCATGATTGTACAGTACAGAAGTTTTTGAGTTTTACAATTCACAAGAATCAACTGATGATATAAACATCATAGAATACCGCATATCGAATCCAGATTAATTTTATTGATTTGTGCTCTCCACGTAAAGATGTAACTATTTTTCAATCGAGGACACATTTCATTACATTGCAATTTGACGTAGCCTTAAGGAGTAACTAGAAAGTCATACATAAAGTCATACTTAGCGGATACGCTTTTTGTCTACAGAGAAAAGACTGAATAGCAAAAAAAGGTCGAATGAATGAATAGTGAACATGACTGATGCATCTGACAGGTATTAGCAGAGTGTTATAGCAACGGTACAAAATTTTGCAACACGCCTAATTACATGCCGAGTGAGGGCCATTACACAACGTCAGGCGAACATCGCTCGCAGGATTTTAAATCGGATCAACGCCCGTTCTTTGAGAAGAGAAAAGAAAGAGAGGAAAATGCACAGAGAGATATATATAGAAGGAGGGGTGAGAGAGAGAGAGAGAGAGAGAGAGAATGTGTGTGTGGGAGAGAGAGAGATGATAATTGAAGCTCAATTCATGTCACTCATGTTCCACTCCAACTTGTCCTACAAAATAAGTTGGACTCATGGTTCAAACGTATTTCATTCTTCCATTACAATGATGACAGACATTGAACGAACCAGATTATTTCATAGTTTCAACCCGTTCAAATAGTAGCAGTGCTACAGTAGGCCTATCTACACGAGCCGTGATCACAGAGTATAGAATATGGATATAGATAGTAGACTATACAACACAACAGAGTATAGATTACATACTCTCTGGCTGAGATAATTACTTTGTTTTGGAGATTTTTAAAACTAATGATGACCAATCTATTACAATTGTGAATATTGATCATTTTCGCTGTTTATAACAAACACTCAAAATTGCATGATAGAATGGTAGTTTACTTGAATATGTTTGAAACACCATGTGTTCAAGTTGCATCATATACAAGCATGCATGCGATTGGAGAGAAGATGATGAGACTTTTGATAATAGAAGTGATTTTTCACCACCAAAATAGTAGTCAAACTATGAACAAATAAACATCCAAGCTTCAGTTTATTGTCAGTGAATATACTTGAGTCCAAAGATTGATACTGGCTCTCCCATAATGAGGATGAAGAAAATTCAGAATATCTCAATTTTTCGTATTTCTCTGCAGGAGTAACAAATTGGTTTTTGGCTGCATGGGAAACGAGTCTAACTCAATTGGACATAATATCAGTTTTTCTTTTAAGAATTTCATCCAGCATTTCTTCACCATCGACTTTTCACTGATCAATTTGGCTTTCTAGGCTAATCAGATAGTAAGGCGTAAAGGTGTGCATCGTTCTGGATACGATTTTCCAGCCACGGTGTTAGTTGAGCAAAACTGATACAAATCATTTATCCGAATTCTCACTTCGCCCTTGATCAATCGCTCTGTTTTCATACAGCTGAAAGTAAGCCAATGATGGAAACAGCTACAACAATTTATTAAAGTCAATTTATCATCATCAATGTTTTATAGAATTGAAATATTGATGAAAATTGACATACTAAAAACCACTGGCCGTCAGTCACATGCCAATCAGGCACGCCAGTAACCGGCAATCACTGACCGCCGTGTCTACATTCCCTCTATAAGGTGGGCCGTCCACTGGCGGAACCGTTTTCGTTCCAACTAGCATCGGGCTAAAACTACCGAGCGATTCCGCAACAAAGAAAGGCATAGATGCTCGTCCATTGCAACAGGTTCATACGGCCGTCTCCGGCCGATCAATTTTTCTATCCGAATTGAAAGGGGTTTTCCGGCTCTAACTAGTCGAGCTGAGACAACAAAGTTTTCCTAACCTAAAATTGTTTCACAGTCTTGTTTGTTATGTTTTATAAAGTTGTAACTATGGACAATAAAAAGTTGATAAGTTTAGTTCAAGAGCATGTTCCATTGTGGGATATGCGAGACAATAGATATCATCGTCATGATGTTCAAAGGAATCTGTGAACAAAGATTGCTTAATAATGAATAACAAATTTAGTGAATATTTGTTGATTAAATTTTCAAAATTTCAATATAACCATTGTTCATGAAAAATTTTGTTGGCTATGATAGTAGTTAATTCAATAATTGGCAAATAGACTGACGTAAACGATTCCAATGGACGACCATATTCGGCCGAATTAACGGACGGCAGATTCGTCCGATCCAACGGCCGAACGGATCGGTTGAATACGGTTCCAGACGGTTACCCTAAGCCGCTCAAGGGCTCCAAGGACAGGGCTGGATTTAATGCCTGATCTGATGCCATACAGCTTTTACCTTTGTGGCTTCATCAAGAACGTGTGTACCTGTCTCCGCTACCAACTGACATTGCTGAGTTAAGAAGCTGGATTGAATTACTAAAGACACACTTATCAATGTTTGTAAAGGAATGGGCTGTAGGCGTGATGTGTGTCATTATACAAAAAATATGGAAGTCATATTCAACGTTTTTACGGTTCTTGAAAGAACTATTGAGTTGCTTTTTCATTTGGCATATGAATTATAGGTTTGGAAAAACAAATATTGGAAGCAGTTGGAACTATGATATTCATTTGTGTATTTGTATATTACAACCTACATCTTGAAACGTTTTTCCATTTTATTACTTATTACGCCATAGGGTAGTTGAAATTGTATCTAAAATAAAATATGGCAATCAAATTAGAATGAAGTGGTTAATCGATAGAATATAACTCTACAGAAATAGAGTATATATTTTATTTCTCATTTCTAGGAGAGACTAAATTTCCTCATCAAATACATAAGTTCAATGGAATCTAGCCACCCTGTGATGTTCTCTATCAATAAGTTTTGATTTTGAAGGAATTTTTGTTGTTCAAAGGAGGATGAGCCAATCCAGTTCTTTAAGTATTTTTATATACGATTTACAAAGGAACTCCAATTTCTAGAATGTGAGCTTTACACCTTCATGTGATACATTGAATTTGGAGCATTATAGTCACACAGCTTGATACATTTCGCCATAGTACAAGAATATAATAATGATCTACAAAACGGCCAGGAGCACATTGACTCAATCAAGAATGGGACACACTCGGAGTATCACATAAATTAGATTAAATTTAGTGAACAGTTAGTTGATCATTGATGGAAACTTAAAGTTTTTGTATCACATGAATGCAAACTTTTAATCGAGAAGTCCGTAGGCAAAAGAATCTATCAATGCAATGTGCATCAGAAAACTGGAAAAAGAGAGCTAGAAGAGACAAGCTGGTAAGGGATGTACTAGCTACACAATTCCAAACAGAAGCTATTTGCATCACGCGACCCCACTCACACGCACACATGTCCACCTGCTAACATTTACCAGCTCTCGCTGCGGTAGTAGAAGTTCTCTCTAGCTGCAGCGGCAGCAGCAGCAGCATCATAACATCATTAAAAAACTAGTTTCCTGGATCGTGACCGGCGTCGGCGTCACCATACGTGGATAGGTGGTCGATCATTATCCGTATCAAAGATACCTTTTCGTTTCCATCACTGACCAATAAAAAACTCCAACCGGATTTCGACATATGTTTAAGCTACTTTCTAGTGTTGGTTTTTAATTATGAAATACATGAAGTACCTACATTAAAACGCACCCTGATGGAAAATTAATTAGAAAAACTTACTGGAGCGCGAAACTTGAGGTTGCTACATGATACATAATAAATAAGATTTGGTAAGGTTTCCAACACAAGCCATTATTAATATCTCTTGTGGGTTCTGTTTCAATCTAACTTGAGCTATTTCTCGATACATCATAGTAAATGAACTGATTCTATCAGTTTATTTATTTACCATACACGAGTAACTTTGATACATTGAACCCACATTGGGGAACTCAAAGGTCGCTCAACAACAAGTAGGCCTAAAACTTGACAAGTGAATTAGCTACACGACTGCAAACAGAAGCTATTTGCATCACGCGACTCCACTCACAAAAGCTTTTTAATTGTTATTATTATTATTGAATTACAATTAATACATCATATAACATTATATTACATTACATTACAGATGTATTTGTTTTTTATAATCATTATTATTAATAAATTACAATTAATTTATCAGATTACATTACAGGTGACATGTTCGATACAAAGCTTCGTTCCTGATTTATGTTTTCATCTGATCTGAAGCACTACTTAACAAATTTTGTGTCTGAATCTAAAATGTACTTCATAACAGTAAATAAATAAATTATTCACTATTTTCCATCAAAGAAGATTAACTTGTATAATATTTTACACAATAATCAAGAAAAATAATCTAATAGGCTATTGATAGCCTAATAAAAGAAAATAATGAACTAAAAACTACTCCAATCTAAATCAACTCAAATTTAATGGAGCTTAACCACCACCCACTACACTTGCCAGATTACGGAGGACGTCAGCATTAATCATAGTCACTTTTTACTAAAAATATATAAAAATTTCAACTAAGAAGCCACAGCAGAATTTAACGTAGGGAAAACTAATTTGGGAACAAAACATTAGTACAACGTTCATCAACATTCCTGAATATTTCACTTATCAAATACTTTCAAGTACCCACCTGTGTAATCATTCCCATTCATCGTGATTTGTTTGAAAAACCATGCAATTGGCCCTTACATAGATGCCATGAGAGAATTGAACAAAAATGACATCCGGTAGGTGTAATTTGGTCGTTCACTTCCGTTAGTTTTTATGCACAGACAGTGGTCCTGGATTCCGCAGCCGCCGGATGAAAAGTAGCGACAAAACGCGAAAAAGGAAGATCGTTGACCGACACGCGTGTGTGCGTGCGTGAGCATATGTGACATGTGTGCATTGACATTTGTGACACTCATTATGTCACCGAACTCGAATCTCGGAAGATAACAATGTACAATCAGAGCAACAATGGTGTCTGAGATAGAAACTGAGATTGAGAACGTGGAGAAATATTTTTTAGGAGTATGATACACGGGACAAGTACAGTCCACAGTCCTGTGTCACTTCCTGTGTGACAATTTTGATTCGATTAAAACACGTTTCTGATCTGTATCACGGCAGTGGAAAGCCCCGCACACAAACATCGAGTTTTGTTCGTACGATATTTTGCCATCCTTATGAATCTGTAGTTTAATCTATCAGATTAAACGGAACTTGTCAAACATCATCTGTTTAATCTAATAGAATTTATAAGGACGGAAAAATACTGTACGATGTGTGGGTGCGGGGTTAAATACATAATACCGTAAGTTTCCACATCTTTTGCTAGAAAAAGAAAGCAGCAAACTGAAGAAATCTATGACACTGCAGGCGAATTTCATTGGTGGATGTATCAGTTATTGAATGATCGAACAGAAAAAACATTGGATAAAGCCAGATTTAAGAAAAATGAGCCCCATTCCATCTTCTTTCATGAATACTTTATCATATTTCCTCCTTGTTCAACGACTTGGACCTCCCCTCACCACAACTAAAAACACCAAGGATGAATTACTGGTGTCTACTGAACTGTCGACATGAAAATTCAAAAAGTATTTCTTTTCTCAGCAAATCACAAAGTAACTATAAGTGTTTTATGCTTGGTTTTATCAACAATATTAATTCAAGACATTTATGACAGACTGTTATAAAAGAAGGAAAGCGTTACAGGAATGTTCAACATTTTTCTCTTTTCACGGAAAGCTCTTCCCGTGAAATGAAGTTCACAGTTAGCGTTCTTGTCTGAATTCCGTGTTTATATGGAAGCTCGTTAATATTGGATGAGTATTTTTTGGTGCGAAAGATTATTACCTGCTTGACGCAATAGAAAGTGAAAAATTACATCTAACGTAACTGAAATTGATGTGAGGCGTGCAATGCAGGTCTTTTTATTTACTCTCCGAACATTGCTCTTTCTCCTTATTTCTATTTTTTAATAAGATTATGTCGTGGATAGACACGGCTGACGCGTTATTGTTCAGAAAGGAGAACGAATAAGAAAATGAACTTTTTTACTAGAGCATTTTCAAAGGATAATTTGCGAACTTCTGAGTGCCAGTAGATTATTCATGAAACACAATTAAACGTCAGATCATGGAACCTAAGATGTAGTGTGATGTGAATCTTGAATTAAGTTAAGAAAAATTCTCTTCACTACTCTCAAGTCAAGTGGTTAGCCCAAGTTACAGGTGGTTAGTGGGTACAAACACAAGTCGTGGTAGCAATAAATTAGAAGCCAGCATAAGTAAAAGTGGATAAAGAAAGTGTTCAACTTGAAAACATTACAATATTATTGGATGGAACTGGTTGGACGGTTGGACTAGACTCAAGTTATCACTAGGTGCAAGAACGCTAGGTGCAAATCTATAATTATCATCAATAGTCGATTGATAATAGTGGTAATTAGTGAATTGAACTTTCTTAGAGCTTGAGACCCAATTTACTATTTGATGACTCGTTCGAAGGATTATATCAATCTTACACAAACTGAAGAATAAGCAGATTACTAATTATGGTAGCCTCTAAAGCATCCTAAAGAAAAGTGACATTCAAGGTGAGGTGTTGCAATCTTTTTAATGTGTGACACCGGGAGGAAAGTAATATTTCACAATACTGGAAGTGAGCAAAATATCTTATTCATACGTCCTTTCCACAAATGTCTTCTCAAAGACAATTTCTCCTCCATTTTATGTCTTCTAAATTTCTAAAACGAATCTCATTCCAAGAATAATATCTCAAAAATTTCCACAAGATATTAGCCCTACTAATTTCCGGATAAACTATTTATCTATATAAATTACTTAAATATATAATATAACTATCATGAATTATAATTATTATGATATTAGTAAATGACTATTATAATATTCTTATGATGATAATTATTATTATGGAAAGTGATATTTATGAGCATTTGGAGCTATTGTTTCACAAATTTCTAAACCTCTTCCTCTATTGTAAGTATTCATTACACTTCTGCCAGCCTTAAATTTTAAAAACCTCCTGTTCCCCGTACATAAACTCCTCTCAACTCACCAACTATTAGGAATAGTATACTATTAGTAAGTTTATAGTATACTACCAACTATTAGTATGCAGTATAGGCAATACATTTTCTCACCTCCAACAAAAAGTAGGAAATTCAAGGCGATTAGAGTAAATTTCGACTCTTCCACGAGAGAGATTTCAAATTTAACACGCTAATTATGAGATTCACTGGTCAGAGAATTAGTTCCGAGACGAGTTGAGAGTGAAGAGTGAGCAGATCAGAGCAGAGGTAGCAGCAGATTCGGTATGGAAATGAAGCGATCTTAGTAGGCTGAGCCATTTGGCTGTTGACCGCTTGGCCAGTGCCGGTCACAGCCTCGGTTCAGGCATTTTTTTTCTGGTGTGGTGCCTATCCGTTACCGAATGTTGGAAATCAATCTGGCAATTATAACTTTGTTAACAGCCGCTCTAAAAAGTTCCGGGGTGGAGACTGCAAACCATGTTCTCAAATTCTTCAACCAGGCAAATTCGTCTCCTACCAACACCTCTCCTGCCAAGAACTTTACCCTGTAGTACACATTTTAACAACTGATATTTAGTTCCATTCCTCATAATGTGCCCCAGATACTCCAATTTTCGTCTCTTGACAGTGTACATTATCTCTGTCTTCTTATTGAGTTGTTGAAGAACCCTGTTGTTGGAAATGTTGTCCATCCATGATATTTTCATGATTCGTCTATAGGCCCACATCTCGAACGCTTCAAGTTTCTTTGTTGTTGTTTCAGTCAGGGTCCAAGACTCAACTCCATACTACAAAATGGGAAATATATAACAACGGAGGAGTCTAATTTTCAGTTTGTAATGTTCAGGCATTAAAAACCACCGAACAAATTTAAAGAGCAAGTTTAAATCCAAACAAACCAATAAAAAACTGAACGCACAAGCTGTTGGAATATATATCCCCGATATCTTTTGGCATTGTGCAATATAATTACACAATAATTCTGTAGGAAAATTCAGAGGAGAGAGGAGGATAAGAATTAAAAATGATTTAATAAGGGTCCAGGATGAGCGAGAAAGTAATGATATTACATTCAACAAAAGGAGATAGACTATTATTGTATTCTATTCGTCAGTACTACATATTCTCGAGTAAAGGAAACCTTTTTTTATTGACTTGGGAGATTGAAAAGGAAGAAGACAGTAAAACACATAGAAACATAGAAAATAATCTAACACATTACACACGGAAAAACTATTGCCAAGGATTGATATCATGCCAATTGGAAGTGAAGAGGGAAAATTTTGAAATATGTTTAGGCTGAAGAATAATTCAAGATGACAATATGAGAAAAGTGATACCGGTAATCATGGATAAACTGTGATTATAATTTACATTTTCTAACAACACTGAATCATTTTGAAAGTGATGAAAAGTGAATGTGTGACGAAAAATAGAGAATGTTAATAGCTCATTGATCAATTTAAATCATCAGTGATGGCACAGATAAGAGAGGTGATATTGTTGTTCTGTCTCTACTACTACTAGATCTAGTCTGTAAAAGATAGATAATATCTATCTATTAGCATTTTTTTTCTGGTACGGTTAGATAATAGTAGAATTGGACAGTTCATACAATTTGGTAGTATAAGGAGAGCAGACATGCTACATCTGAATCCGACTACTGCAGAGGAGTCTGCGAACCACTATCATAGAGAACAGAATACTGTAATATTTAATCTCTGCCACTATAAAACATAATCACTCAAAGTTGTTTATTAGAATAGTTTTTAGAAAGTAATATGACCTCAAGAGCTCACACGATGCTATGATGTGAAATTAAGGCACATTAAAGCTCTAAGCTACTAAAATATCAAAGAAATTTGCAGCCCGCATCAATACCTCAAATGTTGAGAGCACTCATTTCGTTTTGAACACAACTTTATTAAGTTGGAATCCTTCAGGTGATTGCAGCATGCAGCCTAGGAAAGCTGCAATCGATAATAATTGAGACAGCCGATGACCAGCTTCTGAGCGAGTTGCTGGTCAGGCGAAATCCCTCTAGCATCTTTGGAACGGGTCAGACTAAATCTAGACGTTGAGGGCAATCAGTCGTCAGGCTGAACGCGGTCATAGATACGTTATTGGAGCCATTCGACTTATAGCCACTCTTCGCAACAGACGTTTGACTAAAATTGGGCTGTAGCCTATATTATACGAAATTTTTACCAAGTTAATGCTGTAATTTGATTGATAGTTTGGCAATTTTTGAAATGTAGATTGAAGGGGTGTCAACTGGCTGATGATTTTATAAAATAACTTGATTAATTAAATATGAAGTGATAATTAAGTGTTATATTTAAATATAGTTTGGTGTTTTAATTTCTATAAATTCAAAATGTTTAACTTGTATATATTTTTGGACGAAAATTGAACTTGAACGTTTTACAGTAGAAACATAACCTATTTTTGGACATTTTATTAATTTATCAAAATTTGAGAATGGAATAGATTTGGGCCAAGCCTGTTGTTCCTTCCTAATCATATTTATACGATTTGTGATTTTGTCCACGAATAAATAAATAAATAAATGATAGCATGAACTATAATAATACTTAATAGCTATTCCTAATGCGAATTTATCATTGGTTGAGATGTTTTCTCTTTGTGCAGTTTTTCATTTTCTTCGATTTGATGAGATATTTTCTACAAGATATAATTGCATCGTGGTGCGGAGAGATTTTAGTTTTTAGAAAAGGCTGTACAAAAAAAAGATTAAATCGGAGTACGAGGAATTGACTGTATAGCCTAGAAGTAACATTTAATAATTATGACACTTAGTGAAAAGAGTGAACCATATCAAAGCATTGAGTGTAGGAAGTCAAAAACTGGATTGTTCAGATGAATTAATTCCCCTGACCAGCCACAATCATATTACTAGTTGAAGTTTTGAGATGGTCTTCTAATAACGTATCCTCAGAATGAGCGTAAGTTATTGCATAACTTCTGATCTTTCAGACTTTGAGGAGTGCATAATGTTTATTTTCTAATGGAGTTACGGAGAACCTCCAGACTCCATAGGATAGGACAAAGAAAAAGATTTTCAGAAACATTCATATGGAGACAAATACCACCTTCTATAATGATCTTATTCCTTATGTATGCTCCCATCTTCTTGATAGTTAAGATAATACTACAATAACATAATATGATTGAATTACAGTCTATCATAGTCCATAATACTATACTCTACTTAAACAACCGTAGCGATAGAAATTTCTAGTTCTTTTATTTGTCTATTATTATTTTCTCATAATTTGTTCCTCACTTGGCAATGGATTACTCTTCAAGTACGCAAGTTGATACTATCAACTTGGTTAACTATCATCGTGTGAACACAGCTCTACAGAAGATGAGACAACCCAGTTCTTACAGAAGATGAAACAACCCAATGCTCACATGGAAATACGACCGAAGTTTTGTATTGTAAAGATAAGTGGTAGAGCGAAATGGGCTCAGTAGAAGGAACTGAGAAAATTACTGGCCCACCCTTTTCACTATGGGAAAAAGGAATGGTCCCGTTATCAGGAATAAGGAAGGACGAGTAATCGCAAAAGACTATACAACAATAATATTTCGTACCAAAGAAATTATGCACCATCTGTCTAGAAAAACTTGATTCCTTGTGTGAGAAACACGATACAAGGAATATTTCGAAGCCGAAAGATCGCTGTAGAAGGCTAGAGAGAACGTGAAAATTAAAAATACATTAGGCTTGAAATATCGCAAATTATTCACATCTTGAAAAATATATTCACAAACTGCTAAACTTTTCAACACAGCAATGATAGCCTAGTTGATTTAATTTCTGTTGAGTTATCGGTAGCATACCACATCATCATTATCACGGCGTTTTTCCCTTGATGCTACTGCATAACTCTCCTGCAGAGCCATAATTTACTCCGTCATTCTTTGCATGGGTTCGCAACCTCTTTCTTCTTCTCGTAGAGTTCGACTTTATGGTGCTAAGTCGCGATCACCACCGTGCAGATGGTGAGGCGTGCGCAATCGAAAGGGAGAGAAGAAGAAGCAATAAGGAATGCGTCTAACAGCAGGAAGACAGAAAGAGGAAGTGCAGGTTGAAGAAAAGGCGTGCGATGTCGGCCTGACACGGATGTTCACATTTGACCGGAGCCGGCTGATCGCGGCGGGAGAATGTGGCTCACGGACGGGACAACAACAAGAAGCTGCTCGAGGGTAGACAGCGACAGAACTAGAGGAAGAACAGCCGGAGAAAGCGAGATGAAACCACAAACAAGTCGGCCGCGGAGCGGAGAGCGGACACTGTGTCAAGAGGTCTCGGCTCTCTCCTTTTACCTTACCAGCATCTGCATCTGATACTCACCTCCAAAACCCGGCCGAATTTCCCACAATCAATGAGCAATGCGCGTGGCTATCCATAAATGGTACCATATTACTATTAATATGAATTTGTAACACAGTTTGGTAACGATAACTAATGGCTGAGGTTCATCGAGTTCAAGGACTAAAACGCTAGACACGTGTTCAATGAATAATGTTTGAAATATGCATTACCCATTTATCTCAAAAATACAATATTGGATGAGAAACAGGCATGACATCTCATTCCCTGAATAGATAAATATGAAGGGACCTTATCTATTAGGAGGATCATGGGAAAGACTCTTTTTGTAAAAATTTTGAATTAATATTGAACTGGGAACATTATAATTTCATTTTTTTATTCATGGAAAATCTACAATTTAAATAATAAAAGTTACAGCAAATAAAGATGCCAAACATGATTAATTCAAATTTTCTGAGCACTTTAATCCCAAATATATATTTGGGGATTTCTTATCAACTACTATCTATAGAATCAATATGATTTCATTAATAACTTCAATGAATTGTGAAATGTATATAATTGGATTAAGCGATTAATATAACTTACTGTGTACTTTCAAAGTCAAAATTATGCTGAGTTTTCAAAGTGTGGATGTGTTTTTTTATGATTAATGAATTGAAATATTTGAATAGAATATACTGCAGTGAAGAATGACTTCTATATCTAAATGAATACGTAATAAATAACGTGAATTTGAAATGTTCGTTTAAATTGAAAGAGAATCAGATTTTAATGAGAGATCATATTATGTTGAGCGGTTTTCCCATCCATTTATCTGAATAATAAAAAGTAATTGAATGTTCTTGATAGAATTTGAAAAGAATATCAACTATATAATGCATTCCAGGTTATGTCATTCACTCAACTGTCAACTCAACAAACGAAAAAAACTTCCTGAAATGTAGAAGCATGAAATCTTAGGCCCAAAAACTTCACATCTACTCTACAAGCTTAAATTTTTTACAATGTACTGCTTAATTTGTTCTTATCTTTGAAGATCAAGTAGCATTATAAGGAACATTTAATAATAAGATCAATGAATTAACTGTGCCTCACGTTTTAATCAAGAATACGCTCATTTGACCTTCTCCAAATTCCAGTCATTAGTATATCATGTTATTATTATTCAAAGTGTGTGAGCTATTGAAGTTCAAAGGCGGCTTTTCATCCACTGAGGCTCGACAATATAGAACTATGATACTACACTGTGATAATTTGTGAGTTGGTATAAACTCACTATCAATAAATAATGAATGCCGTAGGTACGAATTGTCAAAAGTTATTTTTTGAAGACAAACTCATTCAATTCAATTCTCTCGAATTTCAAGAGAACAATAGTACTCATCTTGCACAATGTCCGAAGTGGATTACACCATGATTGAATGGTTTAAAAGGTTGGCTAGATAAACGCAATGGCCTAGAAGTGCTCTTATTTAGAATTTAATTTGGAATTTTTCAGTATTATTATACTACAACATCGTAGCTAGCATAGGTCACGTGATTAAAATGTATTGTGATTAAAGTAGTGCAAGGATATTAGGCCTACCACTATTCTAACTAGATGTTATTTTGTATTTGAATGTAGGTACTAAAGATTTGATGCGACTAATAGTTACGATAAATTTAAATGGTACGAGAGATGAATAACTATATCATAATAGTTCACACATAAGAGTTAGACAGTATATATAAAGAAATGAGCTAGCAAGTGATTCGGGGACATGAATTTGCAGAGTAGGATAAACGCTACACTATTGCTATCATTCAGTATACACTTCTCTTTTTGTTAAAGAATATGAATTTCCAAATGAGAGAAAAGTTTTCCTCGCTTCTATTCAAGTGGAAAATTTTTGAAGAACATTAAAGGCTGTGGTGTATATTGCCTTCACTGGCTGATTTGTTTTACTCCAGATGTGAAAGCAATAATCTACAAAGCAATATATTTTAAGAAAAATTAAATAGTACTAGTGTTCTTAGTTGTTATCTACCGATGTGTGTGTTTTTTTGTAACAATTTCAATACATTAATCACACATACCAAAAGAATAATACTGTATTATACTGGAACAGGCTGTATATAGAAATTCAATAACGGAGTTAAGCAGGGAAATTGGAACAAAAATACTAAGTACAAGTATTTCATGTACTGGGAACAAGTTATTAAGAGGTATTGGAATATTTCTCATTCTAACAAAAGAGAAAGGGCCACACCAGGATAGTATAACTCAGTAATACAGTTTGAGTGCGATATTTAAGTGGACCTACCAAGAAAGGTGGAGCAACGATATTAGCCCTCCCCAACGTTAATGGAATTGGTTGTAGAAGGCGGCAGTAACGAGTCGAGAATTGACTGATTGCGTTGAAATGGTTTGCCATTTTCACCTTCACAGACGATCAGTTACCGACAATATACTTATGCAATCGCTAATCCCACTGAGGAGTGTCTTTCATCGAATTATAGCAACTCTGCAATTAATCAAATCGATTAATCCATGAGAAACGACTAAATTCATTCAACATTTCTCAATGGTAGCCAATATGATCAGATTTTACTAGAGAATCAAAGGCAAGCCAGTTTTTAGCACAGTCTATTATAAACATAAATATGCCTAACTAAAACATTTTAGCGTAATTGATTATACTTCAACTATTCAAGAATTTACATTCATCATTCAATAATTTTTTATTGCGGATGATGCCCACATGAGCTTTTTGCTTGTCTGTGGGTAATGGAAAGTGCGAGGGTGAGTTATGAGATAATCAAACGTCCATGCCCAAACGATGGGATTTGGCGGGGGTCGAACCCGCGACCAGGTATCAATAGCAGACTGAAGGGTGCAACGCCTTCTGAAGGGGTCAACTCGGCTATCTGGCCGGCAAATGTTAATAAATAGAATCATGAACATATTATCTAGAACCACCACTAGAAACTGGCGAATCCTTATTCCGAAGAAACTGATACATTTTAACAAAGTCTGTGGCGAAATATTCCAATTATAATTTGTTTTATATAAAATCAAAGGTTTTTATTTTATTCGATTCATTGTAGGGAGAATTAATTATCAAGACAGCACTTTTCAACTTTGAACAGTTTTTTTAACTGATTTTACTAGGCTACTAAAGATAGATGGCAGATAAAAAGAGAATTCGAGGTGCAATAGGATCCATAGAGAAACGTTTTGTGAGATTTTTTCAATATTTTGGACAATTCAAAAGCAGACTAGCAGGCAAGTACTTAAGTTCTTGAAAAGCAGGCTAAGGAATAAGTCCAGTTATATGCTGGATTCTGGATCCATCCACGGACAAAAGGAAACTAACTCCATGATGCCGACAAATTTGTCGGACAAATCCGACTCAACGTGGATTATGCATGCAAAGTCTAATCATGAAACTATTTATTAAAAATAAAATTATCGCGCAACTTGATACATAGCAATTAAACAAAATATTACATTTTTAGTTATGTATTATATACAACTCATCGTTGAATTGACAGTCAATATTTTGATTGTCATCTTTTCACAGTGAATTCACGATTTACTCTCCAGACAGCACAAAATTACTTCCTATCTAATTAGCTAGGTTACATGAAGGCACAACGGGTCTAAAAAACGCCTGTTAGAATTTGAAAGACCTATGAATTTTGTAATACAAAATGAAATTGGAATATCGTTAGTTCAAATTCGTATAGTCACTTGCTTATTCAAATCATTATAGGCTTACTATCAACGAATCCAATTGCTAAATTTTTGTTTTAATAACTATGTTACATATCATTAGATTGTAAAAAATAATTTGGATCATTAGTAAAGGTTTAGTTTTTTTAATATACTGTGTAATGAGGTGTTCAACAGAATTTGAATCGATATTGGTTATTAATGGTCAGACATAACTTGATACTGAACCCTAAAATTATATTGATGCTCAAGACATCAAAAGGAATATTTGAAAGAATATAAGAATTTTCTTGTAAAGCTCACATCGTATGACAGGTAGTACAAGGAATCTCCTTATACAATTTTGTATTAGCGGTCATTTAGGTTGATTCGTTTCACTTGTATGAGAGCATGTAAGCTATAAGCGCATACAGGTTTGGTTTGATCATACTTGTATGCAAAATACACGTCAGAATGAGAATGATATACTCACAATTGGAAATGCGCATGAATGCATGTAAATTTATAAACCAATTTAAAGAGCTTTGATAGTTTATTGAAAACCTTCAACAGCATGCTGTCATAAGTAAACGAAGGTCTGTTTGATACTCAATATAATATTATGGAATACAATCATAATTTTATCATTTTTTGAAATACCTACTTTATCTTATACATTACTCAATTCACTTATTTACTTTTATAAATTAATGCATTGTATTGATGTATTAATTAATTATCAATCTATTTTTCAGTCTCTCATTGATTTACGATTATCAACTATCAATAACTAATTGAAAATTGTTATATTTGTTATTGGTGTGTTATACAACTATTTAATAATATGAAAAGATGTACATTTATCCATTCATCAATCCATATAACTTGATTAGATGAAACATGAATAAACAAATATTCACATAGTAATAATTTCTCTAGTATGAAAAACGTTCGAGTAAACCACGATTATTAATTACAGGACTCACCTCGTGAAAAATAAATCCTATCAATCCAACAGCATTAGCAAAAACCAAGAGCAGTAGCAATAAAGCGACACGCGCGCATCACTGCCTATCGACACAACAGATCTCGGTTGTCGCGGCAACACAAATAATCGCGTCGGCGACTGTCGCGGGTCGCGCGTCGCGGCAAGGAGACAGCTCTGGCTAACACCAACACCACTACTAGCACAGCACGACACAAGCACACACCGACAGGCCACGGCACTCACTGACTGCACTCGGCACTCGGCACTCTGCACTCCTCAGCTTCTCTGCTCTTGCTGACCCCACTCCACGGCCTTGCTCTCTCTCCTCTCCTCGGTGCATTTCTTCCTTACAACTGCTGTCCACCGATTGACACAATCTCGCCTCACTAATACCACATTACTAAAACTTTTCTCTAATGACTGCTTACTATCAGAATGTATATCATTAAATATATCATCACTATAACTGTAAAAAATAATATAATTAAGTTTTTGGTGAGAGCTACTCTTATTTATCAGGAAATAAAAAATTGAAAATGGCATTAATATGTTGAAACATGTAGTGAACAAGTTTTAAAAAATGGATTATTTTTATTATAAAATGTATAGATTTTTATTTCTGAAAAATAATATAAATATGTACTGGAATTATTGTATAGACTTTCATTCGATTGACAGATGGAAATAAATGAGAGATTGCATCTAATTCATATGTTAATGAATAAATTATATTCTTTGAACGAATTTTCAAATTAAATTGTGTCAAACACACCACCGACGAACCAGAAGTTTTCGGGGTAATTGACAAATTGGTAGCATTCAATTTGCAGAGTTCATTAGTAAAAAAATAGCAAAGGGACTCTACTTGCTGAGAACGTTAAAGTTTACTGTAGACATTAATGTATTATTGGATGTGTATTTCTCTCAAATAAAAAGTTTAATGTGCTATGGTGTACTATTATGGGGCTCTAGTACTCATATCTCAAAAAAAAGCAATACCTTACATACTTTACATACCTTACCTCAAAGCATACCTTAAAAGAAAGCAATTAGATTGATTTGTAATGTTGATATGAAATTTTTTACAAAGTTGAGAATATTAACTGTCTATTCTTTATATGTATTATTGAGAGTTAGTAATGTACACAGTAATCTGGACTTTTAAAATTAAATAGTGACTTTCGTGGATATGAAACCAGAAATAGGAATAATATCAGAGTTCAACAGCTCAGGTTCACTAGTTTACAAAAATTCTTCTTACACATCTGTTAAACTGTACAAATTCATTACCACTAGAAATTAAGGCATTGCCTCTTACATTCTTTAAAAGGAAATTAAAAACTGTACTGAAAGCTGAAAGTTTATATAACATACAAGAATTTTATGTAATTGACTGGACCAAATATTTGTAGGCTTATATTATTTGAATGTATTAATTGTATTATGTATTATCTAGCACCTATTTTTGACGTTTATCAATGCATTGTTAACAATGTCTATGATAATAAAGATTCTTATTCTCATTGGCCCATTGGATAGCTAGGAATGTGGGAGCATCACGAGTGATTGCTACAGTCTTCAGGAGGAAGTTGGAAAATTGGATGAGCTGAACCTGAGAATCCGACAGTGGGGAAAGCACTTCATCTTCAGGATCAGAACCAACATCTGTTCTATTTGGAGACAAAGGACTAACCTCAGGAAGAATCAACATATCAGGCATTGTGGCAAAGTCTAATGCGCCTGCGGACTCATCTCCGATTCCTGTGAGTGGAGCAGCTTGAGATCCCCAGACTCGGCTGTGGCTATGATGGATTGGACTGGACGATTGTGAGATCAATGATTGGAAGAATCTTCGAGGACAATGGTATCAGCGTCACCTGTTGTGTTTACAATCCATGGGCAGCCACACCAGCGGATCAATCGAAACCAGCTTCTGCTTGCCAGACCTTCAGGATGGATCTTCATTGTTCTGGGACAGAAATGGATTGAGGAGGGGGCAGTGATATGGATGAGGCCTTTAGAGGGATGGCAGAGGTGAGGGGTTTCTGGAATCTTCTAGTAGTCAACACAGAAGAGGCAGGGGGCTTCTAGATCATTCCAGTGTGTTCTGCTTTTGGTGCAGGGAGCCATCGACCAATGGCAAGCGCATTCTGGGACCTTCTGGCGATTTCCATGCACTGCAATTGGTCGGACGTTTCGCCACACCTCTAGACCCTTCTGGAGAGTTCTGCTGTGATAAAGGCTGGTTGTATTCTCCACCTTTTTCTAGATTTTTGTGCTGACCCTATATAGATGGCACATGTTGCAGCCGGAGTGAGTTGAGAAACTACAGAGGAGTGTTTGCTGCTTCTTATCGTGACAGAGACGAAAGAGACGTGATAAAGTGATAATATACTTTTGTAGATGTTTATTTAGCAGTCTCAAAAAACTTTTCTAGCTAAAAATAATAATACATGCCACGTGTAGGCTTATACATTGCATCAGGAAAACGAAGTTCAAAACTATGGTTTTCCTAAACATATGTTTTTGAGATAATTTCTTTGATGCCGCTGTTCCACATTCACCATTATAAAATACAGAGTTTGTGAAAATAAAAATATTTATTGATTACCAAAACAATACTATTATTATATTAATGATAATAATTAATTATCAAAACATACTTTTATTATATCAATAATTATAATATTATTAAACATATTTATCAATTATCAGAACAATATTATTGAGGTTGAGTGGAATCAGGTAGAAAGCAATAACAGAACAGATGTTCTTTTTTGAATTTCTATCATATTATTTTGTCATTTCCAATGATTACAACATATGTTAGAATATCACATGTCAATAAATAAATTATCTCATTTCCATATGGCACTCACCTTACCATGTTCATAACCTTACTTAATAGGATCCTTTTCCATCCTTTGAAACCCTTAGAGGCAAAATATCTCAAAATCCGTTCTTAGTGCGCGTCTAGCATGTTTGAAGAATATTTGTGCAAAGTTTCAAGTCTGTAGGACAATTAGTTTGAGTTGTAGTGTGATTTTACATCAAAATTTTTGAAAAATGCCCTCTCCTGGACCACCCTGTGCTCCTGATCGAGATTTTTCTGCATAGATCTAATTTTTTTTCGTAGCTGAACAAATAAGTTCCTCATGACTTTGCTGTGAAATGAGTGGTTCAAAAGTACAAATTTTGGGGGGCCCCAGCTCCCTCAGGGGGCAAATTTCTGAAAATCCTTTCTTAGTGGATGTTTTCAGGCTACCATAAACAATCGTGCAAAATTTCAAGCTTTTAGGCTCAGTAGTTTGGGCTGTGGTGTGATTTCAGTCTGTCGGGGCTTAGCCTTTTATAAGTATAGAGAAGAAGAGATATCCACTTTTAGTCTTGATTAATGTTATAATATTTGTAATTTTCAATCGCACTCACTGCTGGCGAACAAGTTCCACTTATGCCGGTAGTGCCTTTTTATATAAATTTATTTACTTATAATATTATTTATAGTATCTATCATATTTTTAATGTAAGTACTGATTGTAAAATGTTATGGCAAATAAACCAATTTCAATTTCAACTGTGACTTTCATCAGGAGAAATGTTGTGTTTTAATGCAATATCCTTATGTTCAGGATACATAAAAAAATAGAATAATTATTTATTATTTTGTCAAAATTAGGTGGATAATTTTCATCAGAGTTGAATGTTCTCAGCAAAATAAATTTTGATTGGTATTGAACTCGTAACCTTTCATTAATAATAGATTAATTCCATTCATGAGTTCCCATGCTACCACTAATTCACTAATTCTCTGAACACCTGTTCAGAAGGGCTTCCATTGTTGCATAAACTTCCAATCACAAATTGAATGAATATGTTTTAATTATAAAATTTAAATAGATTGATTAATATAAATGAAAATAAGGCTATATCCATACTCGGTGAATTCATAATCTTTATGTAAAATTGCTAGTTAATCAGTTAACTAGTTCATAAGTGATAGATCGTTGATCGTGTATTTCCTATCCCATACATGTATAACCCAATATACTTCCTTTATAATACATTGCATTCATTTCGTCGCTCAAAACAAAATAAAAATGTCTCTAAAAAGTGGGTTTTCATATTCGGTGTAAGGCTACCACAAGATAGCATTATTTATGAATAAAACACATTTATGTCAAGTTATTTTATGTGTGCTCCCCAGGGGTGCCCATCCCCCAATGGTCCATGTCGCAAATTCCCCCCCAAAATTCTTAAAATTTGGTATCCATTTAGGTACTTGAAAACTGTATATTGATAAATCCCCCCATTTTCACTAGTTTTTTCCAAAAATCCCCCCCCAAAATTCAGCCTCATGTCGCAACTTCTTCTCTAAGTGCCTATCCGTTCCGGATGTTGGCTATCAGCATGGCTATCTTGATTTTGTTGGTTGCGATTCGGAAGAGTTCTACTGATGTTTTACCGAACCACTTCCTCAGATTTGCCAACCAAGATATTCTTCTTCGACCCGGTTTTCTCTTGCTGTTTATCTTGCCTTGAAGGATCTCTTGGAGTAGCCCGTACCTTTCTGTGTTCCTCATTATATGCCCGAGGTATTGGAGTTTCCGGCATTTTATGGTGTTTACCAACTCTGCTCCCTTTCTCATGCGTTGTAGTACTTCTGCGTTTGTGACTTTTTGTGTCCAAGATATCCTTAAAATTCTTCTGTAAAGCCATAGTTCAAATGCTTCAAGTCTCCTGGTGATTTCTTTGTTCAGAGTCCAATGTCGCAACTTGCGGGATCAAAACATGCTGTAGGCACCCCTGGTGCTCCCTTAATAATAACTGTAAAATTCTTTGAAAATTACAAAATACTTCACTCAATTTTAAATGAATTATATTCTATTATCAATTTGTTACAATTTTTTGTCTGTAATGTAAATAATAATTTCTAAAGTGACAAAACGTTTTTTTTTTTTTTAATTGTAAAATGTAGATATGAAAAGCTTTGAAATGGAACATTAAATTAAAAAGAACAAATCTCCCCGGAGAGAGACCCTTAATACCCCACCCATCTTTCGGGGGGTAATCTATCCCCTCAGGTATGACTTTACTTGCCCCAATCCAGACCATCCAACACTCTATACTACTGATGGCAAAATGAATAGGCGATGAGATACAGAAATTTTGAGGCTTCTGCACTAGTGGAGTCCGAATGAATATGATTGAAAATACATTATTAAAATGACAATCAGTAGGCATCTTGGAAGAGTTCAGGTACTTATTAACAATGTTGGCTAATGCTGATCTGAAATGAATCGATGGCAATTATTCACGAATGGAAAGGGATTTACATGCAGATTTATTGATATTATACTACATAATGTCTTTTCTATTTCTCTTTATAGATAAGCCAATTGAAGAATTTATAATTTTTGTATTGATATGAGAGTTTAAGTTTACCAATAAGGATATAGCAGATAACTCGACATCTCTCTTCTTTTTCTGTGAGGGAGAATCTTTTCCCAACGTTTCAAATTAATGATGCCGATCGAGTCAATTTGACAACTGAAATCCGAACATTGCGGAAAAATAATAAGAACCAGTCTGTTCTCAGTACCTTCACTCTAACAAATAAGTTCGAAGGAAAAGAGCCACGAAAAACAAACTAAGATTTTTCAGATGAGTGTCATTATTCTATAAGTAGACAAAATTTCTTTGATTAAAGCCAAGCACACTCCACGTCGTTTTTTATTCATAGTAAAAATCGTCTCTATTCACGTTGGTGAGCGAAAGGCTGATAAGTGACTATTATCACTGAAACAACATTTCAGTTACTACTGTTGTGATTATAAAATTATAATTTGACAGAATCAATTTCGACAGAATGTAATTCTTGTCTTGAGAATTATACAAATATGATTGTTTAAATTAATATCGTAGCCTATTTTTTTCAAACTTCAGTAAATGACAAAGCCTATTGAAATAATTTTTTTACGTTTCCTGAGAAATGTTGATTTTGTAATGTATCTGGTTTTGCAAATATACGACTCATATGTTGTGATAAGTGTAATATGTGATACTGATATCCTTAGTTTGTTATGTAGTGGATCAAATGATTCCAGTAAATTGATTAAGTCTCCCAGATTTAAGATTGAAGAAGGAAAATTGAGTGAACTCTCCCAGAACACATTCACTTGGAAGATGGTAGAATATCAACATATTCTGATGAGAATGAAAATTAAAGTAAATTTAGATGAATAGAATAAACATATTTAATAAAAATTACGTAGATTGTACATTATTTCACTTATACAGAATGGAAATTGAACAAGAGACATTGAACAAAAGCATTATTGTCAATGATAGATGCTCACCATTAAGTTGTATCAAAAAGTCTTCAACCAACTTGTTAAATTCAGCTGCGTACTTGATGTGGATATTATGTTTGCCGTTTTCGAATACATGTAGCCTACAAAAGAAAGAAATGAGTTGTTAACTAGAGTGATCACATCTATTAAACTTAGATTTATCACCAATAAGTTTAAAGTTTTTAGAAAATTATTAATTATTATTTATTTGAAGAGAATTTATTTGTAAGTAGGACCATCGTTATTACTATTAGAAATTCTTTCAATTGAATAGTAAAATCGTAATTAAAAAGCATTAATTAGGAGCTTTATACAGAACACATATCATGATGTTGAAATTATGATAAACATGATAAGAGTTGATGAGGATATTAAAATGCTAGTGGCCGGTTAGCTTTTACCTTTTAATCTCCATCTTAATTTTCAAAATTAGTATTCTGATGTTGAGAGCTGAGATAGTTGATTAGGTTCGAATTGACAGTGAATCACTATTTAAATAAAACATTGATGCTTAAAAGCAAGTTAAGAATATGGAAATCTTACTACTGGCAAGTTATTAGGTATAGTTGAACTAGTTGTTCAAACAGTGAGAGCATTCAGAACTGAATCGAGCTAGGAGACTATTAGAGTGGTCTGGTTTTCACACCGTGTTGTAAAAAGCCTTCTGAATTGAATGGTTCCCAAAGAAATCCGACAGATGACAGTCGAGATATAAACAGTTTTTTATGACATCTCACTCGAGATGGATGCCTAGTTGGGTAGCACATGATTGGGTCAAAAGTTTTCTGTCGAATCGCCGCCAATTGGTATCCATTGGAGAAGTAGAAAGCAACGTACAAGACATTAGATATGATGTGGTCCAAGGTAGCACCCTTGGTCCGATTCTATTCCTGGTTTACATCAATAATATCATTCAGGAAAATATGTCTGGGAAAATGATGCTTTTTGCTGACTACACCGCAGTCTATTTTGAGGTGGAAAGCTGGGAGCAAGTCTACAGAATTGCTTCAAGTGAGCTGAGGGAATTGAAAAGTTGGTTCAATACAAATATACTCAGTATGAACACAAAAATACCAAATTTTTGCCTATTTGCCTACGTGACAGCCGTGCTCCTCCTACCAACATTAAACTGAGGGTTCATACATGCGGTGCTGATTGGTGTGACGATTGCAGCTGTGATGTGATAGAAACCGTGTATGATTACAAATACCTAGGTAGATGCATAGATAGTCGACTGACATGGAGCACTCATGTTAGATATCTCAATAGTAGGTTGAGGAAGATGATTTATGTGTTCAGCCAGCTGAGGGGAATCTCAAGTATAAATCACCTGAGAACCGTTTTTTTCGCATATGTTCAGTCTGTCATGTCCTTTGGTATTGTTTTATGTGGAGGAGCGCCTAAAACCTTATTAGATGAATTATCAGTCACCCAGAAAACAATTATAAAAGCTGGCCTTCGCCTTTGCAGAAGATTTCCATCTGATCATCAGTTGTTCCGGACTTTTGATTTTTTCAGAATTAGGCAACTCTTCATCAAGGCAGTTCTTTTGTACATGTTTAAGAATAAAATATACTTCAATTCAGAGTCCAATCACCCTCATTTTACTAGGCATGCCCGATTTCATCACTCGGGTCTACCGCAAAACTTAAGCTCAGCTTGCGACAGGAATATATCATTTCTGTGTCACACCATTATGAATAATATTCTTCATGAAATTAGTCAGCCAGGCATGACTAATAAAATATTCATATCATAAAATATTCAAATGCAAAAAAATCATTTCAAACTGGCTGAAGACTATGGATGTAGATCAATGTGAGCGGCTGCCTACCAACACTAAATTAGCCTACCTAATTTTCCTCTTTTTCCCCCTTTCTCTCTTTGTCAACCGACTGTCAAGTGTAGACCCTTTTCTCATGGATATACCCTTTGCCATTGTGATTGCTCCGTATTCAACGTGTGCGTACGCGCGCGCGCGCGTGTGTGTGTGTGTCTTATATTATTATAAAGAACATAAAATACTATCAGTAGAATAATAAATATTATACAGTTCTGAACTCAATGACCCACGAGCAGGCCTATTAGGCCTATGTGGGCAATCATTATTTCATTATTAGGGTTCAGATATTTTGCTAAGAAATGCTAAGAAAATGATAAAATACAGCAAAATAGGCTAAACTAAAACAAGGAGTATACTCGAGTTTAATTCAATATTGGAAAGAAAATAATTCCACAGCTCACAACCTTTCAAGAGTGATTGTGGCTCACTTAACTTGTAATAAGATACTAGTCCAGGCAACGAATGCTCAAAAAGATATAGAGGGAAAAGTTTGGAACCAAATTTTTGACCTCGCAGTCCTTATAAGGATAGTGAGGGGGTAAGCATATAAAAAGTCCTCACTCCTACCACACTCAACACTAAAACTGCTATAAAAATTGATGGAAAGCATGAAATGATGAAATAATTGAAGAGAATTGAATGCTCTACAACTCACTGTCTTTTAAATACTCCTATAGTCCAGCCAATGAAAGATTATAGAGGGAAAATTTTGGAACACAATTTTTGACCCCGTAATTCTTCGTCTAAGGATAGTAAGGGATTAATCATATCAAAAGGCCTCACTCCTACCCCCTGTGTAAAAAAATTACATTTATTCGATGCACTGTTGTTGAGTAGTAAGCCCTGAAAGTGCAAAAAGTTGGAAGAATTTAAGTTCAAAGATTTTACACTTTTAAAAGTGAATATCTCAAAAACTAAAGAAGATATCACAAAACTCTACTGTACAAAACTTGTAGGAAATTTATCTAGCTTCATTTTTACTCAGTTAGCCATGTCGCTGAAATGCATTGTTTCCCAGTTACATGCGTGTCAGCCAGAAATGGAAAAAAGCAACTTTTAAACTACCCTCATCCCTTAAGCTCAAGGAGTAGGGATAAGGACTTCTGATAAGTTCACCTTCTAACTAGTTCAAACAATGCTGCGAAGTCAAATATTGTGTTCCAAACATTCCCTCCCGATTTCCCTGACAATGAGCTATTGTTGATGAACTGAAGATTTCACACTCAACACTATAACGGCTGCAACAATCGTTGGAAGATGCCTAAAATAATGAGACTATAGATGAAATTGAAGAGAATATAATGCTCTATGAGCCCATGATTAGCACGGATTTTTTCAATGAATCGTTAAAAAGTTATAAGGCCAAAAAGATGAAAAAATCGGAGCTGAAGGGTTTTTCTTCAAAATGTGATACCTTAGAGAGCTGATACCTAGAAAACTATGAGAGATATGGAAAAGTGTTAGAAATGAAACTTGTAGGATAATTTATGAGCTTTGATATTATGATTGTGTTCGACAAAAATTTCCGAAAGGTGCGTATTGTTAGAGATATATGCAAAAAACATAATATGGCACTCTCAAACCACCCCCACCATCTTAGCACAGGGGATAGGAGTGAGGACTTTTGATATGTTTACCCCCTTACTACCCTTGAAAGAGCTACAGGGTCAAAAATTGTGTTCCAAATTTCCCTCTATAATCTTTCATTAACTGGACTATACGAGTATTTAAAAGACAGTGAGTGAGCAAAAACAGGCTCAAAGATTGATGATTTATTGATTATATCAATGTAAAATGTAGCTGAGCTTGATCAATATCAAATAGAATGATGATTTATCGATTATATTGATGTAAAATATGAGTGGGATCGATCAATTTCAATCATTTTTAGAACAGTTTTATAAATTCTCTTAAGTTCCCATAAATTCCCTTAAATCCTCAAAATGTCTTTGCCTCGGAAATGTTCCCGGAAATGTTGCCAAATCATAAGTTCCTTCCCACTGGGAATATTCCCAATCCACATCACTAACTGAGCTAATACTATTATTGTATGTGAATAATAATTTAAGAATTAGTTAGATAGATAAAGATACAGTATTTTAGTGGACACTTCCAATGAAACTGAATCATTTTAATGAAAAAAGAAGATCGTTCACCTGCAGTCTTTTATATTCTCCTTCAAGTACTTGGGATGCTCGTCTGGCACGATGGGATCTTTAGCGCCATGCAATACAAATGTGGGACACTGAATGTTTGGCAAAAGTGTTTTGCACAGGTCACCACCATTATCCAATATGTGTTGAAAAGAATCAACCCACGATTCCCACGTCTCTTTAAAGTAAGCTTCCCCATACAGATTGATTAATGGTGCTCTCATCGCCTCAGACCAACGGGAGATATCACGGATGCCTATCAACAAATAATATAAAAGTACATAAAATGCTTAGTTCGCACTTGGCCCAGTCGCTGGCCCAGCATGGCGCTCGCTACACGGAGCGCCGGAGATTCGAGTTGGAGATTGAAATCATTAGCTAAAAGGAACACAAAAAACTAAAACACATAAAAACTAAAAAAAAAACAATAAAAAGTAACGCAATAACAGTTCGCAGAAAATAAAAAATCACAACTCAATTATACAATACACAGAAAATTCAACAGAGCAGACGACAAAACAGGAAACAGCACTGGAGACCAGCGCTGGCAAACCACCCATCTACACATTGGCGCTGGGAGACGTTGGCTTTCGTTGGGCCAATATGTGGCATAAGGATCATTAAATTCATAACTAACTTAATGTAATGAATATCATCGTCAAATGTTTTATGTGAGTCATAGACACAATATAAGTATCACATGAGAATTCTCATCAGAATTATTCTTATTCCAATAGATATTATTCTTATATATCCTATTTTAAGTGTATGGTGATTTATTTCTAATTCAGGAAAACTGTCTTTTGTCACACGATTGAGTTTGTCGCCCCACTCAATCGGTAAACCTACATACGGCAGTGCGAGTTGGTGTAACATTCTTTGTGGATTCTAGTCGTATTATGAACCATAGAACATGATTACTATAGTGGAAAGAGTCAAAGCGTGTATAACTTCAATCGTTAAACATTTTGAGCATATTTCTTGATAATCTTGAAAAACTGAGAAAGGTAAATCCAAAATGGGACACCAGAGCACGAGAAATACGTAAAAAAAATATTAAACCATTTCCATATTTCTCACCACTCTGTATAATTTGAATGATTGTGTAATTTCAGAGTATTACGGTTGCTTATCACAAATATTGCAATCACTCGTGGCAAGGTATGTCAAATTATTTTGCTTTTAGAGGTTTTTCTTGTGACTAGCTAGATATTCTCACTAATGAGGAAAATTTTTAGGATTATAGGAATCATCTTTACAATTTGCAATAGTTCTTTTGGAGTTTCATAGCTTCAATAATTATTGTTACTACCATTTTCTTCATCATTAATACCAATTTTACAAAACCAATTAGATGCAAACCAGACAAAACTGAAAGTAATTTTACATTTAAATCATACATTGGAACTGCAAGGTCTATAAAAAAATATTTTATAGATTCAAGATTCTTCATTTGCCAGACATTTTACAAAATGTATAAGCTCGTCATATAACATAAAATTACAGTAAATCTTACGTGATACATCACACGACATTACTTGCTTATTAATGATATCTAGCAGTAAAAGGAGCAACTGAGATAGCCCAATTCGCTAGGCTGGAGAAACATTTTATAATATTTATTTCTTACAACGAAAATAATTGTTGAAAGTAAACAACAAATATTCATAAAAATAACACATACAACTGTTGTCGGCCGGGTCAAAGAAGGCGGTGCTAGCATACCAAAGTTTGTAATGCTCCTTACCACTTGACCAACCCGGCCGACAAGAGTTGTATGTGTTATTTTTATGAATATTTGTTGTTTACTTTCAACAATTATTTTCGTGGTAAGAAATAAATATTATAAAATATTTCTCTCCTGTTTTAATTTATATTACAAACTTTGAAGTGTCTTCTGTTATGTGCTATATATATATATATATATATATATATATCACTTTTAAGTTTGTAATATAAATTAAAACACAGGAGGCACAAGACATAAATAGATTGAAAACACTTAGAAACTTACATCAGAAACGGAAATTTTCGGAAACTGAGTTTCCTTCCTCAACCGAGCAGTGAGTGGGTAGCCTACAGTTTGAAATCAAACGGTCGTGACCACAGAGTACGCACGGAGAGTCAATTGTAGCAGCAGACGGATGGAGAGAAAAAGGGTACAGATTCAGGGGACATTATGGGTATTTAGGGGGCGGTTACAAACGGGATATTTAAGATTTGAGTCGGTTATGAAAAATTTGAACAGCTATCAAATATATATTAAATGTTCAATAAAAAATGAAAAATAAATTACATCAATGTTTGATGTCATACATTAATCATTATTGTTAATGTCATTCTTATTTCTACTACTATGAACAGTTTTTTTTTTCATAATGTATTTGGAATGTATGTAAATACTTGTTATTTTTTCATGAGGATGAAGAAGAGCCTTAAGAGCCTTTTCCAGAAATAAATTACAGCAATGTTTGATGTCAAACAGAAATGACTAATAATATTTCAAGCTTATTAATTTCTACTGCTATGGACAGGCAGACAGAAATACTATAGACAGATCTACTGCTATGGACACAGCAAGTCGTAGCTAGTCAACGTTACCCTTTTCGGAGCCAGCTCAGTCATAGCAATGAATACGTGTCCGAGGAGTATGACTTCAAATTAATTAAGTGGTTCTTCAAGGCTAGGAATGAACTCATACAATTGAACAAATATTCCTACACGCGAAGCAGCAAACTTTGTTCTTTGTGCAACTTGAAGTAAGAAGAGGATATTGTTCATTTCATTGGCAGGTGCCCTATTCTTAGTTTCTACAGGCGAAAGCATCTGGGAAAATCGTGTCTTCCTTGGTCAGAGATGAAAACGCTTTTGAATGGTGAGAACTGGCTGAAAGTGAGTGGGTACTGTGCGGATGCATGGAAATATAGACATTTTCTGACAACTGAATTCAATTATTAGTGCCTAATTTCGAAATTGTGAGAGACTTTATTCATTGAAAAATTTATTTCTTGTATTAAAGGAAGATTTACAAAAAACTCTTTAAAAGTCATGTACACATCTCAACTCACCCTGACGGTCAAGTACCAAGGGTTATCAGCTTGCATTTGTTTATTATAAATTTATTTACTTGTATAATATTTGCTCAATACAATAAAAGCTATTCTATTCTATTCTATTCTATATTCTATTCTATATGAAAATTCTCTTGTTTATTTTTTCATGGTTATTCATGGTTATTCTCCTGGTAAGAATGTTATCACAAATCACTTGAGATATTATTTTTCTTGGTTCTAGTTGTATCCCATCTATTTTGGTACAAAACTTACATTCTCCATGTAAGTTTGCTTCAAAATTCACATTTAACCAAATTTTTGCTACAAAACTCACACTTTGTGTATTTTGAAGTTAAATTCCTGTTTTATTTCATTCAACAACTTATTGAAGCTGTACGCAAGTAGTTGGTATGGTTTCAAGCTTTGCTTGAAAAAAAACTTGCAACAATATCCTTATTTTATCATCATGAAACAGTTTTTTGCGGTTTCCCAAAAATTAGGAAAAGTGGAGAGTGTGACTTTTGCATCTAGGCCCCTCAAATGTTCAATAAAATGAAAAATAAATTTCATTCAAGTTCAATTCTACAATTATCCCTTTCTCCAATTTTAGTTTAATTGTTTTTTGATTTCTAATTTTAAATCTCCTCTTTTCTATCAATTCATAAGCTACACCTTTCCTTATTCATAAATGTAAATAAAAACTCCCGCCGATGACATGGATGTTTCATTATCTCATCAATTCACCAACGCACTTTCTATTACTCACGCACAAGCAAAAAGCTCATATTGGCATCATCCACAATAAAAAATGAAACAACCAATAATATTCATTTTGAGTTATTTTCAACTAAACCTACATCAATATCGAAGTACTGTGATGATTATGAACAGAAATGCGTGTTTCCTGATTATGCGGGTTTCTCGGGAACTCAGATACGGGTTCTTTACTTTATTGTGGATAGAAGTTACACAGTACTGTTTCTGTGACGGTACGCACCGGTAGGCCGTAACGTACTGTTACGTTACCTCTACGAGCGTTACCTCTAACGTACGTACTGTTACCTCTTGGAGCAAAAAACAACAAAATATTCTGTAACATTATCCGGAATTTTTTCCTCACTTCCAAATTGCTTGAAACCCCCCTTTTGGAGACTAAATTTGAAAATTTTTCTGATGTGGTTTTGATATTTTCCCGAACAGAAATATTTTTCAGTTAGTCATTCACCTTACCTTGATAAATTTTCAAATCTTTATCCGTGACGTAAGCATTTCCGCCCCAGACGACCAATTTGTGAACTGCTTGTGGGTACTTGGCTGCTAGGATCATGGCTGTGATGCCACCATCGCTCCAACCAAGTAGAGAATATTTCTCAATATTCAATGTCTAAAAAAATCATAGAATTTCGAACTTATTAGACTACAGAATTGATCATCGGAAGGTGAGTATTGGATTAAGGATTACTCATCTGCAAAGAGGTTTTTTCTAAAGTAGTAAAGTCAGATTTCGAATGTTATGATAACACACTCAATCATCGTCTTCAACAAGATTCAAGTCCCATATTTCTCCAGGTTCAATTGAAAAAAGTAAGAAATACAACAGTAGATGGAAGTCAAAAAGAGGGATGTTGAGTTTCAAACAGAATTGGAAGAGCTTTAAAAAGATTCCTCACATAAAATTAGTTGTTGCACTTCGATTTACGATAATTTCAAAACTAGTATGCTAGTTTTAGTATGCTGATTGTGATTGATCTGAGTGCATGGTGGAAAGAGAAAACTATTACAACGTCAAGTTTGAAGAAAGTATTGGTAAAAGGACACAAAGACACATGAAAAAACAACTACAACAATGAATCCTGACCATATTATTGTTCAAAGATTGAGAGATGAATACATGATATTTGCAATGAAACAAATTGTTATTGACCAAAAATCGCTTATTTATACGAAGTATGAATTACTCCTAATTCTGTTTGAAATAAATCTCCACATTGTGGTCAAATTTCAACAAATAAAATAGCGTTTATACAGAACGTTAACAGAAAATAAGAAAATTATAATTTAAAAAACTTTATTCAAGCCTCTTATTACTCTTTTGACGGTTTTTTTTTTATTTTTGAGGCTGTGAGAAAATGGATCATTACAGCCTACATCAATATCGACGTACTGTAATGATTATGAACTAATGATTATTGATTTCTGTAATGATTATAAGTCTTGTATCCTGTGTAAATGGAATTCGTTGAAATAATCGAAATAGTGAATGAGTTAGTCATACTTGCATCAACTTGGCTGCACTCTCAGCATCACGGTGGAAAAAGTCTAGAGGAAACTTTCGCTCGGGCGGAATGCTCTTTCCATATCCAGGTGGATCCCACGCTATCACTGTCAACTTTTTCCGGTCCAAGCCTTCTACTTGCGGTTTGAAATCCGTCCATATAGACCCTGCAGCAACAATACATTTATTATTCGCTTCGAATCATATAGTTATGTTAAGGCTGTGCAAAAGGCTAAAAACGTTTTACTTGTTATAATTTTTAACGTTTTTCGATTTGTATACGATCAAGCTATCGAAATAAAATAGTTTTCTCAGGAAAATATTTTCCTTCCCCATTATTGCTTTTCGAGATATGAGCGTCTAAAGTTTAAGTTTTTGGGACAGATCATTTCAAATTTGGTAAGAGATATTCATGAGATTTTGATTATAAATTCTCCATGGTATTGTTGATTGAATAAAACACAAATTTTCCGAAAATATCAATTTTTGAGAAAGTAATTACATTTACAAAAAATGGCAAAAATAACTTTCAGTAAAAGTTACCGTTGAGTTACCAAGTAAACGAAGAGATATTTTTGGTCACTTCGGAAAATTGTTGTCTTATTCAATCAACAATACCATGTGAAATTTATCCTCAAAATTTCATGAATTTATCTCTTACCGAATTTGAAATGATCTGTCCCAAAAATGTTAACTTTAGACACTCATATCTCAAATAGTAATGATCAGAAAAAAATCCAGAGAGAACTTTTAATTTTGATAGCTTGATAGTACAAATCGAAAATTTTTGAAAAATATCACCAATAAAACGTTGTTTTTAGCCTTTTGCACAGCCTTAGAATAATAACTATTCAGTTTATTCTGAATAATTATTTATAACAATTTACAGCAATAATTTCTAGAACTCTAAGCGGAAGGAGAAATCTATATTCAATTGAGTAAGTAATTAACTTGTAAAGCAAACAGTTAGTACACTTATGAACAAAGAATTATCAAGTGAACATAAAAATAATTAGGCTATTTCCGTAACAGGTACAAAAATGTTTGTCTTTCGATTTCAAATTAAACTATTTGTTACACAATACTATTCGGAATAAAGTAGCAAGCCAATAAAAAAGATTGGATAAGCTAATATTAATTTATGGAATTATCGCAGTAAACTCATCAACAAATATTTGCATTCAGATTTGAGTTGCTACAGTGAGGTCCACAAGAATGAACTGTTAATATAGATACGATATAAATAACTGTCAATGTACATAAGATTATGTACATCAGCTATCCTCTATATAGTTTGTTTCTGAATTACCTTCCAATATTCTAGGGCACTGATCCCGGGTAGGAAACATGTCATTTTCAAAGGGCCCGAAAGTCCCTAGTTACTCACACAGCCACCAATTTGTTTCTTTCACTTACATTTGTTCTAAATAATAGATCATTCAACAAGCTTAGGATAGGAGGAAATATGATGATAATAATAATATTTATATTTTAAATTTTGAGTTATATTCAAAAATACAGTGATGTGTCTACGCATATATTATGTACGGTATACAGCATGTCCCACAAGAGGTGTAACAGCCGAAGACCTGGAATTTGCAACAAAAAAATGAACAGTAAAATTTTCTCACATCGACCTTAGTTTTCTAGATTTTTCGATATTTTTGAAAAATGTCAATAACTAGAAAACTATCAGTCAAAATTTAATTCTAAGGACATGGTTGGAAAGATGATGACATTTCCAATAAGAATCATATGATTTGTTCCTTTGTTTGACGTTTTTAAACTTTTAATGAGCGGCCAAACTGTTTGAAATTTGGCTTTGAGCTCGACAAATGTACTTTTTCCCAACATTGAGCGCTCAAGTTTAGAGACGTGAAACATATTATAAAATATGAAACTTATCGGAAATGTCTTTCTCTTTCCAATCATATCCTTAGAATTAGATTCTGACTGACAGTTTTCTATTTATTGTCGTTTTTTAAAAAATATATTAAAATCTATATATCTTGAAAACTAAGGTCCATATAAGAAAATGTTACTAGACATTTTTTGATGCAAATTCAATTTAGAATCTATGATTTTCGGCTGTTACATCTTTTGTGGGACACGAATTGTTAGAGAGAAGCAATAGGCTCATCTTAGCAATTTTACTAAATTTATGTAAATTGATACCTATCTAATATAAGTTACTGAGTTATATCAAAGATAAAATCTAGGTGCTATACTTCTCTATTTTTATCTAATTATTATCTAACTTTCTTTATTGTTATAGTTAGATTATGCTAATCTATATAAAAATGAATGTCTGTGTGTTAGTTTGTTCCCTATAGACTCGAAAACTACTTGACAGAAGGGCATGAAACTTTGGGAATATGTTGTGTGAATATTGGAGATGGTTTCTGACCAGAAATTTTAATATGGGGTCTAATAATAATTATATATTAATCCATTTCACAGACCTATGTTTTCGAAATTATTGTCGGTCGAGCGGCTAACGTAGAACGGGAAGATCATCGTGATTCAAGATCATGTTGAGATAATATGATTTAGCATCTAAACTTAACAGCTGTAATAAACACGTCACTCTGTGATAAAATTGTTTACTGGTATTAAAACGGTAGTTTTAAGCACATAAAAAGTCCGTATTGAGATGTAAATGAAAATATTGATTGTCAGATATAAAAAAATTTCATGATTCACCAAATAAAGTCAAGTGTGGCATGAGATAAATTGACTTTTTGGCGGTACGAAGTTCGCCGGGTAAGCTAGTCTAAGAATGAAAAGAATATTATTTTTCCTACTCACGAACCCAAAGCTCCTGGGAGACAAAGAACAGGGTGTGCAGTCTTATTATCTCCAACCTTCAAATAATTAATATGGACCCCATCAACGCAGATTTTCTGCTCCTGAAATTAGTTTTCGATCAAATAAACTTTTATAATTTTAAAAATGTTTGATGCCATAGAATTAATTCATTTTCAATAGCCTGCAATCTTAATAATTTATTTGCGTAGAAGATCCAATGCTTGCACCTGCAATTAGTTTTCAATTTATTTGATAAAAAGAACCATGATTGAACCATCACATTTAGTCACTTGAGAATATTTTTTTTATTCACAAAGGCAACTCTTCACAAGTATTTTAAGCTTAGGTGATGAATGATAATACAGTACAAACGTTTCTATTTGTGATTATTTCATAAATGGATCAATAGAAAGGTGATGAATAGCTGAAATAAAAGATGAGATTAGTTATTATAAACTGATGCTTCAATCATCTAACATTCTTCATTCTGGGCTATGGGTTGCAACTTTGGTGTCATGCATCTAATAGGCCTAGTCATAAAGCTTTTATAATGCAGAAGAAAGCAGTCCGCATCATTACCTTGATCACTGCAGTCCGCTCTTCAAGTATACTGGGATAATTACTATTTTCAGTTTTATTATATATATTGAAGTGCTATGCATGCCAAGGTGAATTTTGTCACGTACAACGTGAGGAGGCTACTCCTGACCATTTCAGCATCTGCAGAATTCTCACCGATCAAACATTTAAACTTCCTCTGGTTGAGAATATGCTGTTGGTGGAAGTTAGCCCTTTAGAGAAATAATAATTGTGGGTGTCGTGTCAGCAAGGAATGGGCTAGTGTGGAAACAGCTATTTTTCTGGCTAACAATACCCTATCTTTGAGAGTTTTGAACAAAATTTTGTCAGTATAATGATAGGTGGTATACTGTTTTACATTCTGGGTGTCGTGCTGTCGCAAAATCGGTTGGCTAATATGTATAAGGCCCATATTCTCACTCACTGATTTCCAGCCGACATGACCCTTAAAATATTCTCCGATTGGCTAAGAATCAGCTATTAGTGAGAAATAGCCAATTGGAGGACATACCGGCACACACCGATTTTGCAACTTTGCAACCAGAATATCAGCCAAAAGTGTTGAAACATTAACATTTACCTACACTGCCACTACATCTGTAGCATAATTTTAGCACACATAAAGGGCTAGACTATTATTCCTATAAACGTAAAAGCATCATATTTGTTTTCCATAACTTAGTCATTCCTCTTGTTTCTTGCAACTTGTAACTTGCTCCCAGAACACAATCGGTAGGCCTACCATACGCTGTCTAACCTCAAACTGGCAAAAGTATGTTTAAAATCCACAAAGTATAAGTGAGAATAAAGAAATGACTAGCGGTTTTGGGCGTTATGCCGGCAACAAATAGGTGAATATGAAAACGGACAATGAGTGAATAGTGAATAGACAATCTAGAATAGTGCCCTGCCCATGAACATGTTAACAATACATCAAATAAAATCAGTTAATTTGAGTACTGTAGTTATTCACAAGTTACCGTATTTACTTGAGTGGAAAGCCTATTTAGATATTTTACAAAATGTGCAAGAAAAGTGATTTATACTGTTGTGTCTGTTTTAAAAGACAAATTAATTATAAATGCTTTAAGTGGATATTAATGGATAGACGTCTTGACAAGACCAAAAGCCTTAATGATAATATACCGCACTTACAAGGTTACCAAAGCTTGTCATTTTTCTGCAGAGTATCGTAGACTTATTGAGAAAAGTATAGTAATTCTTCCAGGTATTTAGCAGCAAAATTTTGGTTTGCATCCTAGATTATAAACTGAACAACTGCTGCGTAAATTCTTAAAATTTACAAATCTTCAACTTTGACAGTTCTGTATCTGAATTTTTTACGATTATTTTTAAAAGATTCAATTTTTGAATAAATATAGAAATATAAGAGTTCCTGCTGAATTATAGATTAGTAGCGCTTGCAAATAAAAATACATGGAAGTTGTTACAACATACAAACATTTTATAAAACAAAATAGCAAATTTCTAACAAATTACAACCACACAACATGTGAAATGATAACAAAACAGATAATCTAAAAATAACCTAACCTAAAAACATTGTAACTCAGAAGATTCTCTTTGTCACAGATACAGAGTAGCGACCAGCAACGGTCACAGCTATCACATAGTTATTCAAAAGTATTCCTTGACTATCGACCGGCTGATTAGCTGAAACGTGTAGCCAGAGAAAACTCCTATAATTAATGGTATTATTAATAACTGCTATTATTAATTCTGTGGTGTAGCTTATGAATTGATAGGAAAGAGGAGATTTGATAATTATTAGAAATCAAAAAAGAATTAGACTAAAATTGGAAAAAGGAATTGTAGAATTGAACTCGAATGAAATTTATTTTTCATTATATTTATAATTTTTTATTTTTCATTAGTACCATAGCTATCAACTCTACACAAACTGTTTAATTGAATTGAAATAAATTTCATCATATCATAATAAATTTCACAGCTATCAAGTATACATTAAATGTTCAATAAAAATTAAAAATAAGTTTCATTCCAGTTCAATTCTACAATTCCTTTCTCCAATTTTAGTCTAATTCTTTTTTGATTTATAATTTTAAATCTCCTCTTTCCTATCAATTCATAAGATACACCTTTCCTTATTCATAACCCACTCATATCTTAAATTTCCCGTTTGTAACCGCCCCCTAAATACCCCATAATGTCCCCTGAATCTGTACCCTTTTTCTCTCCATCCCTCTGCACCGCGTAATCTGTGGTCTCTGCTGCTACAATTGACTCTCTGTGCGTACTCTGTGGTCACGACCATTTGATTTATATTTCAAACTTAAAAGTGTATTCTGTTTATATAGCATATATATAATATATATATTTGGGTTGCTTTTATTTAAATGCCTCACACAGGTATAAAATCCTTCACTGAACCCTCGGTGTTGTAATCTCAAATTTATGAGTATGTGTATGAATTCTACTGAACACCAGACTGAGAGATTCAACATAAGATTTAATTTAATAGTCCAAATCGCGGGAGACACAAACTCCTGCACACCCTTGATCTGTTCAATGACTATCTCTATGAGAATAATATTATTTGCAAGCATACGTCGTAGTGTAGCAATTGCTAGACACCAGATTCAGAGACCTTAAATTATTACCTGTATTGTGGACAGTGCACAAAATCAAACAGGTCGAGCAAGGAACTTGGTGCATATAATTTGCGGGATTGCGCCACTAATAAATTCTGATGGTCTAGGCTAGGTTTGATATACCAAATGCCGTTCGGAAGATACTTTGCGGACAGAATCTTTCCAAGTTTCAGGCTCTATTGTATGATTCTTTATACTGTAACTGTTTCTGCTCTGTGGTAGGAACTTTTATTCCTAAGTCGATGAAGGGCACAGATAGAAGCTGAGATATTAGCAGGTAAGGACTGAGAACATATGATCTCGATCTGACCCCACTTAATACCTCCACTTAGATCTGTTCCTTGAACCAAATTCGGATCAATTATTTCAATGATCGTTTTTTGATCGGTGCTTAACAAGTACAAACGTGCCAAACACAAAATCTGAAGGGCTAAAGAAATAATCGAACTCAGGAAGTGAAGAATTAAATTTGAAATATAATGAGCAGTAATAATAATTAATAAACAGTACAATTCCAAGATTTGATAACAGGCTATGAATAATTTCCTGCTGACAGGCTTATCCGAATTAGTGCTATGATGCTGGGCTATCATGCATGTTCTTCTACAAAGTTTAAAAATTCTTAAAGATAAATTATGATTTCAATGATTTAACTAGAAAATATTTCAATATGTAAAATTTAATCAGGGTCGCGGTTCAGGCAGATAAGGACAGTTAAACGACCACAAAACTTACAATTATAATTCAGTACACTTGAGCTATTTGCGCTTTCAACGTGGCCATTAACAATTAGCGAAGAAAAATTTGCAGTAATTTCTGTACTTTTTGAAGCGAAGGGTGGGGCCCCAAAAAATAAAAAGAAAACTCACGTGATCCTTCTTGGTATGGTAGTTTCTTTGAATTAATTTCGATTCGGTGGTTTGTCCAAACTTCAATCTTCAGCACATGGGAGATTTTCTTCATAAATTAATTATTTCCTTCACTAATACAAAATGAATAATAAAATTTAGATTCATGGAAGTAATCAATTGAAAGAATAATTTTACAAATATAACGAATAATATTTCCTCAAATATAGGCTACCATTAAAATTACATAAATTTAACAAATAATAATCTCACTAGAAAAATGGTAACTTTTAGAACAAGGTCTTTACAGTGGAGGCGTTGAAAGGGAAGTAAAACTCTCTTCTCGAAAAACTCTTGCAGAGCAGTTAATTTACTTAATTTGTCTTACTTAATTTGCATAGAATTTTGCTATTGGTGGAAATAGTATGAGTAAGAGAATAGTTCTTGCTTTACAATAAATAAACTTAAATTATCTGCCTTTTATTAGTAATTAAATTCTCTTCATATTTCTCCTTATTCAACATGCAATGTGTTACTGCATATGATAAGGCCTTTTCTAGTTGCTGATAACAAAAATAGAATATATCATGTTTGAATATCATCCCTTTTTGGTGTCATTTTTCTGACCTATGATTGGCCTACAGAGATTTTTATATCAGTCCATGCGGTTGATTCTATAATAATTATGATACAATATTAATATTTCATACAAGAGATTCTTATTACATTAATAAATAACAAAAGACTATTATTACAGTTCTTATCAATGATAATGCTTGTATCATGACCATGCTCGCTTTTATAATATCTAACATGTTGTATATTTCCATTAATAAATTATTTCAACAATAATAAATATATTTTTATTTTGAAACTCTCATCCTTATTACAATAATTATTGGTTTGTAGAAGTAATTTTATCATCGTTTTGAAATGTAAGTTCAGCAGTACAAATAATTCATTTTGACTAATTTCTTGACTGCATTCAAAACAGCTGTTCACTAACATAAACAAAGTTATAACCTCTAAATTTGATGGTTGACTATAAACAATTTACAAATTATTTGCAATAAATTATAATTTCCAATAAATAATTCTTCCAAAATATGCTGTATAGAACGATGCTCTTATCTCAGTCACAGCTGTTGATAAGTATAATCTCCATTACTATCAGGTAACAGTACATTTGATATTCTTCCTAGCCTCTGACAATAATAATATCTTCTATAACTTGGTTTTATTTTATTTTATGGTCTCAATAATTTTAAGATGTCACAATATATATAGAAATTCCAATGAAATGAAGATCTTGTTGTATTGCAGTACTTGGGCCAAGCCACATGGACTGTTTTTTCAGGCATTTTTCAGACAAGTCGACAGGGCAGGAAGTTAGCCGATAAGCTGATTGGGTTGGCGTTTTGGAAACCCACTGATAATCAACTAAGCTTCCCACCCTGAAAAAAAAACACTTTGTGTTGCTTGGCTTATATATGATTATTTCTTTGGGAGATTTTATTGCATAAAATAAATAAGCTAATTAAATAAAATACCGATAACTTCCAAGAGTTTATAATAACATGAGAAATTCCCTTTTTTGAGATTATTCGAAATGTTAATTACTTAATCCTTGTAGATTTAATTAGATTGAACAGAACTTGACAAACGCGTACGAGTATGTTCATGTATGATAAGTTATGTTCAACATGATAGAATCTATAATGATTGAGTCATTAACATTTTGTTGAAAACTTTGGTGTGAACGCAGCTTCACATGAGTGAATAGAACATAGAAGAATTGCATCATAGCCATCAACAGAAATTGAAGAAGCATAAAAAGTGCTGGTGTAGATATTTATAAATTTGATACATTCAACTTGAAAACCCAGCAATGTTTTCAGGGTCCAATGAATCAATGAAAGTAATTTCCGACTATAAAGAGGTTATGTACTAATGTTACAAGTTTTGATTTTGATAATAGAGGTTATGTTGTGTTTTTGTGCATTGGCGAATCAGTTGCAGTTCCACTGAATGCCATTTACAGCTCAGTAACAGCTATCACACTGAACGGTACTGCTCCAACATATAAGTTACCAGCGCATGCGCATTCTTCTCCATGTCAGACGAGAATTTCTACAGCGAGACGCGCGTCTCTACTCTTGTCACAGTCTTAGACCAGTTATAGAATAGACACGGCCTATTGTATATTCATACTGAAAGTCGATGAAGCCAACATCTACTGCTATATCTCCAAATCGTGACGTCATCATCAGATAAAAACTTTTCTGTAGAGTTTGTTTACATTGTTTTCCATAGCAGATTGTGTCTATTTCAGCGGGAGCGCAGCTGGAGTTTACCATTTTAATGAATAATAATTTATATCCTTCTGAAATAAACACAATCTGAAAGTTTTCTATACGATGATGACGTCCGATTTGGAGATATGGCAGTAGATGTTGGCTTTAGAGGCTGGACTTCCCAGTGTGTCCATTCTATAACTAGTCTAAGGTCACAGTATAACTATTCTGTGCTCTTGTCTCACTTGTTACTACTCTTAGACCAGTTATAGAATAGACACGCTGGGAAGTCTATAGTGAGGTCCACGTTATAATGACAGTATTTGATCAACTTTGGTTTTGCTATACTTGTCTATCATTCGACAAAGCCGGTGGTACTATCGTTTTCTAGGTCCACAACGGTGCCAATTATGTTTTTGACAGTGTTTAATGATTAATTAATGCAGAGAATCGGCATCGCTATTCTTCTATCTTTATCCACTGTCATTATAACGTGGACCTCACTATAGCCTCTGAAGCCAACATCTACTGCCATATCTCCAAATCGTGACATCATCATCGGATAGAAAATTTTCAGATTGTGTCTATTTCAGTAGGATGTGAAATAGTGAACTCCATTAAAATGGTGAACTCCAGCTGCGCTCCCGCTGAAATAGACACAATTTGCTATGGAAAACTAAAGACTTTGAAGAGATATCTTTAAGGTCTTTGTGGAAAACAATGTAAACAAGCTCTACAGGGAAGTTTTCTATCTGATGCTGACGTCACGATTTGGAGATATGGCAGTAGATGTTGACTTCATCGACTTTCAGTATGAATAATTGAAGAAGCATAAAAAGTGCTGGTGTAGATATTTATAAATTTGATACATTCAACTTGAAAACCCAGCAATGTTTTCAGGGTCCAATGAATCAATGAAAGTAATTTCCGACTATAAAGAGGTTATGTACTAATAAACTACTAATGTTACAAGTTTTGATTTTGATAATAGAGGTTATGTTGTGTTTTTGTGCATTGGCGAATCAGTTGCAGTTCCACTGAATGCCATTTACAGCTCAGTAACAGCTATCACACTGAACGGTACTGCTCCAACATATAAGTTACCAGCGCATGCGCATTCTTCTCCATGTCAGACGAGAATTTCTACAGCGAGACGCGCGTCTCTACTCTTGTCACGGGATGCCACAAAAGTGGGTCGACGACAAAGTTGGTCGATACACATTTGAGACCGACGACAAACTGGGCTAACGACAAATGCGGTCAGCGACAGAGTGGGTCACATTCCTGAGGTGACCGCATTTGTCGTGTCAAGAGGCGACAGATGCGGTCGATTTTCATTCCTGCACCTCCCGACAAATGCGGTCAGCGACAGAGTGGGTCACATTCCTGAGCAGACCGCAATTGTCGTGTCATGAGGCGTCAAATGCGGTCGATTTTCATTCCTGCACTTCCCGACAAATGCGGTCAGCGACAGAGTGGGTCACATTCCTGAGCTGACCGCATCTGTCGTGTCAAGAGGCGACAAATGCGGTCGATTTTCATTTCTACACCTCCCGACAGATGCGGTCAGCGACAGAGTGGGTCATTTTTATCGATATATCGAAATGTTCGATTTTCATTTCTTCCTATCGATTTCAAAACGTCCTTACATTCATTTTTAGGATTGGCAACCCTGTTTCTAATCATTCCTTACCATGTTGTTTGTTGTGAACAAATGTGATAGTATGTGAATAGTTAAAGGAAAGAAGTGCTATAAATAGGAGTTGATTCAATGACTTTGTTTTCTAGTGAGCTGAATTCTGTGCAGGCTAATTTATTTATTAAAAAATTATTAATAATTTGTTTTTGTTAATGTGTAACGTTATGTGCAAGTCAATTCAAATGTCTCAAAAATGTAACTCAACTTTAGTGGGAATTTAGCCTTGTTTTTCAAATGTTAGTTTATGAATTGGGTAGGTTGTTCAATACAAAACACCAAATTTATATTAATTAACAATAAATATTATGGTATTTGTACTCAATTGATATCGATGAATCTATAACCTTTATATTTGCTCACTTTTTTGTACAAACCTTTGTACAAATTGAGTAATAAACAATACAAAGAATGTAATTGGGGAATAGGAGTTATTATGTTCAGAATGTCCTATTCCCTCATTACATTCATTTTCGCCATTGCAAATAGATTGAGAATAAATAGTCTAATAAAAGTAAATGGAATTGGGGAATAGGAGTTCTTATGTTCAGTTTTGTCATATTCCTTCATTACATTTATTTTTGCAATTATTGCGAATGGATAGAGGAATCAGGGGTGCCCACAAGGGGGGGGCATGGCGCAATTTGCGCCATCAACATTTTTGGGGGGGCATGATTTTTGTATATTTTATGTCAATATTTTGAATTATGATTAAAAAATCAAGGTATTAAATAGAGATATCCTAATGTAGTTGATTTTCCCACCTTTACAATGTTATATTTTGCTAAATGTAACTCAATATAAAGCATAAGCACAATTAATAATATTTTGTATGCAGGAATTTTAGTAATTTTAAGCCTACGAGTTTGAAGGTAAATCTTTGACAAAATAAATTATAACTTCATCATCCACTATTATTCTGATTTCCTTTGCTTCATTTTAATTTTTAATGGTCCTGTGTTTGAGTTTCCTTGCTGTTGCAAGAAATATGCGATATTTTTCTCATTTCCACAGTCTCGCCAGTTTTTCGATATAAACAGTGATGCAAGATCAATTTAGGGCAACTCAGCTTATAGAGCATGAAATTCTCTCTCATTTAAGACCAATCGCAAGTTTCTATCATGCATTGTACTCATTTTAGAGACTCTTTGATAACAGTAAATCGCAAGAAAAATGAGAAAATAAAGATCATCATTCAATTGGCTGTAACTTTTGAACGGTATTGAAAACAAAAGTATATTTCATGGGAGTGAAAAGAGGAGAAAATTCATCACAACCTCGACCACTTTTGGATTTTGCATCTGAAGTGTTCCACAAGATACGCAACGTTGCATATGCCAGACTGTGAGAATTGGAAAATATCACAAATTTCTCACACATTCAAAGTTGCGTATCTTGTGGAACACTCAGATATAAAATCCAAAAAGTAGTCCTGAGCGACCACTCAATTCATTGGAAATTTATTATCTTTAATATTATATAGAGAATGCTTTTTCTCGAAAAATTCAAGGTTCTCGAGATTAAATGGAAAACTTAAAAAATCCAAAATTTTGGGGTGAAGTCGCCTTTTGGTGTGTCAGCAAATTTCAGATTAGAATTCAGCACCTCAAAATATATATAGGACCATCGAAAAAAAATATTTCGGGGCTGTTTCCTGAAAAACGACCATTTGACTGGACTATAAGTTGTTATCCTATTATAATAGCGAGCAATTTATGTACATCTGTTTATATTTTTCTATTTCTATATCTGGCTATCTGGTTATTCCGGTCTTCTCTCATGTATCCAAAAAATATATTTAAAAATCATAACTACAATATAAATTGCAAGCATACCTCCTTCTTTATGTCTATATTAACTGGACTAAGAAGTTCCTGTGACAACTATAGAGAAATCAGCTTGTTAACACTGCTTACAAAATCTATAGCATGATTATCAAGGAGAGGATGCAGCCCATAATGGAAGTTCTCCTCCTGGAAGAGCAATGTAGCTTTACTTTTAAATACTACCTCACCGCGCTATACTTGGGGGGGGGCGCATATCAAAATCTCGCCCCGGGCGCCTATTAACCTCGGGGCGGCCCTGTATACCTAGTTATAACATCAGGTCCCGCAAATAGAATAAACTCACTAGTACCGTAATTTACATCATAATATTATATTATGACTAGCCGTCGGGCTCGCTTCGCTCGACATATTCCGTCTACCAAGGGGGCTCCGCCCCCTGGACCCCCGACTGGATCGTCCAAAAATGAGATTTGCTCGCCTGCATTTTTCATTGAGCATGCTTCATTCCATCAGAAAGTCAAAGTACTGAGAAAATGCAGAAAAGCTGAGAAAAACGTTGATTTTGGGCGTATCTTTGATGAAATAATAAAGTCACAAAATTTTTAGACCCTACCTAAACCTCTGTATCAAATTTGAACATTTTCTGTCTATTACTTGATGAAAGAACAGAGAAACGAAGAAAAACCGCTAATTTTGGGCGTACGGTATCTTTGGCGTTATTTCAAATTCCTTCTAACACAACATTATTCCCCCAGCTGAGCTTAACATTATTCCCCCAGCTGAGCTTCTGTAGTAAATTTGAACATTTTCTGTGCATTTGTTCTCGATAAAGCTGAGAAAGCGCAAAAAAACGCTCGAAAATGCATATTTTGGGCGTATCTGTGGCGTTATTTTAAATTCCTTCTAACACAACATTATTACACCTTAGCTTAGCTTCTGTACTAAATTTGAACATTTTCTGTTCATTTGTTCTCGATAAAGCTAGATTAGATTAGATTAAAGGTAGATTTTTAGTTCTGCGAGTGCGTGAGTCAATCAGCCAGTCAGTGAGTGCCATTTCGTTTTTATATAACATCGGGGAACGAGCTTCGTTCTGGAGTACAAAAGCATAAAAAAATTACGAAAGAAGAAATTATAATAACATTTATACAGAAATGTTTTATCTAATCACAGTAAATTAAGATTATTCCCAGAGGAATGCAAAAATTTCCCTCACAAGGGCCCAGTTGCACAAAAGCCGGTTAAATTTTAATCCTGATTAACTTCACGTGAACCAAATCAGAGAAGATCATTTCAAAAAGATGGATCCACTGGAATTAATCAGGATTGAGAATAACCCGGCTTTTTTGCAACCGCTAGCACTAAGTACCTGATTGAATGATTACAAAAGTTCAACAGCTGAGTCATAATTTTGACACAGTCCCACTCACTCACTTCCATCACCAACAGACGACGAAATAATTATTATCAGCTGTTTTTCCAAGGATGAATAATAATTATCCTTTTTATTTCCTTCAACGAGTTTTCCCAGGGATGACACCTAGTGCAATCCAATCTTTATATTATAAACCTTACTATGTTCTGAATTTCGTGAGAATCGTTAGAGCCGTTTTCGAGATCCGGTGAAATACAAACATATGAGCATCTAAACATATTAACAGAAGTTGCTCGTTTAATAGTATATAAGGTAGATATATTACCATATTTTATGTTTATTTTAGTTGTGGACTTGCTGTTATGAGTAGCCTATCTACTAAATCGCACAGACTTGTTTGATCAAGAATGAGCGCTTTTACTTTTATATTAATCCAGCGCACATAATATGATGTGACTGTTAACTACAGTAGTTGTGCGTGCAATTGTTTAGTAACCTTGACAGTGCATTAAAGATTGAAGGTAGGTTGGTAGGTGAGCGTTTTTTAGGGCCGTTTGCATAGTATCCTACATTAAATCTGCGTTTACACCAAAGTTATTAACAAAATGATGATGAACATATGTGTTTGTCAAGTTCCGTTCAATCTAATAAAATAAGGATTAAATTTTTAAAACTTCGTACAGTAGGCCTATTTAACTTTGGTGTGAACCGCCCAGCAGCTTAATATTAGTAATCTAAAGCTGGAATCAAATCTGGTTTTTTGTTTAAACTAAGTACCTACTATTTTTCATTTATACTCTTTTACTATTGCACAGTGCAACTAAATGTAAAAGTAATTAAATCTTATCATTTTTTGAGAAATTTCTCAATCGCTTTTCCTCTCCTATTACAGTACTGTACCTATCAGAGTAGGCTACAGCTCTAAACACACAAACGACGAATGAGTTATTAAAATAACCAATGAACTGCTGGTTTATTGTAAACAAAAAATAATTAATTCCCTGAAGAATTACATTAAGTACCAATTCAAGTTTTAATTCTGTTCACTCAAACTCGATCAACTCAATCTATCTTAGTTTAGCTAGCCTATCTAGGCCATCTATGAAAACTACATTTTAAATTAATATACTGAAACAATGAGTAGAACTTAGACATCAATACTAGAACTCTAAAACTCAACAATTTCCATAAAGTTAGGTTATTGTTGATAATAGCCTGTTACTTTAAACCACATTATTAACACTGAGTCTCAAGTTCATTTTGTTGATTCTTGTAATTCAAATCAAATTGTAAAATAGAATTCAACATCATGAACACAAATTAAAGATTCAAATTCAAACTACGAGCTACGAGGCACAGGTCAGTTAATCAGTTTGTACAAACAATTTTCTGCATTATCAAAGGCTATACGATATCGATAAAGTACAATGTATCGATAACAGAATCTCGATATATATTGTCACATTCTGAGGTGACCGCATTTGTTGTGTCATGAGGCGACAAATGCGGTCGATTTTCATTTTTGCACCTCCCGACAAATGCGGTCAGTGACAGAGTGGGTCACATTCCTGAGGTGACCGCATCTGTCTTGTCAAGAGGCGACAAATGCGGTCGATTTTCATTTTTGCAACTCCCGACAAATGCGGTCAGCGACAGAGTGGGTCACATTCCTGAGGTGACCGCATTTGTCGTGTCAAGAGGCGACAAATGCGGTCGATTTTCATTTCTGCACCTCCCGACAAATGCGGTCAGCGACAGAGTGGGTCACATTCCTGAGGTGACCGCATTTGTCGTGTCATGAGGCGTCAAATGCGGTCGAAAAAATGACCCACTTTGTCGTCGACCCACTTTGTCGTCGACCCAGTTTGGCGCTATACCCTTGTCACAGTCTTAGACCAGTTATAGAATAGACACGGCCTATTGTATATTCATACTGAAAGTCGATGAAGCCAACATCTACTGCCATATCTCCAAATCGTGACGTCATCATCAGATAAAAACTTTTCTGTAGAGTTTGTTTACATTGTTTTCCATAGCAGATTGTGTCTATTTCAGCGGGAGCGCAGCTGGAGTTTACCATTTTAACCCTAGAGTACTAATCATATTTTTTTGACATTAATACTAATCATGAGTAAAATTTACGCATAGTTTACAATAACATCACTCTTTTGTTTTTTCTCTCATAATGATTTTATTTTTTAATAAAGTAATATTTTTCAAATAATTTTTAACTTCAAACTTACAGAAAAAGTTTTGTAAGTCCTTATTCACTTGCACCCTGGGCACATTTTTACCTGGTGCTCACCACAAATTGGCTTATTGCATTTTGAGCAATAGGTGGTGGTAAACCTCCTCTTCCTATAATGGCATAAACCGCAGTACTTTCTTTCTCCTTTCTGAGCTTTCTCAAAATGTGGCTCTTCTGTACCAAGCACTTTATCAATGGTCGTTTTTAGCTCTCTCCTTAGTGTGGGAGTCTCAGCTCGACGGCGCGTAATCCATGGCGTTGTCAGTTGACTGTGGAGATGCAGTAGGAACTCTTGCCTGGAAAGTCCGACCTTTTTGGAATTTGGCGAATTCCTAAAAAATTGGTGCACATAAATCACGTACGAGTTTACACTTGTCAAGTTCAGAATATTATAAAACAAGCAGAGTGGCCATCTTCGTGTCTTCCTGCTGCAGCTCATATGTTGACACATCTGATCGAGAGTGTCAACTGCTCCTTTTGTTTCATTATATGCTAGTATAATGTCTGGCTTTTTTGACTTTTCATCCACTGTTCCATCATCATGCATGGTCGAAATCAGTGTTACAAGCTTATTTGCTTTTGGCTTGTAAGACACTGCCGTTAGGTTGTCGGAAAATAAAAAAAGCGAAGAGTCCACATTTCTATTCTGATACTTTATGTCGACGAATTCAGAGGGCAGTTCAGGCTTATTTTTCTTTATCGTGCCTATTGCTGATAAACCGTATTCTTTCAGAAGCTTCTCGAATAATGGGATGCTCACAAACCAATTATCCATTGTTATGTTCCTATGCGATCCTTTCAAGCTCTCAACCAATTTCTCAACAAAATAATGTGTTGAAACAACTCCTTCCGGCGATGAACCTTTCCCCAGGTAAGGAATAGCATTGAACATGTACTTAGTGTCATTGTCACAAATCATAAGTATTTTTATCCCATACCGATTTGGTTTTTTTGGCATGTATACACGGAATGGGCATCTGCCACGGAATCCTACCAACTGTTCATCAATTGTGCAAAACGAACTCGGCTGATAATTTTCAGAACAGTTCATTACAAATAAGTCCCAAACCTTTTTTATTGGTGCCAGTTTGGATTCTTCGCGACGTTCATTCCTTGTTTCACGATCATCAAATCGTATACAATTGATCAAAAACAGAAATCTTTCGGCAGTCATTGTAGCTCGATAAAGATCACCACTGTACTTTGAATCGAATAATAACTTGGCTGACAAATGATTATTATTTAGAGCCGCAGTCAAGAATAAAAGCCCAATTAGTGCTCTCAGCTCTTCTTTACAAACATCCTTCAATGTTGCATTCACAACTTTGTAATTTTTCCTCTGCCTCACTATTTCTTCATTTGTCCTAAGGACAATTTCATCGAGAATGTTGTCAGATAGTAGCAAATTGAAACATTTCTCTGGGTCAGGATCGATTTTTTGTGTGGGGCCTGGTCTAACATGGACAATGTTCTTATCTCTTGTCTTACCTTTGTTGGATCCAACTTCTTTGGTTTTCCATGTAAAACCTTTTTTTCCAATAAGCTCTTCTACAGTTGGCACTATCCTTAGCTTAGATATTTCACTCCCTACCTTATCTGCGACTTTAGAAGATGATGATGATGATTGGGACTCCTCAAGGCGTGGTCTTTTCTTCTTCCTCTTCTGCTTTTCAGTTTGTTGATAAGCTTGCTCGATGTGTTGAATCTTTGTAGCTTCATCAATAACCTGGCCTTCATTGCTGGGCTGGAAGTCTGGGTCATCATCGCTGTTATCAGAGAATATCCCCTCCAGAATATCTTCTTCATCTGCGTCAGATTCTCCACCCTCATCTATCTCATGAAGCATTCGGCGAATACGTTCTTCGTCAGTTCCAGCAGCCATGATCTGGGAAAAACGTTTTTTTTTTATAATTTTTATGACTTTTTCAAGGTTAGAAATTTGTATATATTTATTTGACACATAGGCCTAATGCTAAATCAATAATGATAGGCATAAATGAATTTTATTCAAATGAGTAGATAGAGATAAGATAGTTTCATGTTCCATTTATCACATAAAAATACATGTTGAATATCCATCAATACGTAAATTTACGTGAATACAAAAACATCATGCGTAAATTAAACTCATCTAAATTGTCAATTGATACTAAACATGCGTATATTTTACTCACTTAGAATACCCATGAATACTAAACATGCGTATATTTCACTCATTAAAAATATCCATGAATACTAAACATGCGTAAAACAAGCGCGGTGACTTACCGAAATGTCAATGTAGTTCCCAACAGACAGAATATACAGCTCCTTATGATATGCAGTCTTCTATAGGAATGAGACAACAAAGCACTGCTAGACGCCTAGATCTCAAAACCACAGTGGAGGGGAGGAATAGCCGGTTTTATGGCGCCATGCGTAAGAATTACTCATGATTAGTTGTCTAGGGTTAATGAATAATAATTTATATCCTTCTGAAATAAACACAATCTGAAAGTTTTCTATACGATGATGACGTCCGATTTGGAGATATGGCAGTAGATGTTGGCTTTAGAGGCTAGACTTCCCAGCGTGTCCATTCTATAACTAGTCTAAGGTCACAGTATACCTATTCTGTGCTCTTGTCTCACTTGTTACTACTCTTAGACCAGTTATAGAATAGACACGCTGGGAAGTCTATAGTGAGGTCCACGTTATAATGACAGTATTTGATCAACTTTGGTTTTGCTATACTTGTCTATCATTCGACAAAGCCGGTGGTACTATCGTTTTCTAGGTCCACAATGGTGCCAATTATGTTTTTGACAGTGTTTAATGATTAATTAATGCAGAGAATCGGCATCGCTATTCTTCTATCTTTATCCACTGTCATTATAACGTGGACCTCACTATAGCCTCTGAAGCCAACATCTACTGCCATATCTCCAAATCGTGACATCATCATCGGATAGAAAATTTTCAGATTGTGTCTATTTCAGTAGGATGTGAATTATTATTCATTAAAATGGTGAACTCCAGCTGCGCTCCCGCTGAAATAGACACAACCTGCTATGGAAAACTAAAGACTTTGAAGATATATCTTTAAGGTCTTTGTGGAAAACAATGTAAACAAGCTCTACAGGGAAGTTTTCTATCTGATGCTGATGTCACGATTTGGAGATATGGCAGTAGATGTTGACTTCATCGACTTTCAGTATGAATATACAATAGGCCGTGTCTATTCTATAACTGGTCTAAGTTACTACTTGAGAGTTGAGATTCGAGAGTGGTTGAGGAGTCGTCTTAACCTTAGACCATTTATAGAGTAGACACGCTGGGAAGTCTAGCCTCTGAAGCCAACATGTACTACTAAATCCGCCAATATTGACGTCACAATCAAGCTAACAACAATGCATTGTTCAACAACAATGTAAGTTAAACACCACAAACAAACTGTTGTGACGTCAACGTGGGTGAATTTGGCAGTAGAGATGTTGGCTTCAACGACTTTTAGTGTGAATATACAATTGGCCGTGTCTACTCTATAAATGGTCTTAGGTCTTAACGATAGAAGTGGAATTTGAAATGTTTACCAAGATGGCGGCCGACCTTCACAGTGAACTTGGAATGCTGGCAGCGCTCCAGTGGGCGTTTTGTGAACTACGAGAGTTACAAGACATGTTTTTATTCTTTGTAGGTTATGCTTATGTTGTAATTTTAGGGGAAAATAATAGTTGTGTTTACTTATAATCAATAATTATTATCAGTTTTGTGCCGAGCACTCGTTTTAATTCAGGCCTTTTCCCAAGTTATAATAGTAAATTTAATACTCTATAGACTAGAGTCGTTATTGTAAGTGAGTTAGCGAAATAAATTATTTTCTCTCTCTATTATGAACGGCCATGACTTCGAGTTTCCCATGATAGATATTTAAAAATTGTGGCTCTGAGTCGTCGAGGAATGTAGATTATGGAATTATCTCTAAAACTTAGCCTTCTTGTCGCGACATAAAGTGCGATAAGTTGGAAAACAGCAAGCATTGAAATTATAACAAACTACCGATTTTGCAGTTACTATTTGGTCCAAAGGCTCTAGAAGCCACGCGACGATTGGTCAAATTGATTCCTTTCGCCCAATAGGAGACCTGTTTCTAAATACAGTAGTGGGGATTCCCCAGCCGCCAGACCAGATTACGTTTCAGAGGACACTTTGCTAGGAGCACTACGAGAGTAAAGATGTAGTCATTATGTTTCGCCCTTTTTGGGCAGGTTTATAAGTTTATTTCAGTAGTTAATGTAGGAGCTAGTTTTATTTTTTATTAATGTTTAAATTTACTAGTAGTGCCATGTCCTGAAAGTTTAATTGTGTTTCTTCATCATGTACGAATAATTGTTTCTTCAAATACCGCTAAGGTACGTAAAATAAGGTTAAAAATAATTTAGGGAATTTAATTGATTGAAACTTCCATAAGAGTATTGAATTAATTAAGCCTGTTATTTTTCAAGTTAATAATATTGATTGAGAATAATCCTTTTGATTTTATTAGTGATGGAAGATAATTATAAATTTTTTTCTACAGAAGTATAGAAAGTTTTCAGTTACGTTACATTTGAGTTATTGTTTCTGGAGATATATTATCGTAGAGTATTGCTGAAAGTCAGGAAGATAGCCTTTAAATTGGAATGAAACTTTTAAGAATTGTTCATATTGAGTTTATGACATTTTTTAATTTATATTTTTCAGACTCTGTTTTCTTTTGTCATTAAGGCTTTTGAATGATTTAGTAAATTTTTTATGATAGAAATCTTAATAGATGAAGAAGAAAGTTTTTCTTCTCCAGGAAATTAATATTAATGAATGTTCAAATTTTAATACAATTTAAATTATTTTCTATGTGTCTACTAATTTTATTTAATTAAAGGTAAAAACTATCCACAAGATGAATCTTATAAGGCAAACATTATCTTTCCTTAAAGTGAAATTTTCAATATTTTTTTCTTTTATTGTGTTATAAAGTGTCTTGTTTTATTAGGTGATAAATTCATAATTTCAGTTGATACTAGTTTTTGGACTTGTATTTGTAGGTAAATCAAATCATAAACTCTAGAATGTTCATTTTTAATTAAGGTTCTGAGCAGTTTTGGGCGAATGCCCGTTATTTACACTTGGATTGCGTCCTATAGTTCATAAATAATAAATAAAATAAATGTTGGCTGGCGCACAAGTTTCCAACAATACTAGCCGAGCTACTATATGAAAAATTACATTTGATTTCGCAAACCAAACGAAAAATATCATATAAGTTAGCATCATTTCAATTTGAATTATTTGTGAAGAAAGATCCCTTAATTCTGATAAAAAGAATCAGTAGTTTAAAGATAAAAATCTATATAAAATGAGGATTCAAATAGTATGAGAGAATTTAATTAATTGTAATCAATAGATAACTCCTGTTTTAGCTTTTGATGAATTGTAGGAAGAGTTAGAAATTAATGCTGTAATACATTTATTTACAGCGGTTCATGTGTGTCCCCTAACCAACTTCTTGTACTACCACCCCTTTGGTTCCGCAACTTTATGTAACACCGCTTCAAGACACCCATTCAGACGACAGGTCTAGGGACGTAAGAGGACGTCGCCGTCAAGCCAAATTCAACCGGTAAAAGCTCACCGCCAAAAACAGGTACTGTAACCCCGACGATAAAGCAACGTACAGACCAACGAAAGTGCAGTGTAGTGAAACAAAGGTTCATTCGAGAATGTCAATCAAAAGTGGGGATTCAAAATTATTATGAAATGGGTTATATGGGTTACTATCGACGAAACTTGGGTTCAACGGGCTTTTCTTTCTTGAGTAATTTTATGTTGAAATTAATTGTTATTTGATGACTGATATTGTTTGGTTTTGTGACGTATTGCTATCTAATCGGGGATAGTAATGCGCCCCCGAATCAGATGAAGAATGTCACCAAAGTAACATGAAATTGTTGTTTCTGTTGTTCTATTTTAGTTGCCAATGTTTATTGAAGCTGTTTGTATTTTTCAATTATTTCAAATTGTAGTGTTTTTCTATAGTATAAACCTATTAAATCAGGCATGGCAAGATTAATTGAAGTTTTCTTGACTCTAGCCCGTTCACCTACATGAATTAGGTATAGACTCAGGTATTTTCTAGATGTGTCGGCCTATTTCTAAATTCTAAATTTTATTCAAAATTATCTTCTTTGGCACACAACTGCGCCACTCTGCTGTCTAGAGATATTTAAATCTCTGGAATTCAAATTTTCTAAAAAATTAAATTTTTCATAACTTACACTAATAATACTAGATCAATTTTTCTGAGTCTATACTTAATAATTCATTCTGTGAACGTGTTAACTGTCAATATTTTAGGTTTGGAGTTGAATGAATAATTTATAGTTGCTACTCCAATTTTTCTGAAGTTTAAATAATTGTAGATGAAACAGGAAAGTTATTCAGTTATGTTAAATCCATTTAAATGAAAATCTTTTGAAGTGCTTAAAGATAAAGTTAGGTATCATTGATGCTTAAGTTGAAAGTATTCTAAAACTTAATATTGAAATTGAAGGTTTAACGGTAGAATAAAAATTGGTAGAAGAAACTAGCATAGGTGAAAAACAACTGATTCTAAGTGCTGAATAAATTTTTGTATTCTGTAATTACGTGAATGATGATAGAAATTATTGTAATGTCAACGTACGTATTCTGGTCTCACGTCTGGTAGTTGAATATCATTATAGTAGTAGTGAAAGGGAATATTGAGATTTTAAAGGTCAACCCAAGTAAATTAGGAAAATTCGGAAATTATTATGGGAGAATGTTTGAGGAAAATAGGAAATTTTTTTGATAAGTTTAGGTAGATCGAAGGTAATCAGAGAATAAATAGGAAACTGTTTTATTAGTTATTGTTGATATGTAGTTTTGAAAAGTTGATGAAGTCCCTTTATCAGTAATGTTTATTCTCGAAAAGGTGAATCAGTTTTATTATTGGAAATATTTTTTTTAGGGTGTGATTTTTGCGGTAGGCATGCGTAGTGATAGTGTAAAGATCCGTTGTGTTGGTGACGTTTCCTGTAGGCTGTGGGGAATTTTTTTGTTTAGTTAAGACTCAAAATTTAGAGGAGGACAAGGGGATGTCCTGCCTGTGTGTGTTGTTGTTTAATTTAGGTAATCGGCGCGAGTGTAGGTCCGTGTCCAGAGAGAACGGAGCACTGCCCGAAAGTTGTCCATGTAACAAATCAAGGAATCTAGCTGTGACTAACCTTGCAAATTTGTACGGTGGAATTGTATAATTTTAGCGAAAGGCACCGAAGATGGTGTGAGCTAATATTTTTTTTTGTATCTAGTAAACGGTCAGGTTCATTCGAGAGTTATGGGGCTCATCAGTAGAATAACGTAAACCGAAATCTAGAATATTTAGTGAGTCTTCGTAGTGATTGTAAGGAAAGCAATCAGAATAAGGCAGTTTAGGGAAGCCCAGTCAAAAGGTTCATTAATGTTTGGTAGGAAAGTCAGCCACAAAAACACAAGTAATAATTGGTAAAAAAAAGGGGTATTATTGAGTTTAAAGTTGCTTAGAAATTTGGTATGGTAACGAAAATTGAAGGTTTTAGACAATGAATATTTAAGGTGATTAGTTAAGGTATACAAATAAAATAACAGAGAAACTTTTTCGAGTACCTAGGTAATGTTAAAATGGTTATCAGTGAAAGTAGAAATAAATATTGGAACAGTACTTAACGGTTTAAATTAAAATAAAATTAACAGTGAAATTCTTCTAGTTGAATTTGAAATGAAAAGGGAAAATCTCTTGAGTTAAGCATGAGTTTAAATTATTCTGTAGTTGAGGGTTGAAAGGTTGATTAAAAATTTAATTGGGGATATGAAAGTAGAAATATGTAGGAAAATTCGTGTCAAAAAGGAAATAGAATTCTGGTTGGGAAAATTAAAGTGAGGTAATTAACAGTAGTAGGACCCTTTAGAGATAAGTAGTCAAAAAGTATTAATAAATAAAAAAAAAAAGAAAAATCTTTAATGAAATGATCAATTTTTTTTAATGATGAATAGTAAAATTGCAATCAAGTTTTCCATGTGAATAAGTTGAGATATTTTAAGATCTATTAGAGTAATTGAAACTAGTTCGATATGAAGTTTATAGTTGAGGAATAATTATGTGAGGCTCCAGTAAGGTTGAAAATGTGAGTGAACTTGAGAATCAGACATAGTGTAATAGTAGTCTATTAATGTGTTAGTGTATTGGTAAATTCAATAATGTTGATAATCAGAAGTCAAACAGTAGCAGTCCAATGCTAAGATAGTTGTTCCAGTTGAATTTTCATATTATTAAATCATGCCTTGAGAATTATTCTTCCAGTGTTTAGAGAAAATGTCACGTACTCTAGTGAGAAGCGAAATACAGAATTACTATTGTCGATTAAAGCCTGGCACCCGATATCATAGTTTTGTTTTGACTAGCGTTCTGTGGTAAAGGTTTCCTACTAGAATATTATAATGAAAAGTGTTTTTCTCATGATTGTAGAATGCAAAATCACGCTTGAGTCATATTGAAAAATATCCGAAACAGATCAGGAAAAAATAGGAAACAGATCAGTCTATTGAAGACAAGATTTTTTGTCGTGAGTTATAATTGGATAAGTTTTTGTGAGTATGGCGCCACTCTGTAGCCTTGTCCCTATACACTCAACGAGATGATTCCTAATGAATGAGAAGGAGAAAGGAGAAAAAGAGTTATGATAAAGATATTTACCATATTTGTTATAAGGATTCATTACGGGTTCATGAAGGGTTTTATTAGTCAAAGATTTTGTTACGTGACAATATAATGTATATAGAAGAAATTCCGGAATGTAAATAACTTGCGCAACTAGATTAGTCATTAAATTATGTTATTAACTTCGTAATATTAAATATATTTAGGTAGGTGAATTAGGTTTAATTTTATTCCATTGATCGGCTGCATACTCGTGGTAAATGATTGTACAGTTTTCCCACGGTAGTAGATAATTGATTGTTTGGTAAATCGGGTGATGATCAATTTTTGAAGTCATCAACAGTCATAATACAATGTATGTAAATGATGTCTCTAATAATAATAATAATAATAAGTTATTTAGCATAAGACGGTTTATCATAATATTCTATACTATACCCATTTTCAATAGCTTAATACTCATCCATTCATAGTTAAGAATTATACATTTACCTAGTTAGGAGTTAGTACACATAGATAAAATATATTCGCATTCATTAAATAATAAGGATAATGTCTAAGGCCTCATATTTTATATTCTATTTGCTTTATATTTCATATTATTTTGTTGATATCCCTATTCTTTATTAGTTTACCTTCCATGATTAATACAATTATAATCTTATCATAGGTGTATTCAGTTTAACTGCTTCCGTTTTAGTTCACTTAATATAATTCAGTGATGGAGATTTCCTGCTGGAATACAATAATGGATAGAAATTTTCATAGCTACGGAATGTACATCAAGCGTGTGTCATTGCTCTCCGATGGCTCGCTAGCGTTGCAGTTTCAACCATTATTATCTCTCGACTACTATTCTCAATCGTAGTCGATGTAGAATATATTCTCAATCGTAGTCGATGTAGAATAGTATTGCCTATTGAATTGCTTTATATTGTTAAAAATATATTGCACTCTCAACTCTATAGTAATGATAGTTAGATTTCAATACATTCAGCTGAGTGAAAAAGTTTCATCCTTTACTATTCAAACGTACTTCATATTTTACAACAGCAGAGTAACATAGAACCAATTAAAACTATGATGTCTTTTAAACGTTTTCCCTTGTTAGAGTTTGCCAAGAAAATAACCAGGGACTCAATAAAGTGATTGAAGTATTCAAGATTATTATACTCGGTCCGTCTTTAGTACCTACTCAAAAAGTGGACACGCCCATATTGTTTTGTCCTGACTCTTGCCACAGTTTTAAAGACTCTTGCCCAAATCTCAATTAGTTATACATTTTGCTGAATTTCGGAATGATTAAAGAGATTTCTTTTGAAGAGGGCCCGCTTCAAATTGGATCCTACTATCAATCCAGAAATTCGACTCTCCAAATCATACAGAATGCCTCTATGGTAACATATCCTGATTAGATTTCTTTTTGCGTGTTTCACACCGTAAGGAAGGGGAGTGTGCCGAGCACTCGTTTTAATTCAGGCCTTTTCCCAAGTTATAATAGTAAATTTAATACTCTATAGACTAGAGTCATTATTGTAAGTGAGTTAGCGAAATAAATTATTTTCTCTCTCTATTATGAACGGCCATGACTTCGAGTTTCCCATGATAGATATTTAAAAATTGTGGCTCCGAGTCGTCGAGGAATGTAGATTATGGAATTATCTCTAAAACTTAGCCTTCTTGTCGCGACATAAAGTGCGATAAGTTGGAAAACAGCAAGCATTGAAATTATAACAAACTACCGATTTTGCAGTTACTATTTGGTCCAAAGGCTCTAGAAGCCACGCGACGATTGGTCAAATTGATTCCTTTCGCCCAATAGGAGACCTGTTTCTAAATACAGTAGTGGGGATTCCCCAGCCGCCAGACCAGATTACGTTTCGGAGGACACTTTGCTAGGAGCACTACGAGAGTAAAGATGTAGTCATTATGTTTCGCCCTTTTTGGGCAGGTTTATAAGTTTATTTCAGTAGTTAATGTAGGAGCTAGTTTTATTTTTTATTAATGTTTAAATTTACTAGTAGTGCCATGTCCTGAAAGGTTCAATTGTGTTTCTTCATCATGTACAAATAATTGTTTCTTCAAATAACCGCTAAGGTACGTAAAATAAGGTTAAAATATAATTTAGGGAATTTAATTGATTGAAACTTCCATAAGAGTATTGAATTAATTAAGCCTGTTATTTTTCAAGTTAATAATATTGATTGAGAATAATCCTTTTGATTTTATTAGTGATGGAAGATAATTATAATTTTTTTTCTACAGAAGTATAGAAAGTTTTCAGTTACGTTACATTTGAGTTATTGTTTCTGGAGATATATTATCGTAGAGTATTGCTGAAAGTCAGGAAGATAGCCTTTAAATTGGAATGAAACTTTTAAGAATTGTTCATATTGAGTTTATGACATTTTTAATTTATATTTTTCAGACTCTGTTTTCTTATGCCATTAAGGCTTTTGAATGATTTAGTAAATTTTTTATGATAGAAAAAAGTTTTTCTTCTCCAGGAAATTAATATTAATGAATGTTCAAATTTTAATACAATTTAAATTATTTTCTATGTGTCTACTAATTTTATTTAATTAAAGGTAAAAACTATCCACAAGATGAATCTTATAAGGCAAACATTATCTTCCTTAAAGTGAAATTTTCAATATTTTTTTCTTTTATTGTGTTATAAGTGTCTTGTTTTATTAGGTGATAAATTCATAATTTCAGTTGATACTAGTTTTTGGACTTGTATTTGTAGGTAAATCAAATCATAAACTCTAGAATGTTCATTTTTAATTAAGGTTCTGAGCAGTTTTGGGCGAATGCCCGTTATTTACACTTGGATTGCGTCCTATAGTTCATAAATAATAAATAAAATAAATGTTGGCTGGCGCACAAGTTTCCAACAATACTAGCCGAGCTACTATATGAAAAATTACATTCGATTTCGCAAACCAAACAAAAAATATCATATAAGTTAGCATCATTTCAATTTGAATTATTTGTGAAGAAAGATCCCTTAATTCTGATAAAAAGAATCAGTAGTTTAAAGATAAAAATCTATATAAAATGAGGATTCAAATAGTATGAGAGAATTTAATTAATTGTAATCAATAGATAACTCCTGTTTTAGCTTTTGATGAATTGTAGGAAGAGTTAGAAATTAATGCTGTAATACATTTATTTACAGCGGTTCATGTGTGTCCCCTAACCAACTTCTTGTACTACCACCCCTTTGGTTCCGCAACTTTATGTAACACCGCTTCAAGACACCCATTCAGACGACAGGTCTAGGGACGTAAGAGGACGTCGCCGTCAAGCCAAATTCAACCGGTAAAAGCTCACCGCCAAAAACAAGGTACTGTATCCCCGACGATAAAGCAACGTACAGACCAACGAAAGTGCAGTGTAGTGAAACAAAGGTTCATTCGAGAATGTCAATCAAAAGTGGGGATTCAAAATTATTATGAAATGGGTTATATGGGTTACTATCGACGAAACTTGGGTTCAACGGGCTTTTCTTTCTTGAGTAATTTTATGTTGAAATTGAATTGTTATTTGATGTCTGATATTGTTTGGTTTTGTGACGTATTGCTATCTAATCGGGGATAGTAATGCGCCCCCGAATCAGATGAAGAATGTCACCAAAGTAACATGAAATTGTTGTTTCTGTTGTTCTATTTTAGTTGCCAATGTTTATTGAAGCTGTTTGTATTTTTCAATTATTTCAAATTGTAGTGTTTTTCTATAGTATAAACCTATTAAATCAGGCATGGCAAGATTAATTGAAGTTTTCTTGACTCTAGCCCATTCACCTACATGAATTAGGTATAGACTCAGGTATTTTCTAGATGTGTCGGCCTATTTCTAAATTCTAAATTTTATTCAAAATTATCTTCTTTGGCACAGTTTGCAAGTTATATAAATATTTTAGCTACAAAAGCCAAAGTTTCAAAATAAAATTATTTTTCAAAATCGATTTGAGCTAGACTATATAGCTGTATGATAACATAAAATAATGATGAAGATTGATGTTATTCTTTACTGTACCGTACCAGGTTCCAGGTAAGACAAACAAATTTGGGCTGCACTTTAGTATATGGGCCGAGGAATCTAGCATTGAGACCTACATAGATCGATAGAGGAGATCAAGACGAGATCAACCATGTATAACATTGTTGTCGATTTCCAAGGATTAGCTGAAAAAACATGGCGGAAAGTTCAAAATTTTTATATCAATTTTTATTTTTAATAATTTTTTTATGGCTACAATATGTTTTAAACTAGTGCAATATTATGTAAAATTTGACGAGGAATGAAATTTGACAATGAAACTAATCTCAGGTTCGTAACTTCAGTAGTTTTTGAAATATTGCAAAATATGTGCAGAAAAGTGCAAATTTTTTGCTTTTTGCTTGTTTTCATGATGATTAATGGGTATTTTAAACTATTGGATATAGTAGAATCATAAATTCTAAAGGAAAAATTTCCAGTCACTTGATAGCTTAAACTCAAAATTCTTTGAGATATTTGGGAAAATAAAAAAAATGCACACTCAATACTCTTCAATTCTCATATTTATTTATTTTTTTACTATTAGTGACTACTAAATTGGCTAAATCTCATTGGGATTTTTGCAGGGAATTCATTAAAATAGATTTGAGGTTAGAAAATTCTATAGATTATTAAGATAGGTATTTGGAATAAATACAAGAAAATGTAGTATTTTAGCTTTAGAAGAGTTCAATATGTTTGCATAGGCATAGTGCAGACCGATATTGAGGATCACATTTTATTCAGCTTCCAATGCAATTCAGAAGCTTTAAAAGATTGTAAAAATAATTGAATCAAATCAAGCTTTCCCAACCTAAGCTTTTCCCAAACCTAGTTTTTCCTAACCTAAGCTTTCCCCAATCTAAGCTTTACCTAACTTAAGCTTTTTCCAAGCTAAACTTTTCCTAACCTAAGTTCTCCCTAGGTAGCAAAAAATGGAGTTGCAATATTTTTATTTGCCCAAATATCGCGAACAATTTTAATCGTTAAACAAGTTAATCGACAACAATGTTATACATGGTTGATCTCGTCTTGATCTCTATCGATCTATGTAGGTCTCAATGCTAGATTCCGCGGCCCATATACTAAAGTACAGCTCATACTTGTCTACATATTACAAGAATTACTCTATTATAATATATGCTTTTATTACCGTTATAATAACAGTGGTGGAAGAGATAGAAGAACAGAGTTTTCGATTCTCTGTCTACTGTCTTCTATAAAGGATATCTGATGTAATATTAACTTTTCATTCTTGTTTGAAATAACTAATCATGTTTTATTCCTCAGGAAAAAAAATAATGATTGCAGGAGGTTTGTGGCATAAGGTAATCAATCCATCCTGAATGGAGCAAGTCCCTAGCTTAAACTCTTAACTTGTTTACAATTTTAGTTTTTTCTCTTCCCATTCATATCCAACACTTTCTTATTTTTTAGAAAACATGAAGTCTGTAGTAATCTACCCCCATGTCAGTGTAGAGAGGCCTGTTCATGAAGACACAAAATCATTCGACGGTGAGTAATGCGTTACTTGATCATTGGTCTTAGAGATGAACAATAATTATTATTCGGAAATATCTACAATCCATTAAACGAGTCTCATCCCCAAACAAGAACATTCAAACTTGTTTCACTTGCCTGCCAATTTGAAACTGTCTGATTATATTACTCGTATGCCCAGTTTCTAGGCCATTCATTAAATCTAATGGACCATTGAATCTTGGACACCACTTATTAAATCTAACTCGACCATTAAACCTATTAATTGTTTTGTCAGTGATTATGTTTAAGAGGGTGTATGATTTTAAATTGAGTTGGTAATTGACTAAGAACTCAATTTCAAATCAAACATCTCTCAACTTATGATGCAAAATTCCCTGAAATTCAAGATCAGAAACATTTATTCCCAGGGAGTTGATTCCCAAAATTCATAAATGCCCGGGAGTTTATGATTATTTTGTATGATAACTAAGAAAACGCCTTTTTTAACTAAACTTAGGCTATTGATAATCTTATAAAAAAGTTATATTGAAATGATTAGAATAAATAATTATTTATAATAATGATTAGAATAAAAAAAAATTATTTATCACTTCTTGATTAGTGTGAGGAGGAATAAGCATTCATTTTCTAATAATTTAAGGCTACGCGCCACGCTTTTGGAAACTTATTATTGGTTCCATTTCGAAGGTATTTTGATTTGAATTCTATCAAGATACTTGAATAGATCATATTTCCAAGGAAAAAATATTTTCATCATTTTTTCGTTTTGATATTAGGCGCTTTAAAAGCGCATAACGTTCAAATATTGGGAAAGATACATCCTCAAAGTATGAATTTATTTGCTATCATTTATGATGTAATGGATCTGCCCCAAGATTTGAACTTTTTGCGCTTTCAAAGCGCCCAATATATCAAAAAGTAAAAATGATAAAAGTTTTTTCTTGAAATTAGTCAAATCTAAATAAATTGATAGTATACAATTCGTAATACTTTGATAATTTGCCAGTAAAAAGAATCAAAAAGCGTGGTGCACATCCTTGATTATTGTATACTTCCATGTTATGTCTTGTAAATTAAATCTGTTATACTCATATTCCTAACAGTCAAGTAAGCTTAGTCAACAAAATATTGGGTTTACTTCGTCTTGAATTGCTCAAGAAGTTGAATTTTGGGTTTACTTCGTCTTGTATTGCTCAAGAAATTTAATTATGATAAATCATCTATTACTTGAAAAGAAGCTCACAATAATTTTAACCCAAAAATAAAATAATAAAGAACATACTAGAATGTTCGCTCCTTCAAAATTTCATTACTGTAGTATGTGAATATTTCATTTTTTGTGATAATAATGTGTAATATTCTTTCTACGAAGGCTTGGTTTTGAAGCATCTAAATTTGAAAATATTTTAGGGCTGAAAATTTTGTGAAGTGAAGAACTACAAGACGACATATTTCGGACTATGTGTAACTTTATCCAAATTTGGGAGAGGAACAGCACAGGGTTACCTTATTTTTCCTCTCCCTATCATTTTCATGATATACTTATTATGATAAAGAATAAAGAAGGGGACGCTTTGCTTTAATTGAATTAGTAAAATCGATAGTATTTAATTAATACTATCTAACTAACCCAACTTAATTCATCGATATAGGTGATCACTGGTTCACTCAACGTAAAGTCTAGCCAAATTATATAAAAAATTGATGTAATTTGTGAGCTATTTACACTGCTTTTTTGAATGGATGATTTATTTATTATGATTGTCAAATGTGATTGAAATTGATAAATAATATAAACTATTTTAATGCAATTTATTCCGATGGTTTCTTGGGCAGAGAAATATTACCCAATCATAAGTTTCTTCCCAATGGGAATATTCCCGACTTACATTACTACCCTGAAAATCAGAACTGACTACCCTGGAAATCTCCCCGTCTACTCACTACACCATGTTCGTACCTCGCTTTGTTCAAGCAAATCAGTCTTAGCGCAAAACGCCTATAATATAGTCCAATACAAACAGAAGAGATGTAGCACCAAGTCCATTCTGTTTCCATTGGACCATATTTCTATATTTCTAGAGGTGTGAGAGTCCTCTACGCCACTTTGGTGTGAATTGGGTCTTATGCTTAGTGAACTGTTAGTAGAAGTATATTACAACATATTTATTCTACCACTCCTACCTATCGCTACAACTTGAACATTTTAAATGTTATTTTCAAATTTCATCAACTCATTTTTTATCATTCGATCAATCAATAATTCGTTTGTTTTTTTCTCTTTCAGACACCAAAACATATTACACAGTGTAGATGGACGGATAGAAAGCGTGAACATCAAAAGCCATCGTGTGTGTTACCCAGTTTCCATTCTGCATCTAACAATAGCAACAAAGCATCCAACATCATAACTTTATTATTATATAGTCCAGGCAATGAATACTCAAAAGAGGGTATAGAGAGAAAAGTTTGGAAGACTATTTGACCCCGCAATTTCGTTTTGGGTATTAAGGAGGTAAAAATATCCCCACCCCTACCCCTTGTGCTAAGGGGGTGGGGTGGTTCAAAGGTACAATTTTTTGGTTTCTCGCATATAACTCGAAAACTATGTATCTTACGGACATAACTGTTACATACAAAAGTAAAGCTTATATAATTTCCTACAATATTCATCTCACAACTTTTCTAGTTTTCGAGATATCCGCTCTCAAATGTGTGACATTTTTGAAGAAAACACGTTCGCCTCCAATTTTTTTCTATTTCTACTCTTATAACTTTTTAAAAATTGATGGGAAAAATCAATGCAGATTATGAGCTCATAGAGCCTCTTTCAGGGCTTATAACTCTCCAACAATGCATTGTAAAAATCATTGCTTTTCGTAGGTTTGTAGAGCATTAAATTCTCTTTGAAATAGTGTATTATTTCACTATTCAAAGTTTCTGTTTCATTGTTATAGCAACTTTAATGTAGGGGATGGAATTTCCAATGCTGCAACATTATTCATTTGGCAATGACATTTGAAGCGGGTGTCTGTGACACAATTTTTGACGTTGCAGCTTAATTTTGACTAGTTAGTAGATTAACATAGCAAAAGTGCACATCTTTATCCCCTCTGTTGAAGGTTTGGAACCGCTGAGTTGACACTAGTTGCAATATTGAAAATGTTGCTACATTGCACTATCATTCTTGATCATTTGTTACATCACACAACTATTATATGAATACTTTGTATTGTTGTAACCAACTTGAATCAATTGACAATTCCTTTTTACTGCTTATTCAAATTTACTATTTGTAAAACTATATTTACAAATACTTTACTATATTTACTATTTGTTATTTTTGATTTTCATTAAAGGTCCTTTTTCCTACTTAATGCAGTCATAAAACTTTTAAGGTCATTTGTAAAGTGCCACTTATATCAATAAATGCAATCATTTGCTATTGTTACATTGTATTACAATTTCTTGGCGTCTACCTTGCTACCAGGTATTTAGTAGTTTTATGTGAGTTTGGGTAAAGGTATTGACAAACAACATGAACAACATCAGCCATCTATAAATTATATTTATTATTTAACATGCATTTCATTCAACTTAGTATACAGTCCACTTGAAGTCCCTCATACCAAACACATCAGATACGGTACATAGTTTTTGAGTTATATGTGAGAAACCAAAAAAATGTTACCTTTGAACCACTCCCACCCCCTTAGCACAAGGGGTTGGGGGGGGGACTTTTGATATGTTTACTCCCTTACTACCCTAAACAGAACTGCGGGGTCAACAAGTCCTATTAGACCAAGCTATTTAGACCAATTCTTTGTCATCAAGCTCTCTATTCTGTTGCTTTACAAAAGAACAGTAACTTTATATAGAAAACTATTTGTTGAGAACTTTGGTGTAAATGCAGCAGCTTCAGCATTTATCCTTATCCATAAAATTATATTGTTGTACTTGAGTATACTCTTCATTTTTAACTACCCTATGTCGCACCTGGCTATTCCATTGGCTGCGAGCGAAATAGTAACAACTATCAACAGTATATAGCTGGCTAGTAGAATTCCATTAGCTTCAAAAGTTTGAACATGTCAACAATTCATTCGGGCTACTGAGACAAATGCGCAGGTACCAAAAAATAAATTTGTAATGGAATAAAAAAAAGGTAGGTACGGTAATGGAAAATTAAGTGTCACTGTTTTGATAGAAGCTATACAAGCATTGTTTTAATTGTCAGGTGTGACACAAGGCTTGCTATAATAATTCTAATCTGAAACAAATAATAGCTATAATACTTTGAAATCATTATAAAAAATACTGTATTTCCCACAGAATAGGCAATGTCATTATTTTTAGTCACTTTGGGTATGCCTAGGCCTGTATTTCTAATTTTATTTTTTGCAAAATCTCAAATTTATTTTTTCTTCATTTATAATTATTATACAGTATATAATCTTCAATTCCATCATGATACATTACATTAATTCCAATAAGTTAGCATATTATTATTATATTAAATTGATGGTTAGCTGTCACAGGAGAATAGAAAGGCTATTACGTATATCTATGACTCAGTACGGTAACCAATAACAAATAATAATAATTAGTCTATTGGTTAAGTTAATAAAGATTTTATAAAATAAGAATTTCTATGAAAGTTAATGGTAGGCCTACTATTACTTGATTTCTATATTCAGGCATTAATATAAATTATTATGAAAATTCATTATTCGAATCATCATTTAACTATTTTTCTTGACGAATAAAATATGATTGATTATTTTGAACAAGTCACCAGGATCTTGGATTCAAATATGAATTACAATACAATACCGTATATTGTGTATTTTCAATAAGAAATTTAGATCTCTCAACATTCATGGGAAGTTGAAGGACAGTGATGGTTTTTCTTCTTGAAGTATACCTTTGGACATTCAATAAATAAATGTATCCATCGTCAACAAGCTCTCAGACAAAACAACGTTTTTTGTTGAACTTGAGTAGAGTTTCTAATTGAAGCTTCAAAAATTGTACGGTATTCAGTCTATTTCAAGAAAGTTCTCATTCTTTTACGTTAGGGCCAGATCATATTCAAATTTATTACAAGAACAATATTAAGCATTTCTTTTACCAATCGAAGAGCTTCCTGCTTTGCCGACTCTAAAAACGCTCAACTGGCCCTTGTATTGTTGATAAATAACCCGCAACATTAAACTTGTTCATACAGCCAAGCCATACTAATTTATAAACCTACGGTACGAATTACTAACAAGATTATCAGATATGTTTACTAAAGTAAAATCCTCTATTCTTCATGTTTTCAATAAAATTGCTTATTATATTCTTTGTTGACCGCCAACACAAATCTCATTACGGGTAGTCTATGATAATTCGATCAAGAATTCCTCAAGACACATTTATGATGTTGGTTATTCTACTAAGATTCAAAGCTGAAATAAGCAAATATCCTTTTTCTATATTATTTTCAATATTATTATAGATGGTAGCCTACTTATATCAAGTTTTCTTTAGTTCATGGTTAGCATACAGTATTTGAATTTGCCGGTTAAGCCAACTTGATAATAGTGTTTGAAAAATTTCAAAATAAAGGAGAATAAAGAGTTAATCTACTGATGAATGTCTTTTTTCAATCTGAAGAGACTCATCAATGATTGATTTAAACAAGTTTTCATTATAAAATAAAAATATCTTCAATTTGAAATTACAAAACAAATCAAGCTGGCCATGTTGTCAGCATTCCAAGTTCAGCTTATCAGGTATATTCCAAATTCCACTTCTATGGTTAGGTCAATTGGTGGTTGAGATTGTTTTTTGTTGGTTATGTTGATATAACTACTTTGATATTTTTAATTTATTATGCCGTTAAATCGACAGTTTTAAAAGAAACTGTTGGATATTGGTTAATGTTATAAATGTGTAAAATGGTATATTATTTACAGCTTAACATGCAACCCGAGTGCGCTATAATGTAGGGATCTTTTCTACGGTACTTTTTTGTTATTAACTACAATTTTTAATTTATAAAATATATCCAAATCATGTAAGTAATCATACAATAGTTACAATTCATTTATTTATTTGCTTTCTACATTTTAGTTGATATTATAATCATTAAATTATTAACTAGTCTTTGGTAACAATTTGTTGGGATAACATGCATTATAAAACATGCTTTAGATTTTATAACATCTACAATGATAACAAGATAAATACATGTCCAAGTTAGGTTCTACCTTAACTTTGCTAATAATAGAATAACTTGAAGTTGAATTTTGGTATCCACAGTTCCGTATCTTCTGCACGTATTACCGTATTGTAATATTATTGATATCAAAGCACATAAATGTTCTGTTTAATACCTTAATACCTTCAGCTTCATCCATTACCCACAATTGTGGGATCGATGGCGTCAAAAAATCAAAACACGTACAAACACATGAAAAAAAAAAACTGTAACAGTTCAGATGGCAGTGATCCAGTGCTCATGCTCTCAATAAAAATTCAAATTATCACTCATAAATTCGTTCACACTGTAGTATGCCTTTGCACACAGTAGCTTCCGGACGGTTCTCCTGAAGGCGGCCTCATCCAATTGCTTCACACTATTAGGCAGCTTGTTGTAAAATTTCAGGGCTGAAATCCTGTAACTGGCCTGTGATCGGTGGAGGCGTCTCCTGGGGATATCCAACAGCTCACTGCGCCTGGTGTTGTGGCGGTGGATGTCACTACGGGCAGCTAGAGTATGCTGTATCTTCTTGACATACACCAAGCACAGGAGGATGTAATGGCTGAAGACAGTCAGTACACCAAGGCGAGCAAAGATGGGCTTGCAGTGGGCAAGATGATCGCTGCCTGTTATAATTCTTATAGCCCTCTTTTGCAGTCTCAGCACATCAGCAGCCCCCGCTGAATGACCCCACAGAAGCAAGCCATAGGTAATGTGGCAATGGAAGAGCGCATGATACATCATTATCAGGTACTTCTCAGTCACCAGGCCCCTCATCTTGAGCAGCAGAAAGCAAATGCGGGAGAGTCGACTGGTTACTTGCTGTATATGATTGTTCCAGCTGAGTTTGCTATCCAAGACAAAACCCAGCAGCTTCACTGGATTCTGAGGGTCACGCGGCTCACGTGACAAGCTGCAGATGATCCTTTGGGTCTTGTCCTCATTCAGCTGGAATCGATTAGCCAGGAACCATGAAGTGGCAGACTGAAGATGCTCCGCAGATGCCTCCAAAACCCGCTCAAGCTCAGCACCCGATGACAGTAGAGATGCATCATCCGCGAACATCAGAGAGGAACCGTGGTCGTCGAGGTCATTTATCATGACAAGAAACAGTGTAGGCCCCAGCACCGATCCCTGAGGAACACCAAAAGTTACCGGAAGTGTCTGGGAGTCAGCACCACTGAGGGAGACAAGCTGAGTCCTTCCAGAAAGGTAAGAGCCCAAGATGGAAAGGGCAGAGTCTCTAAGACCATAAAAGCTCAGCTTTCTAAGAAGAATGCCATGGTCCACGCAGTCAAAGGCTCGGCTCAGATCACAAAGAGCAAGAGCAAGAGACTCACCATCCTCGAAGGCAGCATCAATCCGCTCAGCCACATGGTCGACTGCACCCACTGTTGATCTCCCAACTCGGAAACCAAACTGCATGTTGGAGAACAGGCCATTCTCCTCGAAAAAAGCCTCCAGCTGAGGCTTTATCACTGCCTCAATCACCTTGCCAAAGACAGGAGTTATGGAGATTGGCCTGAAGCTACGAAGGTTCTCACGATCACCCTTCTTGAAGACTGGGACAGTTCTTGGGTTTCCAGATAGGCAGTGTCGGAATTCTCAATAAAAATAACCTACATGGTCATTCACGCTGTGGAGGTGCTTGACTCCCAAAAAGAGGTTCACTGTAAAACTCCTGTAGTGAGTAGAGTGGCTTTTCCAGGAGTTTACTTTTCAGAGTGGTATAGAACCAAGAGTTCGGTGTTTCCTGAATTGGTCTAGGAAGGCTGTTAAAAAATCTTATTGCCTGCGAAGGAAAGCTATTGTAATTCCCCGCCAGTCGGCTCCGGGGTACCTCCAGTCTAGTGGCATGTCGTGTATTGTGGCTGTGTATATCACACCTTTTTTGAAACTGCACCAGGTTCTTCTTGATATACATAAGCGAGCACAATACATATTGACTGTACACTGTGAGTATCCCAAGATCCCTAAATAGTGGCCTGCAGTGATCCCTGAAGCCGGAAAATGTCACTATTCTCAGAGCCTTCTTTTGCAGTAGCAGCACATCGTGGACAGCTGGTGCGTGACCCCACAGGAGCAATCCATAAATGATATGGCTGTGAAACAGCGAATGATAGGCCATGACAAGACTTCTCTGATCCACCACACATCTCAGCTTACGAAGGAGGTACAGCACTCTGGACAATTTCCTGCATACTTGATTCACATGATGATTCCAGCTCAATCGCTCATCCAACCAGAGTCCTAATAGTTTTACTGGATCTGATACGACTGGCTGTCTTTTCAATGAGCAAACCAAGATGTTTGTTTTATCCTCATTTAATTTGAGCTTGTTGGCAAGAAACCACAACTTAGCTACTTCTAAGAGTCTGGCGGACTCCTCCTTTGCCTGTTCCACAGTGACACCTCTGGCAATCAAGGTGGTGTCGTCCGCAAAAAGCACTGCCCCCTGACCGCTTGAGAAGTCGTTCATGAGTAATATGAACAACAGAGGGCCCAAAACCGAGCCCTGTGGTACTCCATGCTTAACGCCTCTCAGCCTCGAGCCAGCACCTCTCAGCTGCACCACCTGTTTTCTATTATCCAGATAGGATATCACTGTCTTAAGGACCTTGCCACCCAGACCATATTTCTCCAGCTTTCCAACCAATATCCTGTGAGGTACGCAATCGAAGGCCTTGCTAAGGTCACACAATGTGAGGGCAAGGGATTCACCATCCTCAAAACTTCTCTGAATGTTTTCTGTCAAAGCCAGGAGAGCACTAGTTGTGGATCGTCTGTTTCTAAATCCATGTTGCGATGATGACAGCAGCCCATTCCCCTCAAAAAAGTTGGTCATCTGCATTTTCATCTCTGTCTCGATCACCTTTGAGAAGATAGGCACCATGGAGATTGGCCTGAAGTTTGCTGGATCACTGGTCTCCCCCTTCTTGTGAATTGGCACTGTTCTTGCTGTCTTGAGACAGTCTGGAAACCTTCCTGCCACAAAACAGCTGTTAATGGCTGCAGCCAATGGTTCAGCTATTTGTTTTGCTGTTGCCTTTAGCACAAAGGTTGAAAGTCCATAGATATCCTGAGACCTGGAGTTTTTCAGGTTTGAAACAATTTTGGTCACACGGTCTGCACTCACCAGCTTCCAGTCCATCATCTGCTGTTGCACCTGTCCTACATTATTCATGGGATTTGAGCCACAGTCAGGCAACTCCTGCAGAATGTTTTCTGCCACACTAACAAAGTAATTGTTAAAGTCATCTGGATTGAGAGGTGATTCCATTTGAGGTTTCTTTGGGCGATGGGTATTTATAATGTCCCAGGCTGCTTTGCAGTTATTATCAGCAGACATTATAGTCTCTGACGTGTAGTTTCTTTTTGCCATGCCAACCTGAATCCTATACTCTTTTTTTTGTTTTTGGTACTGGTTCAACCAGTAGTTTTTATCTTCAGGTGTCGCTGCTGTCTTGTACTTATGATGAAGCAGTACCACTAGGTTCTTCACCTGGGCTAGAGTTTCATCAAACCATGGCCTATTTGCAGTTTGAGTTCCTCTTCTGCTGTTTCTCGAAACCTTTCTCATGGTCTTTGGGAATACTGTGTTGAAGACATTAACATAACCAGCCAACAGGATATCCAACATGTATTCTTGCTTTGTGAGTCCAAAAACCTCCGTCCAGTTGATGCCCTCAAGCTTCCTGCAAAGAATGGGAATTCTTTCTTCTCTCACCACAATGGAGTAGCTGATGTAGTTGGCCTTCCACGGTTCCTGAGTTTGTTCAGTCTTATGCAAATTTGCTTGAAGAACAACAGCGCTATGATCGGATATGAAGGGATCAACCACTCTGGTAGTATACTCCCAGGAGTTCAAGTTGGTTATCACAGTGTCCAGACAAGCATCACCCCTCGTGGGACAAAGACTTCCAACAAATAGATTGTGACTTCGTAATAGGTTGACAAAGATATCTCTCTCCTTGGATGGAATTTCAAGGTGTACATTGAAGTCACCACCAATGATTATTCTGTCTTGCTGCCTGCTCAAGATGAAGGACAAAAATTCATCGAGAAGCAGTGTGAATCCTTCAAAATCTCCATTTGGTGGATGGTACACTGACACAACAATGATATGATAGTCCACCAGCTCCACCGCTGCAAGCTCCAATGTGCACTCCTTGCAATAATTAGTAACCTCTACTATTTTATATTGCAGTTTCTTATTCAAGTAAATTGCAGCACCCCCATTTTTATGAAGATTCCTGCAGTAGATGCTGGCTAGGCTGATTGTGCCGATATTTCCATAGAAATTTGACTCCTCTTCTTTCAACCAGTGCTCTGTGATGCACATAATGCTGGGCTCCATTTCGTCCACAAAGAGGTCAAGCACATCGAGTTTTGTTCTGAGGCACTGAATGTTTAGAACTATAATGATTACATCCTCTGGTTTTCTTTGCTTGTTTTTGAAAGGTGTCACTATTTCAGTGTTCCCCCTTGCCCCCTCTTGAATAAAAAACGCCTGAGTGTCACATACTTCGGCCATTTTGTGCTGTCCAGGATTGCATCCTTATAGTCAAACTCAACTCCAAGCTTGAAACTGCAGTATGACTCACTTTTAGTATCTAGCTTTTCAACTGTGAAGTTAATTCCAGGAAAATTATTTGTTAGAAAAGTGTCTACATCCTTATCTGTTGTTCCCTTTTTAATTTTACCCAAGTGAAACCATGCTTTTTTTTCGCCTGTCAATGTACAGCTCTGTAATGCATCCAAGCTGGATGAGCATGTCCCAATCAGTAAATTTTTGTCAATAGGTCTTTTTTTGTTAGTTTTAACTGCATTGGCGAAGTTCAATTTATTACCTTTATTATCAAGCTGAGTAGTCCTTTTTGTTTTTTTTGTTACCATTTTCCAGGTAGCTTCGTCATTTTTAGCCTTGTTTGGTGAGTTGCTAAGGCTAAGTTTGCCTGGGTTATCTTGAGTAACACATATATTATCACACACATTTACACATAAATTATCACAGGGGTTATCACAGTTCAAGTTACAACTAATAGCAAGACCAACAGTCTCTTGTTCTTTTGGTATTTCGTCTGTGTTTGAAGGTTTATCTTCAATACTAAAAACAGAGCTGTCATTATTTACACTTATTGTGTTCTTATCTGAAGAAACTGTCATAGCATGCGACCTACCTTCCTTCTCAACGACAATACGGTCGGTCAGTTTATTATTTACATCTTTCACTATTTGGCCTGCAATTTGAATTGAAGTAGGCCTACTACTGTCACTACCCTTTTCAAGTTTTCTAACTCTACCGCTTAAAGATGCGAGATTAGCACTTAACTCTCCAATAACATCGAGAATTTCACTAAGAGTTTCATTTTCGAATACTTTTCCGTGATTTTTTATGTCCTTTTTATTGACACTTAAGTTACGATCTTCCAGATCGTGTGTTTTCAGGATGTTGGTCACCCTAACCTTACACTTTGAGCAGTACCAAACAAAACCATCACTAAGACCCTGAATCTTGCGGTATTCTGTGTAAGAAATTTTTAAACAGCCGATATGATGCCAATTTTCACAAAATCCCTCACAAAAAAGAGCCTTTTCCGAATCTAAAACTAGATTTTTGCACACTCCACAGCATGAATCCTGCAGTTCGTCGGCCGGTGCCATCTCGATCTCCTAGGTGTCAGGGCTACCTGATGGGCAATTGACTATATAGCTTCCCGAATCAGAATAAGCACAATTGACATAAACGCTCTATACCATGGGATATCTACTTACGCTATTGTTTCTCTATGCTAGTATTTTCTTGCTATAGGTTCTACCAAATTCTTCATAGAAATAGAATTCTTCATTGATAACACTGAAGTGCTCAGTTTTTATTTTGTATCCGCGCCAGTAGCCCTGGACGGATTTGGCCTGGCTCGGCTCGGAAGAAAATCGCCTACGCACTCACGGATTTTGCCCGAGCCGAGCCGAGCCGAGCCAGGCCAAATCCGTAGGTGTGTAGGGCCCTTTAAAGGTAAAAGGTTAGGCTAGATGTTAAATTTTTGCTTTTAAATGGTAACGTGCTGGTCCTGGTATTATTCAAAATGTATTGATAATTTTACATAATTAATACACAAAACGAAAACTTAGGAGTTCTATCAAAAATAGAAAACCATGTCTTACAGCCAAAATCCAAATTTTCCATCGTAATAACGTTTGAGGCCAAACCGATCAAATCAATACTTTGGATCACAATGTTATACCAGGGTTTTTGTAGGAATCTTTAGGGATCTTCCGGAGTCAGCAGATTGTGAGTGATGTGGAATGCAAACGTTCCACTATATTACCGATGAGTGCCCACTATATAGGTTGCCAACTGGGGCTGCAGGTCTCCTCATTCTTAGTCCAGATGCTCTCCAGTGGCTGAGTGACCTGGAAGTACCGATCTAAAAGCTATTCAACTGGCAAGCATATAATTTTTATTTTTCTTGACGACTATTTTCTAGTGAGCATTGTGCTGTTTTCCCCCCGATCATACGAATATTTTTGTTCTATCAGAATCACCCCTTATATTTAAGGATTCTCTAGTGGGGGGGGGCTCTTATAAGGTTACTTCAAGGATCAAAATTTCAAACACTCACTCATAACTTTGATACAATGATTGGATTTTCTCGTAACACATCTCTTCAAGCTCGTCTCTTCTCAGCTCGTCAAGGCGGTCCAAAATCTAGTATCATAATGTAGAATTTGATAGAAAAATGGAATATTCTTAATTTTATACTAAAAAAAATGGCTATTCTCCATATTCAAAGCTGCGATTCTTGTGAAACACATCACATGAAAAATTCAAAATGTAGTGAAGGTTGTGAGAATTCTTCCCTTTTTTCACATTCAAAAATTACAGCCGGTTGAAAAAGTGGAGATTTTTATTTTTTTCTTATAAAATATTTTAATAACTTTCAGTTGTGTTATTTTCGGTCATTCTTGGTAAATTCAATAACTCAATTTAATCAACAATTTAGCCTACATTCTTCACGAAATTTTTTTTTCGATCAAAAGTAACACGAAGAAGTCATCCTCAAAATTTCATGAATTTATCTCTCACCGAATTTGAAATTATCTGTCTCAAAAAATCAAACTTTTGGCGCTCATATCTCAAAAAGTAATGATCGGAAAAAATTTTGTCCTGAGAAAACTTTGATAGCTTGGTATACAATTCAAAAAAAGTTTTTTCAGTCTTTTGCACAGCCTTTCTTATAAAAACAATAACATCTAGTCGCATTTACTTTTTGTAAATCAGAAAGCAAGTGATTACAAACGTCTAACCTTTAATAACTTTTCTTTTTCAGAATGAAGCTCAAGGATTCAACTAGTCGTGATATTCTGACCAAGTTTCATCATAGAAGAGTTGATGTTACTTATAGTGCAGATGCTGACTTCACACATATCAACATAGAAGGTAAACGTTCAAGTAATTGAAAATTACAATTACTTAGAGACACTTAACTTCATTTTTTGTAATTATCCAGAACGGACGCATCAGGTATTTTTCACTTTTTTTACTAATTTTTTTCAACCACATCCAAAAAGTCTTTTAAAACGAATGTCAGTTCATTGTTCAACACTCAAAACTCCAATGCAAAAGGAAAAGCTAATCTCGCCAAACCAATCCTAACCAAATCCTACTTGTGCGTAACCTACTATTTATAGTAAACACAAATTGGAGAGGCGGGTGATGGTGGCACCATCTATGAGTGAAATTGGTAAATTTCAAGCTTTAAATTGCATATGTTATTCTAAATAGAAGAGATGTGTCAATCATATAAAAAATTTATAATCAGGTTTTATTTATGTTTTAGAGAAACACAAACAAATACTCGTCACTTCTCCAATTACAACGGTTCAGTGAAGGCTTGAATTGGTGCTACCCTTTTCTTATTTTACTTTCCTTGCCCTATTACCGTAGGTAAGGAAAGTATTGCTTTCAGAAAAAATTAAGGTACCCCAATTTCTAAATTTCTATACGTTTCAAGGTCCCCTGAGTCCGAAAAAGTGGATTTTGGGTATTGGTCTGTATGTGTGCGTGTGTGTGTGTTATGAAAAGTTTAATTCTTATATGAAAGTGAAATATTATCTAAATGACATTAAACTTATACCAAAAGACTAAAGATGATGATCAAAGTGACCTCCGTTGTTCTTAATGCATATGTTCAGACGTCTTCTCATAGATTGTCGGACCCGTTCAAATATTCCAGGAGTCTGCTTATCATTCCAATTCCATTCAAAATCCTTAATCGGAGTTCTTCAATTGTATCAATCGGAGTATTGTATACTAATGTTTTCAAGTGTCCCTAAAGATAAAAATCCAAAGGATTCAAGTGTGGTGACCTAGCTGGCCATGGTACTAGCACACCTTGGCCTATCCATTGATTTGGATACCTGTTATTCAGGTGTTCGTGTTCACAAACAGCAACACTGAAGTGTGCTGGAGCTCCATCATGCATAAACCAAATGTATTGGCGCAACTGAAGAGGTACATCTTCAAGTAAGATAAATAGCTCCTCTCTCAAAAAGTTCAAGTAGATTATGCCATTAAACCTGGGAGAAGGCTCGAACAGAAGTAGATGATCTCCTATGATTCCTGCCCAAATGTTTACTGAAAACTGATGTCGTGGACGATTAGGATTGATGGCATGAGGATTCTCAGCTGCCCAAATATGTTGGTTGTGAACGTTAACGATAGCTGTTCTTGTAAAGTGTGCCTCGTCGGTAAATAAAACGGTTGTTTAAAAGTTTGGGTTAACAAATTTTTCTAAAAACCATCGGCAAATACCAGCACGGGGAATACAGTCTCGTAGCAATAGAGTATGAACTTTCTGGAGGTGGTATGGATGTAATTGTTGCTCTTTTAGTATCCTCCAAATAATAGATTGATTGACATTAAACTGCACTAACAATTCTCTCGTGCTCTTCTCTGGATCTTCATAAATTTCATTAAGAACATGTTCCTTCAACTCAACAGTCCTTGTGGATCGGGGTCTGCCTGTATAAATGTGCTCTTTGGATATCAAAAAGCATGTTTCAGACAGACGTTGATGAATAGTGGCAAAAAACCTCGAACTTGGTCATACTCGGTTAGGAAAGTTTTCTTGATACAAACGTCTTGCTTCACTTATATTACTGTGTCCCATTCCATACATTAAATGCACGTCAACTAATTCGGAGTATGAATAATGTCTAAAGTTACCTGCCCTTTTTTAACAAGTTAACACTCAACACAAAAAAGCAAAGTGAAATGGTTACAAATAACTGGTTAATAGATTAAACAAAAAACACAGCGCGATTACAGTATATTTTATTCAACTTTCATTGAAATTTAGTTTACACAGCTTACATAATTCTTTTCAGAATTAAATTCTCTATAATGTTTATCAAAAAATTATTTGCTTACTGGTCATTAATGAAAGTTATTGGGAATCAAACTTGGAAGTCTGTGTTTTTCTACTTGGATTTTTTGCATATATTTCAACTTTTTTCTCAAAAACTACTCACACTACAGCTTCCAGACTAGTTTTATTAAATTTTTCAGATATTTTTCCATATGAATCCAGCATAAGTTTTTCAAAAACTAGTCCCCAAACAATTCAGCATCGTTGTATTTCACCAGAGGAACTGAATTCCGGGCGAAATCTTTCACCCTATATAGCTCGCTAATGAAGCGTTTATGGATATATGTTTATAAGAACTTTTTTCTTATTTTCACCTCTACTATCACGTATTAAATTATTTTACCATAATTAAGAATCACCCTGTACATCTTGCCTCTGCAAGAAGTTGAGAAAAATAATATTCAAGTTCAAAATGCTGAGAAAAATTATAGACGAGAAATGCATGAAGATGTTCTACTATTCCTTAGTTCAGTCTTTGCTTACCTATGGAATTGTAGAATGGGGAGGAACAAACTACGTTCACCTCGACCCCCTTATGAAAGTGCAAAAACTAATAATTAAAATAATCAAGCAGAAGCCACCTCGTTATCCATCAGACCAGCTATACAATGAGTTTGGTGTAATGGACGCAAGACAACTCTACTCCCTAGAAATTATTTGCAGACTGCACAAGAACCCAGAAAGCTTTCAAAACAAACCACTGTCATAACACAAGAAATAGAAGCCTACTTATCACGAACGTGGCAAGGAAGGCAACATACCAACGACACTTAAACCACCTAGCACCAAAACTCCACAATTTACTTCCTGTACACATCAAGATAATAGAAAACTCAAGAAAATGTAAATGCGCCGTTAAAAACTGGATCACAACAACTGGAAGACATAATATAGAAAACATAATTTCGAACATTGTGTGAGTTCACTTACCCAATGTATTTGCTCCCCCACTCTAACTTTAATTGTATTACTACTACACCTGCTCTAGAACATGGGTTTTCCATAGTTGAGTAGGTTAATTCCCTAAAAAGTAATTTATTTATATTTGTAGTAAATTTCATTTATTGTATTTTTGAATATTATGTACATTTTATTGATTAGATTGTTTATTTGTATATTAATGGAAATAAAATTTATTTGTATTGTATTTGCGTTCCATTCCATTATTTTTAGTGAATGAATCATTTGAACTGCAGTTCACTTTGTTGTAACTTCTGAAATTTAGACTGTAGTGAGGTGATTATTTTGTTCTTGTCTATCCAATTTTGCCAAGGTGAGCTGCAAAATATTAGTGGTGTCTCCTACTTCACATTTTTGGCTCTCCCAATTTTGGTATATTTTCTTTTGAGACAATCTGGGCGGAAGTTAATTTCTTAACCGCACTTTCATTGTTTGGATTGTGGGTTTGTGTATGTTCTGTGATTTTTGGTGGAATATTCTTCACTGTAAAATATTTTTTGTTTTATGGGAGCTCCTAATCTTTCGCAGTTCGATTGCGACAGTGCAACCTCAATAGCTGGCTTTATGTGCTTACCCGCAATGAATAGGCCTACATTTTGGTAAAGAATCACAGGGTTTTGCACAGTCCCTTGTTTGATATTTACCTGCACACTTTACACACCTCGGCTCCTTGATACAGTATTTTTGTGTGTGACCGTATGCTTGGCATCGTTTGCATTGCGGTATCAGGTTGGCCTTCTTCAGTGCTTCCACTTCCACTTTGCAACCAAGTATACTTTTAAGTTCAAAAACTTGTTTTATATTCTCCTCCGTGCTGAATGAGACTATGAACATATCTAATGGCTCTCTTGTCTTCCACTTTAGCTTATTTACAACTTCTAGAACTTTCAATCCTCGTATCTTCAAATCTTCCAGTATCATGTCTGTACTAAAAGTGATGAAGTTTTTCAATCATTACTCTTATTGGTCTCGACTGCTTATCCTCATAGGAGTGCCAGTTAAATCCGTCATTTATCAGCTCTCTGGTAACATTCCGATAAGTTTCTGAGTCGACAGCATTTATTTTGAACGTTTCTCCACTTAAGAGTTTTATTCTAAATTTGTCAGCTGGCGACACTTTTTTCCAACTCTAAAAGTAATGTTTGGACTGAAAATTGGACTTAAATTCAAAAGTGTATGGAACATAACCTACTTTTTGGACTACCGTATTTATAGTGTATACATCAAAATTTGGGGAAGAAACAGTTTTGTGCTGTGCCTGTTGACACTTGCCCAATCATTTAAAAGAATTGTGCTCTGTGTATCAATAAATGAATATAAACAATGCTTTTATGCTTCTATGCTTTTGTACTCCAGAGCGAAGCTCGGTGACCCAATATTGTATCTTGAATCTAAAAACATACCGGCCTGCCACCAAGATATAGTAGCCACTAGTGCTTATATGAAAAAAAATCTGCTGTTGGGCAAAAAAAGCTAAAAACTAGTGCTTGTAATTTTATTACATAGCATTCCTAAATAATTTAAACTACTCACTAGACTAATACATTTTTATTGTGAGTAAAGGCCGGTCCAGACGCTCAAGTCTTTTTGCTTTAGCAATAGTCGGAACATGGAAGTCATTGTGTGTGGACGGTAAAACGGATGGGTCGTCAAGCTTAAAAAGTATCGGCCTGGAATCTTTCTCCAGTCGATCGTCCGTATTTTGCCTATCCTCCAAAACCTAAATCGCGTAAAAATGGAGATAGAAAAATTGTGATTTCAGATTCGGATTCAGCACCCTCAAATTAATAAAATGCCTCGCAAATACTTGAAAATAAGAAAGTTTTCTCTCAATTGGTTAAAACGCCATTTAATCCTTTTTATTTATTTTCTTGATTCTCATGATACTCTCAGAATTTGATGTTGATATTTTATGATATACTTTAATGATATATTAAGATGTACTATATTGTTGATATTGGGGCCTTATATTGTTGGATGGGGCCTTTAGAGGGATGGCAGGAGGCGAGGGGTTTCTGGTATACAAAATGGAGGAGGGGGCTTCTGGATCGTTCTAGTGAGTTCCAGTTATGGTGAGGGGAACCATTGAATGACCAATACTTCTGGAGAGTTCTGTAACACTGTATTCTCCACCTTCTAGATTTTCCTGCCCAGCCTATTAATAGAATGGTGCGTGTTGCAGTCGGGTGTTAGTTTACAAACTACAGTGGTATTGTTGCTTGTTTCTTCTCTTATCGTGACAGACAGACTTGTGATAAAGTGCTAACAGACTTTTGTAGTAGCTTATACAGTTTATTATAAAACTTGTTCAACTTGTTTATTTGTTTTGAATATTCTAATTGGCAATAAATGAAATTGAAATTGAATCATTCCTGGTGACAGTTATTGATATTAGTTAATGTAAGCTTGTGTAATTCAGTGTGAAATATAAGTGATAAATCTAATTATAACACAATATCAGTGTTATAAGTAATAAATCTAATCAGCATAAATCACCTAAAGTGTTTTATTAGTGTAAAAACCCGTAACATTGGTGTCAGAAGTAGGATATTGTTCTTTAGGCAATCTTATTCATAGCCGTAACAATAACCCATAAAAAACCATAATAACCCATATGATAAACCTGTAACAATATCAAGAATACTATCTACAAAATTTCAATCCATTTACAATCACTGTGTCTCGAGATATGTCATGTAAACAAAGCCATTTAGCAATTAGCAGTAATATTATTATCTGTCATTATCTTGTTAAATTCTAAAAAGTAGCATAATCAGAAGAAAAATTAATATAGCATTATCCTGTTGAATCAGCAAAAAATATGATATAATTATTACCTATCAACCGGATATATGCCAACCTATATATCAACTGGACATTCTCAAAGCAATACAGCATGAGATAATTTTTGTCTTTTCAACAGCCAGTCCCTTCTCCAACGTGAACGATGAACTCCACCTTTCTTCCTATTTTTCACACACACAACAAGAGTGGCCAAGAGTACCAGCTCTTCCATAGTTGATGACGATCTGAACTTGTGAGAACAAAAAAAGGAAAACGGACCGACAAAAAGTTGGATGCGTGTAGACGCATTTTTGCATCCTCCTTTTGCTTGAGTGGAAAAGACTGACGATAAACTTGAGCGTCTTGATATTATAACCACGAATATTAAAACAGCTATTAACCGTGGACAATGGGTTATTTTTTATTTATGAAAATTAGTTTATTTTAAGCCTATTTCAATAGATAATGAATCAGAAGCTAGAAATCGTTGATAAAATTTTTATTTCAACGTCATTAAGTCAAACATTTCGCCAAAAATTGACTAGTTTTTAATTGAAAAAACTACTATATTTAAAAAAAAAATGGTACTGATCTCATAGGTTCACTAGTTCATTGAATACTCTTCACATTCATCAGAAATTCAATTGTTTTAGTTCCAAATTCAATCGTAATTACTCGACTCTCTGAAGATTCTTCTACACAGGCCATCATTTAAAAATATTAAAAACGGTTACAAGTCTCTTGTGTGAAGGAATTTCCAAATACTGTATGAGGCAATATGAGTACAACTTTATATAAATATACAATTCAACACAGTGTGATGTATAACTCTTCTGTTTTCAGAATGGACCGCGGTGACCTAAATAGTCATGATATTCATGCTTATGGCAGATTCTATCCTGTAAGAGTTGATGCTGCTTCAGTGAACGCTTTGGATTTTCCACCATTACTGAGCTTGAAGGTGAGAGCATCACTGAATAATAAATGAATTCTCATATAAAATTTTAGTGTATCAAAATAATAGGTCTAAGAAAAATATCTTTTAGTTTTTATGCTTATTGAATATGCTAGATGAAATTATGTAAATACGTTCTGCACATTCGTTTTATTGCCTTGTAACACCATGAAAACATTGTGGGAGGGGGAGCCCCTAGTAGTCGGTGTCACATGCTATTTTAGAAGCTATATCATTTATCAGTGATTGTGAGTGTGAGAAAAATAATATTCTTCCTTTAACAAATATCTTTCCATAATGAAAAAATTGTTGGAATAGTTATTTCTGCAACTAGTGCGCAAAGTAATAGTTTGCTGCATGAAATGTTTACCCATGAGCCTACGGCTCGTGCAGAATGTGTTTTGAGTGCAGCAGAGGAACTTTGCGCACTTATTTCACATTTTCCAGTTACAATCGAATATGAAAAGTGAAAAATTGTGGGTAAAATGTGCTGAAATCCATCAAATGTTTGTCTGTAATTTTGTTATTAATAACAACCTCAATTTATTTAAAAAATAATCAATTGAATTCATAATCAATAATTTATTTCAATCAACAATCAAATAAATTGAATTAATTTGAAAATTTCAATAAATTTTAATTTATTAATAATTTATGAACCTTTCAATTTATAAATAGAAAAAATATTATTTGTAATAATTTATATTCAATAATATTTAAATATTTCAATATAAATATTTATTAATTAATAATTCAACCAATTACTAATTAATTTAAAACATCCATTTTGTAAAAATTACATGAATGATTTTTTATTAGAATGATGGTGAGATGATAGATGAATCGAATTCACAACAGAAGTGGCTGTACGTCGCGAGACAGAAGATTTAGGGTCGTTTGCACAGTGACAGTTTAAACTAAATTTCATTTTAAACTGGATTAAATCCGTATCAAGTCTAGTTTGTTATAGTGTGTTTCATTTTGAGTTTAAGCCACCAGCTGATTAAATCGAGTTTAAGATTGAGACTGTGCAAACGGCCCTTAATGACTCATAGTGTAGGAAATGCAGTTCTAAGCATGCGCTAGTTCTAGAAATCTCTGGCCGTGTGATCAAATAGAAGCAGGCCATACCGGCTTCGCAATCTCTGAAGTAGTACCGCTATGGTGGTCAACGGAAATCACTCAACAAGAGGTACTGGTCTACTGCTACTGCCAAGGCAACGAACTCTGTGTGGCCTGGTCCTACTTGACAACACGGCAAGGGATTTCTAGAACTTAGGTACCGCAGTTGAGAGCTCGGTGTGGCACCGCCATGAATGTTCAATGCCTGTATGATCAATAGCTGGCTAAAGATCATTTAAATTTACTCACTATTCAAATTAGATTCAATTGTTAAAACAATTGAAAAATGTCACAACAACGTCAAAGTCACATAACACCAATAAAAAGAAATTATAAAAAATGAAAATAAATGGTACATGAAATGAACCATTGAATGATTGAGCATACATCATTAAGAAAATAACTAACATTTAAATAGAAAGTTTGTATGACAAAGGTTGAATCAAATAAAAAAAACAGAGAGATTAAAACCTATATTGGAAACAATTTCACTTGTTGAGAGACAATATGTCTCTGTGAGTGAAAACTGAGATGAAGGCAATGTGGAGTTGTCTCCTGAAACTGCAGAGGATGGTTGTAATCTAGGAAATTTCAAAGAAAATCTACGTTTCAGAGTTGTAGCAGGATACAAGACCCTTGCTAATCATTTGAAAAATGTTGGGTCACGAGCAACTTATATAAACAAGAAAACTCCAAATATTATAATTGAATGTATTGGTAAAGAGGTAACTGCTAAAATAATACAACGCCTGGATATAAATGTATTATACAGTATAATGTTGGGTGAGACAACCGGTGCCACCCATATTTTACAATGCTTAATATCACGATACATCGATGAAGAGAATGTTAGAGAATACTTTATAAGCTCCACTGATACATACAAAGCAATTCAGAACTTCGAAGACACTGAAGAAGAGGGTGAACTGAATAAAGAACAAAAACTAACAAGGAAAAACCTGGGAGTAATAGTACTGAACCAGCTGAAGAACTCTCGACTTGGAAGACTGTGTAGGAATTGGCGCAGTTGGCTGCAGTGTCATGGTATCTGAGATTGCTGGTGCAGGGCATAAATTCAAAAATAAGCAAAAAATTCAATAAGATGCCCCCCATGTAACAATAATGCCCTCAACCTGTCCCTCAAAATCAACTCGTGTTGAAAGTGTTAGAATTGCCATTGGTTTGATGAAAGAACCTATTCAATTTCTAGGGCCTCTGCAAAGAGTAATCTTGGTTCAAAAAATGAACTCAGAGGACAATGAGCTGTAGCCTACTAAGTGAGACGAGATGGGTTGAGAGGCACACATTAAGGTGCGTACAGACTTTCGCTCTGCTCCACAATCGAACGTCACTCGAGCTGATCGATTGATGATTGACCGGGGAGCAAGAGTGGAACGCGAGAAGAGCTAACATCTCCCGTAACGTTCATGATCGGAGCGATTGCGGTGCGCACGTGGAGCGAGTGCGGGCGTGTTGGAGGCGCGTATATCCGTACGCACCTTAAGATTCACAGTTCCGCACCAGCCTTGAAAAAATGTTCAAATTTAATTTCTAACTATAATTTCCAAATGGAATGAACTGGTATCTACTCACAAAGCTGATTCTCTTATTTATGCATTATGTGAAAGTGAATTGATGGTTAGTCTGGTAAGTTTAAGTGACATTCTTCCTCTAACCTCACCTCTTAGTTGATGCCTTAGAAAAGAAACAGTAAATTCAGATCTAGCCATAATTTATGTTCAAACTACTACTACTACTATCAAATCTTTAGAAGAGAAGAGAGAAATCTGAATTAGAGTTTATGAGTGTATATGAGGATTGTACAAAACTAGCACATGATCTCGGGATAAATATTCAAATGCCCAGGATTGCATGCCGTCAGAAGAATAGATTAAATCCACCTGTAACTGAGATTGATTCTTATTACCGAGTATCTATCTACATTCCCCTTATATAGTCAATATTTGAAGATATTAAATTATGATTCTCACAAAAATCATTCAAATCTATTATATGGCCTCCAGAATGTAATACCAGTTATATCATTAGGTTCCCAAACATTAAGATCTCAACAAGAACTTGCAACTTTGTCTTCGAGATTTTTAAGTCTGTTGAACTTTAAAGAAATCTAGCACAGCAACAGATAATGAGAAAATTTTAAAATGGGAAAACATTTGGCAGGAAAACACTAATGTACCTGTAAATTCTTGTGACAGCTCTAGTAAATATGACAAGGACGTTTTTCCTATCATAAATTTGCTTCTCCATGTGTTGACTGTGCTCCCAGCAAGAGTAGCTAGTGCTGAGAGAGATCATTCTCTACTTTTAGCCCAGTCAACGAAATGTTATAGAGGGAAAAGTTTGGAAGACAATTTTTGACCCTGCAGTTCTGTTTAGGGTAGTGAGTAGGTAAACATATCAAAAGTCCCTACCCATACCCCCTGTGCTAAGGGGGTGGGGGTGGTTCAAAGGTACCATTTTTTGGTTTCTCACATATAACTCGAAAATTATGCATTTTACAGACAAAAATGATTCCAGACCTGCTAAAATAGCAAAAACCAAAGCAGAAAAGATAATGATCAAAGAAAACATCAAAGACGTATACAAACAAAAAGAAATGCTCAACTCCAAACTTTTGTAACTACACCTAGAAATCTCTAACACATATGGACATGACTTCTTCCAAGAATTAGCCATCACAACCCGTCACTGGATTAAACAAAAAACCAAAAAAATAGAAGAGACACACAATAAGAAAATTGCTAACCTAACCCCTCCACACTCAATCATAGAATCCAACCATGAATTCTACAAAAGAACTGTAAACCTAACAAATACAGAATTCACAAAGAAAGAACTTTATATTCTTGATAAAGGCCTCAAACACAACCTATCCTACACATACAATAATGGCACATTGAAACAAATAGTTATTGAAACAGAGACATCCATACATCATACTGAACCACAAATTCAAGATGGACTAAGACATGAAACATTAAAAGTAATCAAAAGCATCAAAACACAAACCAAAAACTCCCTCAACAATGAAGCCCAAATAATAAGAGATGTACAGAATAAAGCAAATGATAACAACTTGAAATTTGTCAAAGCAGATAAGGGGAACACCACCGTAAACATAAACAAAAAAGACCTTGACCAAAAAACCATGGAATTCATTATTAAAAACAACATAAAACAACTCAAATCAGTCCCAACAAACGAATACCACGTAACCATAAAGAAAACAATCAACAATGCAAAACATTTAATATCAGCAGCAGAAAAAAGAACACTCAAACAAATCCACCCATCAGCACCGACCCTACAAACACTTCCAAAATTGCATAAACCCAACATTCCCATCCGACCCATAGTAAACTACCGCGAAGCACCAGCCTACAAACTTGCAAAACACCTAGACCATACACTTAGAAAATTAATTGATCTAAACAACAAGACACACCTCAAAAACAGTGATGAACTTATCTCAAAACTGAAAGACACTCACATTCCGTTCAACTCAACCCTAGCATCCTTTGATATAACAAACATGTACACCAACATTCCAATCGATGAAACTATATCCATAATCAGAGACCTCCCTACAAAAAGTAGCTTACCAATAGAAAAAACTAATGAAAGTATTGAAATCCTGCAGACAATAACCAAACAAAACTATTTCACCTATGACAGCAAGTTCTATCTACAATATGAAGGTTTACCCATGGGGTCACCAATTAGTAGTTTACTTGCAGAAATATATGTTTAAAACTTTGAAAACAAACACATCCTCAATAGTGAAATATCAAAGAAGATAGCTTTCTGGTATAGATACGTAGATGATATCATAATTCTCTGCAAGGGAAACCAGAGACAATGTGAAGTTCTCCGCAAACACATCAACAAAATCAACAACAAAATACAATTCACTTCTGAGTATGAACAAAATAACTCCATAAACTTCCTCGACCTATCAATCACAAAAAATCCAGACCAAAAACTCAGCTTTAACATTTACAGGAAACCAACCACAACAGAAACCCTAGTCCACAACTCCTACAACCACCCAACACAGCACAAACATGCAGCATTCAGATCCATGCTCCATAGACTCAACAAAATACCCTTATCACCAGAAAACTACAAAAATGAGCTCAACACAATAAAATACCTAGCACAGAGTAATGGATATGACTCAAACATAATAGACAAACTAAACCAAAAAACAAAAGCAAAAAACCAATCCAACAAATGAGAGAAAACACTTCATAACACTAACATTTATCAATAGTCAATCCAATAAAATTGCCAGAATATTTAAAAAAGCAGGCTACAAGGTGGCTTTCAAAACTAAAAATAAGCTAATGGTTACCCTCACCCCCAAAACCACCGATAACACCGACAAACACAACCTCCCTGGGGTATATAAACTAAAATGTAACGATTGTGAAAAATTCTATATTGACAGAAGTGGACGATCATTCAAACAAAGATTTAAAGAACATATCAACGCACTGAACACCAAAACAGAATCAGCTTATGCAACACATTTGAATGAAACCGGGCACTCCTACACAAGCATAGATACCAACCTCACAATACTGAAAGTAAAAAGAAATGGACATGAATTAAATACAGCAGACCAGTTTGAAATTTATAAAGCCACCATCCTCCTAGACAGTAACAACATAGGTACTAAATGAACAGCTGAATTTCAAATCCAACAAACTTTTTGATCACAATGTGATATGTGATAATGTCATAATAAACACCACAAATCTTCCTGTCAAAACATTTTTGTCATACTTACTCATTTGCAGCTGTTTTCCATGCATCAAATCAAGCCTGTAAACAGCTGTTTTAAGAAAAAGAAAACATGAGATTTTCATTACAGCATACTATACTGTAAAGAGATGATTTTATGTAGTATACTGTAATGAGAATCATATGTTTATTTGTTCTACAATCAGCTGTTTACCGGCTTGATTTCATGGATGTAAAACAGCTGAAATCGAATGACTATGACAAAAAGTACTATTCCGGTATGCACTGTTGAAAATGATCGCTATACGGTCGAAAGTGCTTCAGTCAGTAAGTAAAAGTTTTTAATTATTTACTTAATAAATTGACTGCATGTCGTGTTCAAATACATAAAAAAGTGTATTAAAACAAAGCAGCTCGGAATGGATCAAGAAACCATCACCGTTATTTTGTTATTGAATTCTACCCAGCTTTATCATTTGTTCAACTCTGTTAACCCTATTAACGAATTCTCACAAATTAATTATTATTTATTATACTGAATGATTTATTATTCACAAATTATCGACCTCTTTAATCACCAATTATTATTAGGCCTACCCTAGTCAGAAAAATTGTTAAATGATTACAAAAATATTGTTATTTTTTTAGGAAAACAGTATAATTTTAATAGAATATAAATTTCTTCTCTTCTACTTAAATTCAAGGTTTAGGCTATAACGCCTGGTCAGACTCACAAACGCTAGTAATATCCTATCAGTTTTATCATTTCGGCTGTTATAAGATTTTCAATGTAAAGTAAAAATATAAAATAATGCAGAATATAATGTTACAGCCATCTTTTCAAAGGCCTACCCACATCTCTGTTTCCTGTTGGGTGATGAATATACATTTTTAATGATCTTTCTGCTGGCATTCTTCTTAATGCATATAAATTTTGAATCACAAAATTTGCAAGGATGCTTAATTTTTCACATTGTAGCATTTTATTTTTCCTCTATGTATAAAATATTAGATCATTCTTTCAATATGTATCACTTCATAGGCGACTGTCGGCCTCAGTAACTACTTTTTAGCGCTAGTTTTGCAATCAATTTTTATATTACAATCTCAAACAGGTCTAGTACCTCGAGATGCAAATACTCAATTGGCATTTCATTTTATTTTGTAATAGTATTTTCCCATGTTGTCAAATTTGTATTGCTTTTATTATGTACTAGCAGGTAACCCGACACAAGGGTCTTTCTTAAAACTTGAAGTAATGAAATCTAGATGAATTCAAAATAGGCCTATAAGAATCCTCGGTTGATTAAGAATTTATATGCTGCATTTCAAGTAAATCAGTATGACCACCTTTCAATAAAAAAAAGAAGTTGGATTCAAAATGGCGGAAAAAATTTGGGTGTGACGGAAAACCTGTTTTTATCATTCGAAGAGGATCCCCAATCATACCTATCTTCTAATTTCCCTTTTAAGAGAAATCTTCTGCTGCCCTCCATACAAACTGGAAGCATGACAAATAATTGAAAACTTGACAAACTGAAAACTTGATGTAATCAAATCTTGAAGAATTTAAAATTGGTCTATAACCATTCTCGGTTAAGCAGGAATCTATATGCAAAATTTCAAGTTAATCAGTCCAGTAGTTCTGACGTGATAATGCGTCAAACATAATTTCCCTATACTTTACATCTGTATAGGCTACGTTTATAATCCAGTTCTTTCCTTTATTATAGTATAGAAGATGATACATGGATGGATGATCATTGTTATTTTACTAAAAGATAGAATAAGTTGAATAGTTTCCCTTCCAGAGGGAGTTTTGACAGCCCACAAAACTCATTTTTCATTTGAAGATATAACGAAAAGGTGCATATGACCTTATTTTTTTGCTCAGCTTGCCAAAAAATCTGGTGTGGCGCACTCACACAACTTTCCTTGCCGTTATGAAAATTTATCACCTGACGCTAGTGTTCCCTCGCATCTCAAGTCTACTTTTCTAAGATCTGAGCCAGCTGGTGACAGGACAAAAGCGCTGCAGACACACGAAGTCAGCTATCTCTTCATAGTGAATGATTTAATAGAATCAACAGTTGCCAACAGTTTGCAATTAAATAATCTTATTTTCTCGAATTTCGAGCTTATTTTCAATTTTAGGTGAAAATGTTACTGAACATTAATTGTAGAAATTTTCATGTTCAATTATTTCCACTTGAATCTTTTTGTTTAAATTGTATATGAAGGCTGCTAATTGAGAATCTAAGATCAAACTTTGCATAGATGGGGCGGAGCCCCATGTTCACACACACACACACACCACACACACAACACCACACACACACACACACACCACACACACACACACACACACACACACACACCACACACACACACACACACACACACACACACACACACACACCACACCACACACCCACACACACCACACCACACACACACACACACACACACACACACACACACACACCACACACACACCACACACACACACACACACCACACACACAACACACACACACACACACACACACACACACACCACACACACACACACACACCACACACACACACCACACACACACACACCACACACACACACACACACACACCACACACACCACACACACACACAACACACACCACACACACACACACACACACACACCACACACACACACACACACACACACACACACACACACACACCACACACACACCACACAACACACACAACACACACACACACACACACACACACACACACACACACACCACACACACACACACACACACACACACAACACACCACACACACACACACCACACACACACACACACACACACACACACACACACCACACACACACCACACACACACACACACACACACACACACACACACCACACACACACACACACAACACACACACACACACACACACACACACACACCACACACACACCACAACACACACACACACACACACACACACACACACACCACACACCACACACACACACACACACACACAACACCACACACACACACACAACACACACACACACACACACACACACACACACATACTGGAACAAGGCCACAAACGGGGAGGTGAGAAATGAACATACAATGCGGGGAGGCTGGTTTACACACATTTACACACATGTTAGAGATTCAATTTTTGATTCAGAAGGTATATTCAGATGTTCTAAATACAATAGTAACATTTTTTTTCTGTTAACTTGGAAAAAATATTACACATTAAACCTACAAAATGGGGAGAATGTGTGTACACTTTCACTGCACAAACCGGGGAGAAATGGTGTGTACACTCCCAACTCACAATCCGGGGAGAAATTGTGTGTTAATTTTAACTTACAAAGTGAGGAGAAACTCAGCTCTTAACACAATTTTTGTCTGCAACACTTATTTCGCTAGGCTAAGATTTAAATTTGCAGGGCCGCCTAAAGCGTCTTATTCAAATGAGAGTGAATATTTTTTTCACAAGTCGATAAAATCAATTGGATGATTCGGAATAATATCAAATAAGAGCGTTTAATTAATTGATTATGAAGTTCTAAATAATTGAATTGAATTGAATAAAATTGCTGGAATGATCTTTCTAGACTTAATTCACTTTATTGAGGACTTGGAGAGTCTCCTTCAAATCGACTGTATTCCCTTCCATATGCAAGATATGGAAGGACAATCTAGAAATATGGAATACAGAGTGGCGCAAAAAGATGGGAACTTTTTGATGTGATGTTTACAGGCTTAAGATGGTCAGAGAAACGCGATTAGCATGGCAAGTTGTACAGTAACATTGGAGATTCACTATCCATGTAACAGTAGACCGTTCAAGAACGTGTACTGTTAATTGAATCAATATAATATTATCTCTATAGAATAATTTTTGGAAGTCAAGTTTTTGGAAAAGCATAGTTTATACACCTTTTCCTGTTAAAATTGTTAAATTCTCAAGTTTACTGTCATAACAGTACCATGGGCGTATAGGAAATTTTATTGTTTTTAATTCAGTTACTACCTATAGTAATTTATATGTTTCATATTGATCTTATAATTTATTATTTATAACTGTAATTGTATTTGATGTTGTTAAACAAATTGTATTTTTGTAACGACATTAGGACAATGAATGATTCTGATTTCGTTTGACTTATGAAATAACTGGGGCAGGACAGTAATGGTCTTCAGTACAGCAGCGAATCTCTGGCTTCCTCTCCATTGTTATTATTCGGTAATCCATTCAATTTGGGTTGAGCTCAATTATTCATATACAGTCAGCGGTTTTGCGTCTTTGTCACTGTGATATTTCGTTTTAGGATGTATATTAATTGTCTTGCCTTTTCAATAGGAACTAAACATTAAAACTCAACACTTAAACACAAAAATGTATTCTCCTTGATTTGGCCAAAACTAAGGTTTTTAAATTTTCTCCAAAGTCCAGTCTCTTCACAATTTCATTTCCAATCGACAGTATTGGGAGTGAATTGTGCCTTTCTTGTGCCATTGTAAAGCGCAAAATACATTTTAATAGGTTGGAGTTTGCCAAAACTATGTTTTGCACTAGTCACTGCACTAGTCACGGGAATCGTTAGGAAATTATTAATGCAAGTGCAACCCACAAGTTTGTTAATATACAAATGTATTTGCTGTTTGACTTTTTAAATTAAACTCAACACTTCGCTCACTATGAGCAAATTGGAGGGGATAAAAATGTTTAGAAGGAGAGAAGTGTTAAAACAATAGATTATTTTCAAATTCGGAGAATTTTCTGGTGCCTCTGCTTGAGTACCGTACATGAACATGATAATGAGTACAGAACATAATAACAGCAAACATCACACCCTCCTGTTTCCAAAGAAATCGCTTTAGACAACAAATACTACAGTAATCTCTAACTTACTATTTACATTGACCTACTAAGCAGATAATAATTATAATGAAAGACACCAGGCTCTTTCTGACAGTCAAAACACAACACAATGTATTCGGCACAATCAACTACGTCCACACACATTGTACACAGGCGTCAGACGAACGAACAATCAGTGAAAAGTATATTTATTACTTAGAAGAAGATTAGAGATAATTCACTAACACAAGCTGTTCAAATATTAAATCGGGCAAAAATGCAGTTTTCTTTTATGACGCCGAGGCGCCCCCCAGGCTGCGGCGCCCAAGGTGACCACCTCGGTCACCTCACCCACGAGACCTCTCTGTATATGAGTCAATGTTTTTGACAATTTTGGTGGGACAACTTTCGAACCACTCTATACCAAGTTCAATCACCCTCACAAATCATTTCTTGTGTGTTATGATCAACAAAACTTTTGCCTTGGGCGCCTAAGAAGAACACAACGGCCTTGTTCACTTCCCCCCCCGCACCATGACTTCTCAGTAGCTTGACCCTTCCCCTAACATGATCACCTATGTTGACAGAAGAATTAATGTCTATGTTGTTATCGAATGAATGTATCCATTCATCAGGAGATTGGAAGTGAGAGACAATATTATAAAATAGAGTAAAAAGTTGAAAATATGATATAAAAATCATACTTCATTACAATAACTAAATTATTATGATGTAAAACTTTTGTGGGAAGTCTGCTGTAAGGATATGTTGGGCTATTTTTGAGCCTTGAATGCCAAGTTCAAGATTTTATTACTTCAGATTAAATCAAACACTCAATGGAATTACCAAATGTGCATCCATTTATCAAAAGATTGAAGTGATCAAGAAATCTGAGAAGATAAAAATAGCAAAGGATAAAATGATAGAAAATGATCATGACTAATTACAATAAAATACTTTGATGCGAAACTATTGTAAATATTATTCACATAAAAATTAAAAATAATGTACCCTGTTCAAAAGAATGTTATATGCAAAAAATACATGAAATGTATTTATACATATACATACTGATTAATTTCATGTTGATCAAGTATAAATATTAATTGAAACATCATTCATTTTATTATTATTTATTAGTTTTTGTATTGAAAATTTATATTGATACTCGCTGTCATCACTCCAATACTCATGTCAACACTCATGGTCAACACCAATGACCATGATACTATTTTTTATTATCAATATTTATTCATTGCAAATCAAGGAGAAAACTCTTCTATAAAATAATTTGTTGTAAAAAATATGCTACTATCATCAAAAGCTTACCGAGTTGAAGCAGAGAAAAGTCGGGAGTAAATAATATGGTACTTCTTGTTATCAATTACATGCCTCATTGCCTGCAATTAATAGTCCACATGACAGCTGATTTTTTACCAAGTTACATCGAGATATTAATAATTGGCGATGGTAATATTGGCGTTCAAAAGAGACTCCTTTTCCTTTTATATTATCCTTAAAATGCAGAATTTCAAAAAACCTTATGTATACGTCGACGCGAAATTCAAAAATGAACATACCTGTCAAATTTCATGAAAATTTATTGCTGTGTTTCGCTATGGATGCGGAACATGAATATAAACATATCGTATTATATTGAGCGAGCAATTTCTTCTGTATATATTTCTATGGGTATTCATATCCAAATTATATTAAGCAATTTCTGTATATGGTTATATGGTTATATGGTTAAGTATGTCCAACGGATCTCGGAAACGTCTCTAACGATTTTCACGAAATTTAGAACATAGTAGGTTTATGATTTAAAAATTTGATTACACTAGGTCTCATCCCTGCGAAAACTCGAAAAGGATATGAAAAGGATAATAATCATTCATCCTGGGAAAAACAGATGATAATTTCGTCGTTTGTGGATAACAGAAGATGCTTGTGTGGGAGAGAGACAGAATTATGTTCAGCTGTTGAATCAATCAGCTTATCTCACGAGAAATATTATCTAGAAATTTTAATCGACTTGATCAAAATAATCTCATTTGTTGGCATGACATAGTAAATCATTCTGAATGATATCAATTGAATCAAGATCGTTTCCAGCCCTCTCCCAATTTTTTATTCATATGTGAAGATCTCCTCTCGCAACAGCCAAGACCGCAAACCGCTACTCTAACGCCTACTCGACTGAAAAATGCATATTTATAATATCAGCTGTGACCTAGATAACAACAATGAAGTTATTCAGATTGATAACACTGAACTTGCCTTAAGAAGAAGAGAAGTTTTATTTTGTTATAACTTTTTATCAATGTTACAAATCAATAGGCTTCTTCCTCAATCTATATAAGAGATCGAGAACTCGATTGGCTCATTAGATTAAGTGATTACACACCGGTCTGACAATCAAGAGACCCGAGTTTGATCTTGACCGAGGCAAGATTTTTCGACCACAGCACAATCACATGGATACGGCCACTCCGTTTTTAGTAGGAGACGATAAGTCGTCGGTCCCGACTACCTAAAAAGTAGTCGTCATCTCTCATCATCATCCCTTTCACTCATTACTCACGCACAAGTCGAGTCACGCACACGCACGTCCCTCATGTCCCTCAGAATATTATCATTTTTTTTCAAATTTCGAGATTGTATGACCTTTCGTTGCGTATCTTGCGTACAGATGTAAGCAATTAGAGATAATACTGTTCAGTTGAGTACTGAATAATATAAAATATGCTTCTTTTTTGAAAACATATAAAATTGTGACAGTGATTATCGAGAAGGCTCATCAATTAATTCATGACATGGAAATTAAAAGCTTCGCATTGAAGAATCATATACCTATAAATATAGAACTATCAAAAATTGGTTCTTTTATGAGCCTACCTATTGTCCTGATTAATTTTTAACACTTTAGAATTGACATCTTATTCACATGGAGATCTATAAAACTAAATTGGTTGATAACTCACAAAGAAGCTACCGTATGCATACAAGAATCTCTCATTTATTCCAGTTTTATGTGAACAAAAAAATTAAAGTACAAGCTGACATAACCGATTATGTGGTTATAATCAATCAACTGAATGTTTCAATCAGAATTGTGGTAGGTGCAGTCCGTTGATGTGATCTAATTTTGGTCAATATTTAACCCCATCAAACATTAAGGAAAATCAAAATTCAAAATAGCATTGGCAAAATGTTACAAGAGCGTCAGCTCACATATCAATATCAACAATATAATAACACATAATCAAATCAAATAAATCCTTATTCACATGATACAAAAAAGAAACAATTAAAAAAACAATTATCTTTATAATTCCTCTATCTAAATTCTATTATTTCTATCTTAAATATCTTTAATACATATAAAAGCGAAATGGCACTCACTCACTCACTCGCAGAACTGAAAATCTACCGGACCAAAAACGTTCAAATTTGGTAGGTATGTTTAGGTGGCCCTTTAGAGGCTCACTAAGAACGGATTTAGAAAAATTTCCAAAGATACGCCCAAAATCTGCGTTTCTCCAGCGTTTTTCTGCGTTTTCTCAGTACTGTGACTTTCTGATGGAATGAAGCATGCTCAAATGAAAAATGCAGGCGAGCGAAGCGAGCCCGCTGATCTCATTCTTGGACGATCTAGTCGGGGCTCCTGGCTAGACGGATATGGCGAGCGAAGCGAGCCTGACGGCTACTAATATATAAAAAAAAAATTCCTCAATAACTAGTTTCCAATACTAAAATAATAATTATGAAAGTATTACAATAATAAAGAGACGACTCATTTGTATAATAATTATCCATTCATATTAATCCATACAAAATGCTTCTCAAGAAGAGTGGAATCCTCTAAAGAGTAGCTAAGAATTCAGTCATCTCATCAGAAAAGCCATCAGTGATGTCCTGAACTAAGTCAACACAAAAACGTCTCTTATGGTTTATTATTGTGATAATTTCATAATTGTACTATTGGAAAATAATTATTGAGAAATTTTCTTTTTATTTATTATGATTGTTTTTTTAATTGTTTCATTCATGTATCATGTGAATAAAGATTCATTTGAATTGATTATGTATTATTATATTGTTGATATTGATCTCATCTGCAGTTGCAAAACTATGGTCCAATTCACCTGATTTGCGTTCACGGGAATTTATGAAACTCTGAACAGCCCTAAATTGATTTGCAGCCTCTGCTATATGAATAACGCATTATTATTCTTCTCAACTTATCTCAATCTGTGTCGTCGGTATGCCCTCTTCAGCCTACCCACAAGTGGCACTAGATTATACCTGGTTCCATACAAATAATGCATTATCAAAGATTCTCGAATGACTTATATGGAAATGATAGTCTATCATATCAAATCTCTCATTAGTTAAGCTGCGAATAACCAATCTTTTACTTGTGGAACAGACTCTATTCCGGCCAAGATCGATTGAATCGAGGTATTGGAATACCAAAGTAATAAACTAAAACTGCCTGACAGGTGCTTGTTCTCTAATTCAATGTATATTACAACTCCACTTAAAGTATTCTGACCAATTTTACAACTGTCCATTTCTACAGTATTTGAATAAAACCTGGATACATGCACTAACTTATTTTTTTCATCTTGACAGGACAAGTTTCTTAGCTTTTTCTTTCTCTTGATTTCTGTTCAAGATTAATATCGAAGCTAGGATAAATACAATATATAAACTGAAAATTCTAAACGAATAATTTGGCTGATTATAATAATACATTAATTACATTTAGATAAACATTTCATCTATGGATATAAACTACTTAGTACTGGGATTTAAGAAAGTGACGTTTCACAGTGCCTCCCAACTCTTAATTTCGAGGTAGTCCTCGACATTATTGCTGGTAGGTGAGGAGGTCCGTGGGAACATTTTTTGGGAACCCCTGGTCAACATTGCGTTTTTGCTATTTGTGCTTATTAGAAAAAATAGAGATTCTGGAACTGCTACATCATGAGCTTTCTGATAGTGATAGAATACCGTACTCCATTTTATGTTGCATTGCTGAGAAACTTTCAGCAACCCAAATTAGATTATTTAATAATATGAACTAGAAGGACACACTGCTCAATCAACTCTGATTCCTCATTATTTATTTTCTCCAAGAGAAATCATTCTGGAATGCCTTGATTCTTCGCGGTAGCCAGCGCGGTCAGCCTCCCTATCTGACAACTCGTGACTACGATTTTTTTGAGCGGGGTATGATTACTTAATCTTTTCCCCGGAGCAACGTATTTTCACACGAAGTGAGCATGCCATACACAAGTAAAATATTCAATATAAGGTTTACAAGAAATTTTTTGCAAGGATATTGGCAGACACAGGAGAAAATGGCAATATGGGGAGAAACAAAGAAACAAATTTTATTTCATCATAGCCTATCCTGGTTTGAGATTCAATGTTAGGTTACCAATGTTAGAGACACCCTTTCCTGTAAATCAGTAAGTGAATTCTCAGTGAAGCTTGTTCAAGAATATAAACTTAATGACGTGCTATCCTTGAATCTAAGCAAACCTCTCATTCCCATCACCAGCAATAGCCCAAATTCAATGCGGGAAATTCTTGGGAAATTGTGTTTTCAAGAATCATGTCTCAGTCACCATTGATTGTGATGAACCTGATTTGGTGTTGAATTGAAGAGGATTTTGTGCTCTTGAAAAAGTTTCTGGACTTTTTCACTATGAATGGTTTTTGAGTTATATGAAGAATGAAAGGTATTTTTTAAGACTGTGGGGTTTTCGGAGGGAATTTTTTCGTGAAGAATCATTAACAGACTACTTGTACCAAATAACTAAAAAATCAGTACTACAATACATTCTGCAAGCATGTCTCAAGTGGACTAAACAGAAAAATGAACTATGAATTAGCTAAGCGGTGAATCTATGAGTCTGAACGAAACAGAGAATGAGCTGCTGAATCATGAATTCACGGCAAATACCATAACAAAACCAGTTGCTTCGAACAGTGGAGGAGACGATGGGGATTTGCAGGGATATGCGAGTACCCCGCATTGTATGCTCAATTCGTAAATGAGTTTTGTGTGAGTGTGTATTAGCGATCGTAGCACAACGTGGTGACAATTTTGGGAACTGGAGTGTATACCAATTAGGTAGAGTTCTAACAAAATGGGGAGATTTTTTTTTAATACGTTTTGTCACGTTATTCTTTATATAAAAATAACGATTAGCCTCCTGCTTGGCATCAGTCGGTAAAGCATGAGATTTAATATAATTAGGGCGTGGTTTTCTAATAGTATTCAGTCTTAAAAAATCTTGATAGGCCTAGATATGGGCTTCTCCAATAACTCTTGTAATTCAATAATAATAAATATATATATATAAATGATACTTATACTATAGAGATGAGGAATATAAAATGAATTGCACACCATAAAAATTTTACACATATATTACATAAATAATGCAAAGATCAGTCGAGGCAAAAAATATATATAGAGCGATAAAAATATAATATAAAAATAGAACAATATTTGAAATCAATAAAAATATCACAGGCTAACTTTATATTCTAGATTTATGGCACGAATCATTACCATGTGCCTTTATCTTGAAATCATATGCATTCTTTGGCATGTAGCTGTGACATGTACTTGCTAATACTTGTCTGCTTGGATAATTCAATCATAATATGTGCTCTAAGATCAGCTTGATAAATTAGCCACTAATAATCCAAATATATCTATATATTAAAATCTCTAGTATTTAGTAGATTTATTTGTATCGATATATATTTTATCTCAGGGTGCAAGATTCGGCACCTGACGGAATAGGTAGAGCCATTCATCTAGTGAATTAGAACTATAATAAATTATCGCAAATTGTATTGCAAAAAATTAAATATTATATGCATATGTTTTAATAGCCTAGATTTCGTACTTCTTTGATTAAATAGAAATTTCTAAAATATTGATCTATATTTTTCTTTCAATTAAATACCTTTAATACTAATTTTACTTGCGCAAGTATTACTCTTATTAATTTCTCAATTTATAATAACCCTTTCGGCTAGCTAGCTTTGATCATCAGATTATTTCGAAGCACTAGGGCGCCCATCACTAAATTCAATTTTAAATCACTCACGTGTCGAAAATCTTCTTATAAGCCGCCGATGTCGATCCAACTCCATGTGGTCCGGGAATATGGTAGCCGGAATCGTCTCCTCCAAGGGGTTATAAATTTAATAAAAATGAAAAAATGACTTCTGCTTCACAATAGCATCACGAAGTCTTTTAAGAAATTTAATAATTTACTTTAACTTTAATTTTTACAAAATTATTAGTAAGGTACTTCGCTCTAAAATATTTGGGGTCCTCTTATGGTGGCATCTGGCTGGCGAGTGCTGGTTCTTCCTTCTCCAGTTTTTCACAGATCCTCTTTCCGACTTTCAAATTAGCATAAAATTTAAATATCTCAATCCTCCGCCATTAAATTCAAATAGATCTTACAAAGAATGCCAAAATATTGCTTAGATTATATGATTAATAATTTCTTTGCATTCGAGCCATATTGATAACATAGATTACACAAATTTTTACACGAAATCTACTACAATTATATAAATATATATAAATATTTTGAATCGGCCTACAGTTGCCGCCTATAACTGCCGTTTTACTATTGGTGCATGCAAATTTTTATTAGGTATTCATGCGCCTGGTAACTCTTATTTCCTGAATACATTAAATTATTTTTATTTGGTTTTATATTTATGCTCTTTGCATGCTAGTTAATATTATATATATTAATATTAATTCCATGCTAACTAATAATTAGCCACGTGGACGGGTGTTTTCTCACATTGCACACCGTCTGATTGCAATAAAGCTCTGCCAAGGGGTTTTGGTCAGATTCTACGTTCTTCGCTTTGATCGATCTCTAGGTCACCGATCTGTGAATATATCTACATAACCTCAATCTTCAAATATTTTATAAATAATATATTTATGAGTAGTAAACTTTCTTCAAATCCTTTTTAAGTTCTTGTACCATTTAGCCAGAACAAGCTGATGCTATCTTATCTTGATTATTATCTGCTTGGCGATATTAGCCAATTACTTTATTTTTAGACCTATTACTATTTCTGTTAGGGTTTTTCATCTACCCAGATTTAAGATGTTACAGTTTTTACATGGTTTCAAGCATGTAGAAGTGATTTCCACTAAAATTGAGCATTGACAATACGGGGTCTCCCCGTAGTGTACACACCTCCCCTTAATGAACTGTGTATACTTGATTGTCTCCCCGTATTATACCTTGTTCCAACACACACACACACACACACACACACACCACACACACACACACACCACACACACACACACACACACACACACACACACACACACACACACACACACACCACACACACACACACCACACACACACACACCACACACACACACACACACACACACCACACACACACACACACACAGACCAATACCCAAGAAACACTTTTTTGGAATCAGGGGACCTTGAAACGTATAGAAATATAGAAATTGGGGTACCTTAAATTTTTTCCTTACATATGGTAATAGGGCAAGGAAAGTAAAAATAATACCCCTCATTCCAATATTAAAATTTTCGACTGATTGTACAGTGAGTCAGTCATTCTATCAGGGCTCGAATAATTTTGAAACTTTAATTAAATAAAAATGGTTGAATATAATTTCTTTATGTAAATAACAACACCTTCATTCAAAAACATATTAACTGCATACGTTTTCATATTGCCGATACAGCATTGATGAAACTGTAGACGTTTATTTAGCACTTTGTCTCAAAAATTGTTCTAGCTGAAAAATTAATAATCCATGCCACGTGTAGGCCTAAACAGTGCATCAGGATAACAAAGTTTCAAAACTATGTTTTTCAGGTAGAAAGCAATATAGAAACATATGTTCTTTTTTAATTTCGACCATATGATTTGGTGATTTTTTAATGAAATCGAATGTACCATTAATGAATTTTAAACATTAATTCTGAAAAATCAAAGAAGGAAAATTAGAATTTGGGCTTCCAGGTGCACGAGATTGATATTTTTAGAATCTATGTGCAAAATTTGGAGATCTAAATCATTCCCGTTTTTCCGGTATGCAAGCTACAAGTAGTTGACATGTTTTGATGCGAACAAACGAACACACGAACAAACACAACTCTACTCTCTCTTATTATATAGATTTCCAAGTTTTTATTTCTTTTTTGTCAATAGAATATTTCACAATATATTTATTCAGACTTTTCTTAAGACTTGGTACTTTTCATCTTACTTGGATCATAATTATATAGATCATTCTGTGGGTATAACATAGAATAAACAGTCTAGATTGTTTATTCTATGGTGTGACTGTTTTAGTGTATGTGAAATACAATCAACCCTGCAATAATTCCTTCATGATTTCTAATAATATAGTCTATAGACCTCAGAACCCTTCTACTTTTATAATGGGGCACCGATAGCTGTAGGTTATGGTAGGAATCAGGTTTCAAGTCATTTTATGATAATTTTCCAATAAATTGATCGCATGATTCACAACGTTGTGATTTGTAAGCGTATCAATTGAATGAAACTATTATTATGGGCTGTTCATTCAAATTTTAAGATCGGATTTCATTCATTTTATTGTCTATCAATTGTTTCATTTACTATATTGCTCATCAATTTTTATTGTAATATCAATTGTCATTAGTCACGAAATCCATTACACTCTCATAAAATGTTTCTCCTTTCTTTCTATTTTTGTGATTCATAATTTTACTCATAACAATTTACAAAAGACAGGTTCTATTCTTTGAACACTGTGCTTGTTTAAAACAATGCCAATATCAATTTATGATGAGTAGCTGTAATAGAATTAATCAATCTATCCAAGGCAATGAATCATCCCTTTGATGAAAATGCTAACTCCACAATATTTAATAGTATAGAACTCAGTGAAAATAGAATGTAATTACATTCTATATTCTCAGGAAGATGATACATCTACACTTAAGATCTATAAGTAAGGCGTAGGAAGAAGTATGCTTATGTTGATTACAAATATTTATTATCATTAAACAATTCAAATTACCATTATTACCATTATCATTATTATATTCAAATATAATACTAGCACTTTAACCGAAAGATCGGTCTCACATACACCATGCTAGTTTTAATTGTTGTTTTGTGGCATCCCTGTGCGCCAGACGGATCTGTCATTCATAATACCTTCCTCCAAACCTTTTCTTGCACAGACAAAACAGTTTACAATCAGTCAAAGCCGTGTCCTCGTGATTAAAAGTCATTTTTCTGAAACCTATGTGGTCTGCTAGACCGGATCTCTGGTGTAATGTTGGTGATTTTACTCCGATCCATTTTGAACTTGCTGTTATTTTTGAACTTTGTAATATTTAACATTCAATATTTATTATTTATAGTATATTTAAATTGTTTCTAACAAATTGGATGGGGCCAATTACATCAATAGATGAACCTACAAAAAAAATGACTTTTCCTCCACCAATAAGTGTTCCAAATCCTAACTAACAGAACACCAGGTAAACAACAATAATGCTTTTTGGTGCTGATGAAGTGTCCAGTGATGAAAATATTGAAAATGAAATAGACAATTCCGATGTGGATCCAGATTTTATTTTGCCAAACAGGAATGAAAATTGTACAGATTGTAACACTGATTAACGTTTGTAAATGATGTAGCTGCTGGAGCAATTGGTTGATGAGCCCCATTATGTTCTCCACAAAGACGAGAAAAAAACACGCAGCTAATGTAATCAAGTATATTATATTGGTCTCTGAGACCTCATATTTCTAGAAATGTTAGGGAATTCATCTTTCGGTGAGAGTGCTAGCAGGTAACCCGTGCTCCGCAAGGATTTAATTATAAATTTGTCAAACTGAAAACTTGGAGTAATGAAATCTTGAAGAATTCAAAATAGACCTATAACCATCCTCGGTGAATTAAGAATCTATTCGCAAAATTTCAAATCAATCAGTTGAGTAGTTTCGACGATGATGCGTGATTCGTGAATTTCCCATCTCGTACGCTTGTAAGCCAGTTATTTTCTTCATTATATTATAGATTATCTTTTATACTGACAGAAAAGTATTTAAACAACAGGAAAACGTGGGAATTTAATTAAAATTGAATACTCGTACATTCATTTACACAATCACAACATCAAATGAGTGGGAGAGAATCATCAAGATAACCCAAAACTGTTTCCTCTCCCTAATTTTGATTTTGATAAGAACTTACTTGAGCTATGTAAACACTTCTATATTAATAAAAAAATTCACAGATATATTTACTAAAAAATGTTTCTCGGTTGAAAAGAAATGAAAAAAAAAATATGAATCATTACACTTGAAAATGCATTTATGAATTGAAAACTTACATTGCGCGATATCATCAGATTGCAATAAGCATAGGTAAATATGGTAAATCATATTTTTTAGAAATTCAATTCAACATAAATGTACTTGAATACTTACTCAACACAATGATTTAAGAATATAAATTTTTCTGTAATTATAACCATTTTATCCAAAACCCAAAAATGCAAGTGTTTATGTGGATAGAGTTTGATGTATGTGATATTTTATTATTGTGTATTGTGATAATAATTTATCAGTTGGTAGATTACAAACGGTATCTTACACAACAATGAGCTGCTGTTATTTTATTGAACTACTTATTGTAGCAAGGAGAGCATCGTGGATAATTAGTATCAACAATTTATCAATTGAGACGACCATCAGTTCTTGTTTACCCTCACAGTCTCTGCGTGGAACAATGCTCACATTTTGCAATTTTAATCTGCCGAATTAGATTAAATATTGAAAATGGTATTAGTGTCCGAAAATGTTGGAGGAAATAATCTAAAAGAGTACTGAGATTTATATATATATATATATAATATATATATATATATATATATATAATATATATAGGGTGATTCATAATTATGGTTAAAATAATTTAATACGTGATAGTAGAGGTAAAAATAAGAAAAAAGTTCTTATAACATATATCCATAAACGCTTCATTAGCGAGCTATACAGGGAGAAAGATTTCGCTCGGAATTCAGTTCCTCTGGTGAAATACACCAATGCTCAATTGTTTGGGCACTAGTTTTTGAAGAACTTATGCTGGATTCATATGGTAAAATATCTGAAAAATTGAATAAAACTAGTCTGGAAGCTGCAGTGAGAGTAGTTTTTGAGAAAAAATAAAATATGCAAAAAATCTAAGTAGAAAAAAACAGACTCCTACGTTTGATGTCCAATAACTTTCTTTAATGACCAGTAAACAAATAATTTTTCGCAATAAAAATTGTAGAGAATTTAATTCTGAAAAGAATGAAGTAAGCTGTGTAAACTAAATTTAAATAAAAGTTTAATAAAATGTGTTCTTATGTAGAACATTAAACCACAAAAATTTGCTGTTTTATGAGGATGAGAACTAATAACTCATAGGTGTTAGCTGATTGCAAATAAAACATGGATTTTAATAACAGCTGTTCCAAAACAGGATTTATTTTGTTTTAAATAAGAAATATTTAAAAGAAATTATCATCTGGAAATTATTTTCAGAAATATTTTAGCTCACTGTTGAACAAAAAACAAACTGTAAGTTAGACCTACTGTAACCGCGCTGTGTTTTTGTTTAATCTATTAACCAGTATTTGTAAACCATTTCACTTTGCTTCTGTGTTAAGTGTTAACTTTTTAAAAAATGGCAGGTAATTTTAGACATTATTCATACTCCGAATTAGCTGACAAGCATTTAATGTATGGAATGGACACTACTGTAATAGTACTGAAGCAAGACGTTTGTATCAAGAGAACTTTCCCAACTGAGTATGTCCAAGTTCAAGGTTTTTGGCCACTATTCATCAACGTCTGTCTGAAACAGATTCTTTGATATCCCAAAGAGCACATTTATGCAGGCACACCTCGATCTACTATGACTGTTGAGTTAGAAGAACAAGTTCTTAATGAAAATTTATGAACATTCAGAGAAGAGCACGAGAGAATTGTCAGTGCAGTTTAATGTCAATCAATCTATTTTTTGGAGGATACTAAAAGAGCAACAATTGCATCCATACCACCTCCAGAAAGTTCATACTCTATTGCCACGAGACTGTATTCCCCGTGCTGGTATTTGCCGATGGTTTTGAGTAAACTTGTTTACCAAACTTTTTACACACCGATATTTACGACGAGGCACACTTTACAAGAACAGATATCGTTAACGTCCATAACAACATATTTGAGCAGCTAAGAATCCTCATGCAATCAATCCTAATCTTCCACCAACATCAGTTTTCAGTAAACATTGGGCAGGAATCATAGGAGATCATCTACTTCTGTTCGAGCTTCCTCCCAGGCTTAATGGCATAATCTACTAGTCTTTTGGTATAAGTTAATGTCATTTAGATATGCTACTTTCATATAAAGAAAAACTTTTATAAAAACCGATACTTTATTTGCAATCAGCTACAACTTATGAGTTATTAGTTCTCTCCTCATAAAACAGCAAATTTTGTGGTGTAATTTACTACATATGAATACATTTGAATTTTATTCAAATTTAGTTCACACAGCTTACATCATTTTTCAGAATTAAATTTCTACAATTTTTATTGCGAAAAAAATTATTGGTTTATGGTCATTAAAGAAAGTTATTGGGCTCAAACGTAGAAGTCTGTGTTTTTCTACTTGGATTTTTGCATATTTCAATTTTTTTCTCAAAAACTATCACAATACAGCTTCCAGAATAGTTTTATTCAATTTTTCAGATATTTTTCCATATGAATCCAGCATAAGTTTTCAAAAAACAAGTCCCCAAACAATTCAGCATCGGTGTATTTCACCAGAGGAACTGAATTCCGGGCGGAATCTTTCACCCTGTATAGCTCGCTAATGAAGCGTTTATGGATATATGTTTATAAGAACTTTTTTCTTATTTTTACCTCTACTATCACGTATTAAATTAATTATTTTACCATAATTATGAATCACCCTGTATATATATAAATAAATAAAACATATAAGTACATTATATTTTGATCTTTGTATGGTTTTTTTTTGTACGATTACATGTACGAGGGTCATTTTTTTCAACATCCGATCACATACCCATTGTTCATAAAAAAAGGGTAGGGGGTGATTTTGACAGAGCTGAACAGCTTGTCATCCCCACCAAACGACCTGTGATCGGTGCGGCCAGATCATCAATTTTGTTGTCGAGTTATAGACCCAGAAACATGGCCACCTCACTTGAATCTTCCGCCAAGTGCTAGTTGCGTAGCGTTATTTATTTATGCAAGCAAAAAGTGATAGTTCAGCATAAATTCACTGAAGAATGATCCAAGTTTACGCAAGAAATTTCATGAACGATAATGCTGTGCGTGAATGGTGTTGTAAAATTGAAGACGTCAGTCGAAATGATTTGCGGAATCTTTATGATACATGCCAACTCGCCTCATGGTGCTGGTGTAACGAAAAGGCTTCTCCAGCAAATCAAGTTGGATAATTTCGATCACCCGCCACATAATCCTGACAGCCACTAGTAACTCATACATTTTTCTCAAACTCACATCACGACTTTGAGAGCAGAGGTTCCAAACTAACAAGGATTTCCCTAATTAACGTCTTAGCCCATTTAAACTCATCTTTTATGAAGAGGGTTTTTGTTGGCTGGCCCACTGATATAAGAAATGCCACAATTTTTACGGCAGTTATGTTGAAGAATAATATTAACTGTGAACAAATTATTCTCTCATAAACATTCGTCTTCTAGTTATGGCCAATCGTAGGTTGAAAAAATGACCCTCGTTACATGGTTGCTACTGTAATCAAGGACTTTTAATTCTTTAATCTATGCTTAAAAAGCCTCCAATTACTAATAATGATTAATTATCATGAATTCATCAGTGTTAGGTATGTTTTATTATTTCATTCCTTGTTCTAAGGTTTCATAACTCATTGCAATCCGCAATTCTGTAGATGTTTTGCATACATCCTACTTCAATGATATGCTAGGGGAACAGAATTAAGTTCCTGAAGAATATTCTAGAAATTACATTATTCATAAGACCTTCACATTTCATATTCACCTGTTGACTAATCGATTAAGCAGTAGTGAGGGTTATGAATGTGAACCTAAAAAATGTTTTATTTAAGAAAATATTTTAAACTCTAGTTTGCACGCAAAGTTTAGACCACACATTGCAACCGTGGTGAAACTGCTATTGAAACCATGTCATCAATATTATCAATCACTCATCAATATCCATATCTATATAAATAAAAATCTAGCCGCGGCTAGATAAATGAGGAGGCGCGGCATGGTGACACAAAGTGTTGATCATCACAGGAGATTGCCTCATCACACCGTTCCACGCCATGCCCGATTCAGTGTGTGTGTGAGTTTTCCATTCAAACCAATAGGCCCAGCAAGAAGCACCTGGATGCAAAATGCCACATCGCGCCTCCTCAGGTAAGCATCCAGCTAAAGTTTGTTATGAGATGCATTAACTATTTTGCGGTACGAAGTTCGCCGGGCCAGCTTGTTATAAAATAGAAATAGATGTGATTATTGAGTGACGAGCCACAGCCTACTATAGATAGAAGGCCGGAACATGCTCAATATGGCAACGTGTGGTTCAGGCCGACTTTGCTTTATTTGATATGCATAGATTCATCACACCATTAGACAAATTGTATTTTGTAGAATCATTTGTATTATTGTATATTGTGAAATCATTTGCATTTGTTAGTAGGGATAGTAAGTATTTACCCTATAAACCCACAGAGATATGTAAAGATAGATTAAACTATTGCTATTGGATATCAATTCTTCTGTGATTTTTTGTCTATTTTTGACTTTTTGGCGGTACGAAGTTCGCCGGGCCAGCTTGTTATAAAATAGAAATAGATGTGATTATTCTTGCTATTGAGTGACGAGCCACAGCCCACCTAGATATAATTGAGTTAATGGACAAAGTTGAATGAATTATCATTATTCCAGCAATTTTCAATTCATTATTAATATTAATTATCACTTCTCTTTATAAGGCTACTTTGAAATTATTAAAACATGATATAAATCTTCAATACCGTACTCTTTGTATTTTTTTCTTCCAAAACTTGACTAGTTCCAACTCATCTAAAGCCATTTATCCTAAATAAAAAAAGATGAGTTGAAACAAGTCTTGTTTTAAAAGAAAAAAGAACAATAAAGGGTAGGGTACTTAATGATGTGTTTTAATATAAATTGATGGATATTATTACGAACAAAAACTAAATGGTAGTAGAATATATTCCCTTTGATAGATATTATTGAACTATCGATTATCATTACGGTGTATAGTTAGTTATAGATGCACAAAAAGCGAATGCATTAAATTCAGGAGTTTCTTAAAAAGAAGATGATATTCGACTTTCATATTTTTATTTTACATTTAGAAGGTACTATTCAATACTTTCATTTATTAATGAAATACATTTGATCGTTAAAATTGCTCGTAGGAAATACAGACACAGAAAGTAAGTACAGTGAAATATATTGCCAAGCTAGGCATTATACTTGAAACTCCTAGAGCTAAAGTTAAAATTAGTCTATCAGTTAATATTATATATTTTTTTATTATCATTGAATTGAATCTCTCAGTATTGTTATTTGATAAAGGGCGTAAAGCTGGTAGTTAATCGGGAGTCTACCCAAGTGAATTCACTTTTCTCGGCCTGAAGCTGAGCTTGACTGCGACGTTGCCAAGTTGTGCGCCCCAGCTTTTATCTAAAGTAAGCCATGGACGAGCCCCTCTGGGCTAGAGAATTCAATCAAAACGCCGCTAATATTCAGTCAGCTGTTCTATCAAAATCTCCGGTTGGGATCGATTTACAATATTCCATATGAATTTTTTTAATTAAATTTTGAATGTTTTTAATTGTTTTAATGTATTTATTACTTTCCTTGCCCTATTACCATAGGTAAGGAAAGTATTGCTTTCCGAAAAAAATTAAGGTACCCCAATTTCTAAATTTCTATACGTTTAAAGGTCTCCTGAGTCCAAAAAAGTGGCTTATGGGTATTGGTCTGTATGTGTGTGTGTGTGTGTATATGAGTGTATGTGCGTGCGTCTGTGTACGATATCTCATCTCCCAATTAACGGAATGACTTGAAATTTGGAACTTAAGTCCTTTCACTATAAGTATCCGACATGAACAATTTCAATCAAATGCAATTCAAGATGGCGGCTAAAATGGCGAAAATGTTGTCAAAAACAAGGTTTTTCGCGATTTTCTCAAAAAACGGCTCCAACGATTTTGATCAAAATTCATACCTATAATAGTCATTGATAAGCTCTATCAACTGTCCCAAGTCACATATCTGTAAAAATTCCAGGAGCTTCGCCCCATCTATGCAAAGTTTGATTTTATATTCCCAATTATCAGTCTCCAGATACAATTTTAACAAAAAATTTCAAGTGGAAATGATTGAGCATGAAAATCTCTACAATTAATGTTTTGTAATATTTTCACCTAAAAATGGAAATAAGCTCGAAATTCGAGAAAATGTGATTATTCAATTGCAAACTTTTGGCAACTGTTGATTCTATCAAACATGCACTATGAAGAGATAGCAGACCTCGTGTGTCTCCAGCGTTATAGTCCTGTCACCAGCTGGCTCAGATCTTAGAATAGTAGACTTGAGATGCGCGCGAACACTAGCGTCAGGTGATCAATTTTCATAACGGCAAGGAAAGTTGTGTGAGTGCGCCACACCAGATTTTTTTAATGTATTTATTATTTTTAGAACTCGTGGCTGGAGCTCAAGGCTTCTTTTCCCAGTCATGCCAAAAACTATTGTATTCTAACGATTTGTAAATTTCATATGATTTGTTCATCTCGTGATTATTGATTCTATCTCTGCATACATATTATAAACATATTATATAACAATATTGAGAACGTATCCTTTGAACTTTTTATAGTTCAAAGAATTTGTATTGATAATTTGAATTTGATTAATTAAAGCGTTCGAAAGTTATCGTCGAACATACAAACCCACAAAGGGACAACTGCTCTAGCCTCAAGTCATAAGTGGGAGCTCGCTACGCTCGTTCAATAATAGCATATTCTGAAGTATGAATTTTATACAGCATATACCTGAAATATTTTGTTGAAGGATGTAATCATATTTGATATCATCTTCGAAAGTCAACTTCTATTTTAAAGTCAAGATCAAAAACACAATTTTGAAAAAATAAACTTACTTTCACATTTTTCTGAATGGCTGAAATCTGATAAGTCTCATTCTTTGTGAAAATGGGAATCTGCTCGTATTTCAACCTGACACCAATAAAATCATTCTGAAGCAATTATTTTTTCACTGAGAATAATGGACTTTTCTGTAAACTAAATCTATTTTTGAATATTTGAGAATATAGGAGCAGTTTTCAGCTTTCTCTCTCTCTCTCTCTCTTTATCTATCTATATGTCGGCAGAGAAAACTCATACGGAGAAAAACAAAGCTGTAAATTTGAAGCAGAGAAAACTTATACAAAAACTTATAAGATTGTTTCATTCTGTGCTATCGGTTAGAATTGCAATTCTATGAAAATCATTGAACACTTTCAGGATATTTGCTCATTTTTCCATTTTTCAATTAGGATATTACTTCTCAAGGTTCTAGTTTATAGGGTCGCTCAGTATTCGCATTGGTCAAGTAACCGCTTGAAGCCCACGGCATATCAGTATCCAGTATCCACTGGATGAGTATCAGTTATGATCTTCTTGCACAGCCTTTTTAAGGCTGTGCAAAGGCTAAAAATAAACTTTCTACTCGCGATATTTTTTCAAGTTTTTCGATTTGTATATCATGAAGCTATTAAAATGAAAAGGTTGGTTCAAAAGCCATGGTCCAAAAGCAGTTTAATCCCACTTGTGCACTTAATTTTAACACTTTTTCCGATATGAAGCTTTGATTGATCGGTTGCAGTGAGCTGCTTCCGGATTGTCTCTTCTGTGGTTTGTCCAACCACCCACATAGCACTCGTTTGTCTAACGCGTTTTTCATTAGAAAATTGATTCGATTTTTCACACTTCCTTATATTTTATCTTCTTCCTTTTATATAAAATATTACTGGAAAATACGTCGATGAGCCAAAAGATTTGAAAATTTTATTTTAATACTCTATGACTATCAGTGAACTGTATTATCTGTTATTAGACTTATATGACGATTCATAGTACACCTTGAAACTTCTCGTTTCCCTAACTTAAATCACGTTTAAAATTGTTCACAGATTTAATATTTGGACATAATTATCACAATTTATTACAGAGATAATTAATTAAATGTGCCTATAATTGTATTAACAAAACGTGTAATTGCCTAATCTAATAGATATTAAGGTAATAAGTATTATAAGCTGTATAAACTCTTTTTAAATACACTCATTTATATATCCCATTTGCCTAACTTTTACAATATAAACACCCTTTATTTAGTCATTTCTCATATTCATATTCCTTACATATTATTAATATAATATTCCAGCCAAGCTGCAAAATATTGAAGAGTTTATTTGAGTCAGGTCGTCTTTATTACATGCTTATCTACGGATGCACTGTCAGTCCGACAGATTTGATTGATACTTGATCACAATGAATTGAAGCTGCTCACCAAGTACACAGAAGTACAATCTTATCCGAGCAATAGTTTTTCCTTACTTGACTGACTGCATATTACCAAATCTAATAAGATACAAATGGATCTACATAGAATATTATACAGTGTACAGATGTCACTATGTCGGTGGATGGGGTGAAATTACCCCATAGATGAAAAGAAGGTGTGTAGGATTAAACGCATCATAAATGGAATAAAATATTATAATATAGAAGTGAATAGAATTGATAATAGCACTGATAGTGCAAAGGAAATGCAGCTTTGTACTTTGAAATCTTTCATTCAATCTTTAAATTCGAAAATTCGAGGACATCTTCCCTTTCCATTAACCTAGCAATAGTTAGTTGTCACTGCAAATACTTTGTTGGGAAAGTTGGAAAACATCCAATTGTTGATTACAAATTTCTGATGAAAATGAAAGTACCAGCTGATGAGCAATGAAACTAGTGGGGAAATAACATAAAAAAGTAGAAGCTACCGTTATGTAGTTATTTATTGGGTCAATAACTGCTGTAATTGAACCGAAAATGTTCTCTCTTGTTGCCAGGCAAAATAGCCTCGTCGATTTTCCAGCGGAACCGGTCGACGGTGACGATTGGTGGGGGAGCAGCCAATGAGAGAGCCGCTGGCTGATCAGCTGATCGAAGCTGTCCAGAGCAGCAGTGTTGCTTGCATTGTGACGTTGTCCTCGCCAAGGGACGGATCGCATCGGTGTTTTGCTGTGTGGTGCGGTGCTTGCTTAGCCGGCAATGGATGGATAGATCGGCCCGCACTTTCCACAAACATTACTAATTATATATTCAACAGCACAAATTCACACAAAACTCACCCTTATCCCGCGAATGTCCTCCATTCTCAACATTTTTCTAATGCAACTGTCCGACTGATTTACTAACACTATTTACAAATTATTTTTATTAAAATGATGACCAGTGAACACTTGGAACACTTTCTAGAAGATTCTCCACACCGAGACGTAAAATTAAATGAAGTTTTCAATAAACTCTCAGACATTTTACAGCAACAAACACCGATCAAACAAAAAATGTCGTGCGATGTTATTGATAGCATTCTACCTGACCGGAACACAGTCCCAATATCTTCAGGTAAGAACCAGATAACTATGTATCAATGGCACCTCACTATCTCTAAACAGCACCAATTTAGAAAATATTCTGGGTTTTTTGGCACTCATGATCCCTAGCGACTGTAATATTCAACTTGTCCTCAATCAATTATAATTTTATAATAATCATTTATCTACAAACTAGGACTAGATGGAGGGAGCTCTACCTTCTCATCTGGTACCTTCTCTTACAATGTCAGGGTTTCTTTGAATGAGTTTCTTCTTGTGTTTTGTTCTTTCGAATTATCCTCATCAACGTTTATTCTAAATTTTTGTTTTCCAAGTAGGCAGAGTAAACGAGGGGGTGAAGGCTCAATGTTTTTTGTTGATCAAGCATTTCCATGATGTAGCCTACACGAATTTAAGAGTTCTACTTTTGAATTTGAATGATGCTCAGCCAGTGAACAGATGATTTCTAACGGCCGATAGGCTTATAACCTCCTCGTTCAAAGTGATGAGCCCATCAAGTTGTTTGTTATCATTTGAAACCTTGATGTCTTATTTTTATTGAACAGCTTGAAGTATACTATTGAAAATAGCAAGCTCAGATAAAGCTTTACTGACGTCCAAAGTTTATATTGGTGGTTTTTAAATTTGTCAACGACCAAGTGAAAGAACAAAGACTTTGTGACGCCTGCGCCGTCCCAACTCCGGAATCCAGAAATAACGATTTTCTGCCTCACCCTCTGTTCACAGCTGTTCGCCTCACTTTCTTTGTCAAGGTTCCAGCTGAAGTCTTTGTTCTGTCGTCCCTTGTTTATAGAATACCTACACAATTATTACAAATTGTTTATAGCAGGGTCTATCCTTTTCAAAGGTATTAACAAACCAGTTCTCCTTTGTTGAGAGAATTTACTCATTTGATAAAATGAGAAATTTTATGAAATTATGATCCTGAGGTGATCAATTCCAATAGTTTTATTGAATGAACCTACATCGGTACATCCCTTTTTACATGTTTTATGTGTCCAATTGTTTGTAGAAATATAAAAACAAATTTATTTGTTTTCAAACTAATTTTGTTTGCTTCAAATTTATTTTGAGTTGTAAACTCGTATCGATACTCTATAAACTACAAAATGGAAACATTAATCATTAATACTGGAGAAAATAAGCAAAATAACCAAAATCTGTATGAAGTAAAATCTTGAACCATTGAGACATCACGGAATACCGAGTTTGCTATTATCATACTATTTTATTATGAAGATTCTGTTCTTTTTTAGAATTTGATTGAAATTGAGGCTTATTCTTAGTGTAATTCGAAATGGGTGATTGTAACTTCAAAGGAGCACTGATATTATTTTAATTTGTAGTATTCTCTAATGATTTAATTTTTAGTTATAAAATAATAATGTTTATATTAGTAATGTTTGAAAAATATATTTAACACAAAATTAGATAGGCGTCTTTTGAAAGCAATCCAACATTATGAAATTGAAACAATTCATTTTATCTATTTTAGAATGAAAAAAACAATTATTAATCGTGGTAAAAATGATAAAGTTATCCATTTCAATAAAAAATCATATTTTTTAAATCAGCTTAATTTTGAGGACATGATCGATAAAGTTTTCAGATGAGGCAATGATGGCACAATACGTTCCATTGTGTCATCATCTCATGTTTATCGTTTGCTCCATGAAATTCGGTAGCTATTTACGTTTGGTCTTGTTTTCGCCCATAAATCTATTGCCAAAAGTTTACCGAAGGCTACGTAAACTAACTTATGGGAAAACAAGTAGTTGTTTACGCTAAACTAGCAATATCCATTGATCAGTCCAAGTAGAACTCTTAACACATAAATATAATAACAGTCGAAAGCGTTTGTTCATAATAATTATCTCCAAACGCTTATAAATTATGGTGCTTGATAGATATCCAGACCAAGCTATAGATTGATTAGCGTCAAAGATACGAACATATATTATTATACCTTGCGTGTGATGTGAACTTTCAACTATTATTTGAACTTTCCACATGGACGAATAAATATTTATTATATTTCTCATTGGAATATGATATTGTTTGTAATTTAATCGTCTTGTTCTTTGTATAGCTTTTATAGAATTTTACATGAAAATTTGGCCAAAAAATGAAAGAATAATAGAGTTTGGGGAACCGTTGGAACATGAATTAAACATGGTTTCACCAATATTCATTTTAACCATATTCACTTGAATTTAAAAAAATATATATATTTGGAAGGCTTATTTTCACTTTTCATGATTGAGTGACGAATTATTATTAGCAGTGAAGCACAAGTGGAATCCATGAATAGAATTGAAATGTGCACTGGTACAGCAATGAACTTGTATTTATTGTACAGGAATTGAATGTAGCGCGTATTAAATTTAATGAATGTTCAGTCTTCACAATTCTACACCACTATCGTATTTAGTATTATTCGTCTATAACTTGTTGTTATAAAACCAAGAGTTTATTTACAGAACATTTCATCAGCAAGTAAAAAACAACGAAAAATCCGATTCACCAGATGAGGTTTTCTGAGCGTTGAAATTTTTATGGAGGGAACAGCTAAAAAGTTTTAACGTCTGCCGGCAAATTGAAGCATCATACGTCACAGATTGGACACGCATTGACCGGATGACCAGGTGAATTGGCAAAACTCCAACTCAAATCTCGTTTCTTGCGCTGTGGGGCGCTGGACGCTGAAAGAAGCAGTTTGAAGTATAGTGCTGCCTGCAGCCGAATCTCCAACAGAGTTGCTTTGCTTGGAACATTATTTAGCTTGGTCGTGGTCCTAGGCTCAGAACTCAGTCAGTATACTCAGCCTCCCTCTTCATCACAGTTCACTGTTAGCATCAATTGGTCGGGCTATTTTTACCGACGAACGCCGCTTGAATTATATTACAGCTTGCATTTTATATTTGGTAGAAGTGTCCTCCTCAATCAAACCCTGCGCTTTCAATTTAGCATTTGATCCACCTCAATTGACCCAAACTCACGCCTAAAACAGCGCCACTTTACTGCTGCGTCGCACTATATACATGACTACTCTATTAATTTTATTTAGGCCCATGTTATGTACTATGTAGGCCTACTCATTAATAACCGGCTCGACCGGCTCACTAGAATCTATTTTGCCATTCAACCGATAGATAGACAATTCAATTTGTTTTATCATAGATTAGCAAAACTTCTAAAAAATATGAACTGGTCAATACAAAAGTGTACAACTCTTTGGTAGGCTACCTATACAGCAGAAAATTGAGGTGTAATTATGTTATAAACATTATTTTGAATAATACAAACTCATTTTAAAGTGAAGATAGTTTTGGAAAAGATTCAAAATATTTCCAGCTACTCAAGCTATTTTACTAATATTTATTAAATTCCCTAAAGTCATATAATTAAATATATAATGTACGGTAAGATCTTTCATAAAAAAAACAGTTGAATTGAAAAAAAAACTTGTCAAATTCTAGAGTCCTTTCAGATTCTACGAAAACGAAAGGTATACAATTCTTAGATGTAATTGAAAAATAGTAGTTTTACACTTGTTTATTTTCTTTCCTACATTTACATCTTTCCTAACATTCGTATGTTCTATCACAGCAACCTCTTGCGACCCTCTCCACTAATGACCAATTACCGGTATAGATAGAATAGTCACCAATTTGCCCCCATTTCAAGGCAAGCTGATAACGAAATCGAAAAAATACGACCAGTAATACTACCCATTGGCCTAGGCTGGTTTCATACGAAGAGTACAGTATGTGTTTCAATCAATAAAAATACGGCAACACTTGTACGGGTTTGCATTTGGTATTGTCTAATGTACATCTGTCTCGCCAGGGCATAGTCAGTCAGTTGGCACAAAGCCTCAACTCTCAACACCCGCCCATTTCCATTTCTGACAATGAAGGGTCTGTGTAAAAAACGGAGAATTATACCAGTTGGATTTTGGCTGGACAATATTTCGTCATTGGAAATTATACTTTCCCGAGAATAACCAATGTCTGTTATTCTGATGTCTGATGATAGGTCTAACAAATTAATTATTTATAGCGTGATAGTCAGACGACTTGAATAAATAATACTTTCATGTCTGGAGAAATGTCAAGTTTGATATTCTCGTTTGACCTGAGCTCCAGCAAAATCGAGGTTTCCGAGAAGTAGCAATAAATAGACTTGGGGTTGAATAATATGAGGGGAAAGAATACTTAAAGTTGTTCGTATCGCATCATTTTCGTCTTTAAATTACAGTAAATTCAATGCTTACCTAGTTTTTCATACCATGCGTCAAAAATTGATCTCTTATGTATGCATTCCTATTCCACTTTAGGAATATTCACTACATTACGCGGATAATATGACAAAAAGCATTTCAAACAATAGTAATCATCCGATGTATATTCTTGCTCATTTTCTACGTCATAAAAATCGAGGTTAAATGAAAAGATAAATTTTAGAGAATAATCTGGGTCTTTATTTTCGCTGCACTTGTTTACTTACGTTTCGTTTAGCACCAACTGCTCACACAATGATGTATTGCATAATTCTGGTTCGATTAACAGTCAGCTTTTGTCGACAATAAAAGATTAGGAATAATCGCTACTCGCTCTGAATGAAATGAGTCATATTCTATATTCAAGCCAATACTTTTCATATGAATCTTCATTTGAATTGGCCACTGCTGCACTTGCACATTGCTTATGAAATTTGTTGGGATATTACATCACGTATCTTGATCAACAATAGCTGTAAAATTAAGTAGCTGAAAGTACACTCACTATATCACAACAAGAATATTCAAGGGAAATTTGAAGTCAGTAGAAGGAAATGAGGTGAAGGAAAATAAATCCATTACAGATAGTTTTAATATCATTGAGTAAAAATATTTGAAAATAGTCAAATAACCCTGGTAGAAAGGGGGAAGACGTGAACAGGACGGGATCGAAGCACCGAAGGATAGAGGTTGAAAATGAAAATTTAGAATTTGTATTTCAATATATATGACTTATCGGGAATCAGTTTTCAGATGAGTGAATCCTTTGTCTTTGTCGAATTTCACATCAAAATCAAAACAATTTCCCCTTTGGTCAATCCCATAAATATAGAATGTCAATTATATTTTCTCCCGTTGTATTCTTGTTTTAGTTTGTTTTAAATTTATTAATTACATAATACTGTACTTGTAGAATTCATTTGCTTATTGAAACCAAAGTTTGTAAGCAGTTCAAGTTAAATGTCTTGAAACTAGTTACAAGGTGCTGCTCATCTGCATGATGTAAATAGCACGGTAGATTAGCTCAGCTAATATGACAGGAAATTTCTAGAAGGCGACTCACCGATGATGGAGTTTATCCGGCCGTATGGCGACATAAAAAAATCGACAGGATGATTCCTGCTGGCTTTTAGTATTGAGTGGTGAGAGGGTCGAGTTTCGTACATAGGAACAAAGGATTTTCGGTCCTGAGGGAAGTGTGCGTGAACTGCCTCCTGTAAAAATGTCCCCGAAAAAAGGGAGAGGGTGAATATTTCCAGGATTTGCTTCTTGAGAGCTTTCAATCATTCAAATTATAGTTTCGTGCAAGTCGAACAGGGAACTGAGCTTCACCACCTCTTCCCCTCCTCGAACCATTACCCTGACCCTCTCGGCAAGCGTAGCCTAGCGTTGGCGAGAGGCAAGCGGATCGTCACGTAGGCTCTTGGGTGGTGGCGTGGTGGGGGTAGCCTGGTGGTGGGGAGACCGGCTTGGTGTCTTTGTTTCACAGCTGGCAAGTTGCATCAGTCGGTTTCCAGTGTTCTTGGTGTCAACTCGATACCTAGTGCTAGGCCGTACCGGCACATCGCAAGTGATTCAACGATAGTTGAAACAGTGCTAGATTATTCACCTTCGGGTTTCATCGCTTTACTTAGTTTTCAAATTAATTGTTACAATGGAAGTATTACCGTGCCCAGTCAATGTCAACTTCCCAAGCTATGCTCGAGGTGAGTTCTTTGTCTTTGTTCTCTAGCTGCTAACTTTCACCGGCTTATGCCGGTCAAACAAGAAATCTCTTCCCGATTGAATTCATTTTCTATTTTTTACACTGCCAAACAACTACTGAATCGTATTAATCATTCAAATAACCATTCCATTAACTTTGATATGTTCAAAGTGTACAACAGCTGACTTTCCTTTGTTCCTGCATCATCTCATATCAGCTACATAAGCCAAAGTGATTTATAAATCGTATGAAACTAACATTTCATCCACTTTCTCTTTCTTGATCAATCTGTTATGGCTGTATATTAAACTTTTTTATGGCTTTAAATTTTTAACCATTCTTGTCATTCGGTTAGAAGTAAGTTATCGATCGGCGTCGGTTAGAGGTTGACTTGAAAGTGATAATCTACTTTTCACAGGCTTTATCAGTTGGATGCAAAGATCATTGGAACTGCTAGGACTAATGATTTTTCAATCATTCTTTGTCTCTTATTGTTTTCATAGGTATTTAAAGTTACTCCAAAATTCAAACCCAAGAATATTAAAATTTCAAGTTCTCACGTCCTGTGCTCTGTATCGGCTTAACTTGCTTTATTTTAATTCGAGTTACAAGTATATTGTGTTCATAACAGAACAATAATATTATATTATATAAGGTACTGAATGATTCTGTTCCAGTATATTCACAAAGCTGCACTAACAAAATTATTAGTCTAATATATTTATTACGCTAACGTATTTCTTTGTTCATTAGGGATTGATAATACTATAATTGATTTTTGAACTACCGATTATTGTATTATTTTTTCTGTGCTATTTTTGTTATTGTGTTGAAATATTGTACTGTTACCGTATTGAACCGGCATTCTGATGTTAGACGTTAGAGCTACCATAAAATATTTACAATATAATAACAACTAATATGAATTTAATAACTGACATTTACTATGATATCTTCCATAATCATAGTTGATTACCTATACATTTTAGAGTTCATTGTTTGATACCGCATACCGGTTCTTCATTGACATGAGTTATAACCATATAGCTATAATTTTAATATAATTATTTCAACTCCATTTTTCAATACTGAATACAATATTATAATTGATATTGTGATAGTTTGATTTTGAAGTTCTATTGGAAGCCGATAAACCAAGATTAATTAATTGTTTGTTGGCTGATGTTGGTCTGGCAGGTATGTGACCGAAATGTTGTGTTTGCAGGTTCGACAAGGCCGAGCAGTGACGAGTGCCTCGGAGACGATGGTAGCGCGTGCCAGTCGCTGACGAGGCGCCTGGAGGAGGAACTGCGAGCGGCCAAGACGGCGCAACTCTCCTGCGGCGAGGTGCTTCTGCCCGCAGACCTTCTTCCTAGGATAGCTAGAGATGTTATTCGAATGGCCGAAAACGAGCCTTGCGGATTAAGGTAACTATCATCTCCAACCTCTGTTCTAGCTGTATTTTTTTTATTAAATTTTCTGCAAAGTTTTAAATAAAAAGATTCAACAAGAACCGTCCAACCAATTCCCGATTCTAGCGTTGAAGGTTTCTAGATATCAATTATTCTGATTCTTTATAGCAGATTTCTATATGCATCCGTTTTGAGTACTTGTGCAATTCATGCCGGCCGGCTTACCATTTTAGCTGATGTTGCAACTTTTCAGCTATCTTCTTTGTTTGCTACAGCATAATCGTTTATTACATTACTACTGTACTCAAATGAATATAGGCGACAATTGTGAATTATTCTAGAATTCTAACAATATAATACCAGGTTGTTGTACTTTAATTTTTTTTAATAATAATTAAACAGTAACACGCCTACTGTTGTAGACAAAGCTTATGTTCTTTGCAAACATTTATTGTTAAAATATTTCATTGTATCGCTGCAGCTTACATTATATTGTTCCAAAAATATCTCCGAGCTCATTACAATTGACTTTAATACCTTTAATACCTCTTTAATGCATTACAAGCTTCATGCATTACCCACAATTGTGGGATCGATGGTGTCAAAAAATCAAAACACGTACAAACACATTTCTCAATTTCTCCAGTAATTTTAAATATGAAACTTCCTACCTGCTGAATGATTAGTTTGAAAATAAAAAGTGAACTTTAGTTGAAGTCAATGTTTCATACAATAGTAAATGTTGCTATGCTATTTTTCTGTGTCTGAATTATTATAGTTTGAGATTATTTCAAGTCACAACTTATCTAACGTATTTGTTCAATTTGTGTGTTACAGAGGTTGTACGCTTTTCATCAACTTTGGTACCGAAGAGGAGTGCCGTAGAATAGGAACAATCAAATGCGACCCGAACACAGTGTCAACATTCGAACTGTTCCTGACGCTAACACAAGACGCGAAAAGCACCTGGCACTCGATCCTGCCTCAGTTCATCAAGAACCTGACCAAAGGAGGCACAATCATGATTAGTCCGGCATTCGAATTAGAAAAGAAGAAGCTCTACCGATCGTACCTGGATTAGAGGCTGGTGGCAGGCGGACACTCGAGACCGCACACGAGAGCCAAGACTGATTCAGAGTGCTGCTTCGGCAGCACACTTCTACAGCGCATTGTGATTTACATCTCACTTGCAATCGTCACTTAGTCATTCACATTATTCGAATTATATCTAACAAAAAAATTATATTGGAATTATGAATATTCAAATTGAAAATTTATTAAAATTAATTTTATATACTTATGTAGTAGATATGATATTTTATCAAATTTTATTTTAATTATTTAGTTGTAGTTTGTAGAGTTTGAATCTGGCCTAGAATTGAATTTTATTTGCAGAAAAACCAACGTTTCGGTATCGTACCAATACAAAATTATTATATAAACTATTCACCGACTATTGATGTTTTGCTTATAAGTTTGGTGTTCGGGTCTTCCTTTGTTTTCACAAGTGATAGTTTTTCTGAAATCTTTATTATAAACAAGTCAGAGGGATCACCAGAGCAAAGACCAGAAAAGTACAATGTTGATATTCAGTCATATCACTTCACAAGGAAGGTTTGTTTTAGTGATAATTTAAGTAATAATTTGACTTGTGATTAATTAATATTAAGGACTAATTAATATTTTTTGCATTGAAAAATTTAATAGTATTTTATTATTATATTCGAATAGATTATAAAGTCATATATTATTATATATTCGATAATATGCCTGTTGAAAGGCCGATAGCTTTCGAAAGTGTCTGAATTGAATAATTGTGTATGTAGATCGACCTCGAATAGATTAGAGAAACGTGTTGTCTTTCAAATTAATTGGTATGTAGGCTAGATGGAGAAACGGGCTAGAGCAGTATTGAGTATCGTATTTGTGTGTGCACTTCACCTCTGTACTTGTGATGATTGAAGTTGATTTTCAATTAACTCTACCTTTGAATACCTCATCAAATTTTATAAAGGCCTATGATTTTGTGTCTTTATATTGTGATATCAAAATGATTTCTCAGCTTCTAAGCAAAATTTGGTTTTATTATGTTATCGATTTTCTTTTATTGATTTCGGTTGAAGTCATGTTACGGCGAAATTAAGTTCAAGTGATTTGTTAGTGATGGATGCTTTATTAATTTTTAGTTTTTTCTATTTCAGTAATTGACATAAATTATGATGGTACAAAACAGTAATAATGTAATTAATAGAAGATCCCTTTAATTATTCAAATTGTATTGAACACCAATTTGCCATTTTTAGTTTTTGATTTTAAAAATTTCATTGCATTGCAGACAGTGACCTTCAATATTATTGTGATCATTATCATTTAAAATTGTGATAGAAGAGAAATTAAATAAATGATAATATTATTTTGATCTGTCGCTGTTACATAATATATTTGTTAACAACAGGTAGTAGTATGTTTATAACATAGCTATGTTAACTGGCAGTAGAGATTGCAACTGTCCTATCGTTTGAAAGTGTCTTGTCTAATACTAAGTATGTGTAGAATTTTCCTGATCTCATTTATAATAGAGTTTGGTTGACCATTTAATTGGTAGCCATTTGCCTTCAGTATTTTGTTAATTCAAACAGTAATATTAAAAGTACTGTACAATTATGCTATGCTTTGGGCAATGCCTTATGAGTTCTTTTTTATGTTGTCCATCTTTGTATTTGTTCAAAAATTGCGCGAATATTCAATTGAATGTGTTGAAGTTTTTTTTTGTACTTTTTGTTATGATGAAACAACTTGAAAAGATGAAAAAAGTTAAAATAAAAAAAAATATTAAATTTACTCAATGCCTATTCATTAGCAACATCCTTCCATCCTAGATAATACCAATCATCACCAATATTACACTCATTGAGATTTATGTAATCAGGGTTGAGAGCTCTGATGTAACTAACATGGTCTTTTTTATCCACGCAAACGTTTAATATTTGGAAACGTTTAATTATAGAATTATTTATTGGTGATGGATACAACTAATAAATAAATATATACAAACTCAGTATAGGAAACATTTTTGAGTAAAATTAATGAACTCTTATCAAACCCATACTGCAGCAAGTTTCTAATGTGATCTGCTTTAGGTAAATTTTAATCGCTAAAAAAACTGCGATACTAGTTCTCTGAAAATGGATTAATACTTGCAGCATAAGATTATATTACATTTCTCTTCATATTGGGCTGGACACAGTAGCAGAAGATGAAAAGAAGGAAGGTTTTTGTAGAAAGTTTTACTGGAATGACTAGAAAGAGCAGTAAAATCCAGTGGAATAACTTACTTTATAACTGTTTTCAGTCAATCATGAGAAACATTCTACTTCTAATTCTCATTCTCCTTTGTGAAGGAGCATCAGTGCAAGAGTGGAGTCTAACAAATTTGTAAGATGAATAATTCTAGAAATAAGTAGGACATTTTTTTCAGATATAAATTGGATAATAGAGAAGAAAAACAATTGGTTTGTTTATTTTTTAGGATCCAGAGTGTTATGCGGATTGAATGAAATTATCAGCTTTCGGTGAACTTGGACCACCAGGAAGCGGTTTATAATTTCTGACATAGAATAACTAATTAATATAGTTACTCTGATGATATCAGATCAACCCAGTCAGCTCTAGTGTTGAGCACTATCACTATAGTAGGCTATTCGTCATACATTGAGATACTGGAAATGATTTATCATCTTCCTCGATTAATCATAGTAAAATGAGAATTGCAAATGATTCGAGTTCTACCGTGTTACTATAGATTAGTGTAGCGTACTGTAGTAAAAGTGGCAAATACTGATGTAATTTATAAGACATTGTAGATCGATTAATCATCATTCCTGATCAAAATTAATTTATTGGGTGAATAAAAAAATCGGCAAGATAATTGAACAATTTTATAGATTTGAAAGCCTACTGGAAGAGATAATATGCGCAGTTGATTTATTTTTCACACACAAGTCATGAGTTGAATGAGACTTGAGAGCACGAGCAATTAGCAGCTTACAGCTTAAATCATTCTTTAAACATATAGCATCTACCTGAACGACCAATACTATACCTGAATTATACCTATACTATACCAGTTAGCCATGTCGAATGGGCTCACATCCAAAAGAGTTAACCTTGGATTACTATGTTTTCATCCTGTGGCACTTGGAATATATTATAACATGATTACTATCGTTTGGTTGGTTCTCCTGTACTTTATCTAAATATACCTCTTGTTTCTGAAATTAAAATCACAGTTGAGCCTATCGTTTATTATAATATTTTTTTCAATTATTGATTTTTACAAATAAATAATATTTAGAACGTAGTGAACGAGATACATTGATGAATGTTCTCTATATATTCGTTATAAGTTATAAGCACGTTATAAGTACATCGATGAAGGGAATGTTCTCTTGAGTGTGGAAGTTTAGAAAATAGCATATTTATAATATAAAGGCGACGAACTTATCGATGTTGATACAGTAGCTTATTGAGTACCTATACATTTTTGGATCTGGCATAATAGTGATAGCCTAATCCAAATCTAAGGTAACAAAAAATCTACAAGATAATCAAACAAATTAATGGACTTGAAAGCCTACCGGGAGGAAGAGATATTTTGCACTGTTTTTATCCTTATTTTCACCATCCATATCTTTATTTTCGACAATATTCTCTAAAAGTCGACAGTGGAACAGTTTTGGGCTGCTGAGGCTGGTGTTCTTTTGGTCATTGTATAATAATTATTAAAATAATATATTATTATGGCTATAATAATGATTATGCATATGATTATTTTAATTATGATTGTGAATAACTTGAAGCATTGAATGAATGAATATCAATGTGGGTTCGAGAAAGGATTCTGCACAAAATTCCTTTAGATGGTGCTTTAGCGTAAAAACATAACATTTTCCCAAAATTCAAACGCTAGGAAATGAGCAACACAAACTTTCGTTTTAATTTTTTTCCATTTAAGGTTATGCTTACTTAAACTGGATAATTTTTCCTGAAGTTACATCCCATTTGGATTAGACGAATTGATAAGAGTTCCCGTGAGGGAAGACCTGAAGTTTCCTTGTAATGCGTGCAACCAGTAGGTGATTTCCCATTCCCATTGTAGTAGCTCTTTACTATCTATCCTACTGTATTTAACGAACAACGAACAAATCGCCGATAGAAAGCGTTCTTGTTCACTTCAAGCAAGAACGACCTACTCGGACAAATCAGATAAGCGAAGCTCCGTCTTTTAAAAAATTTATACTCTATTGTTTGCGGTGACAACTTGACGTGGTGAAAAGATGGAGGTGCTACTGCCATGCCACAATAATTATTCTTGCCATTCGCTGCCTGGAATAGAGAAGTGGCTTGTGAACCTTCTAATCTTAAATCATAGCTTAAATCATTGAATGTACTTTTGAGGGTACAAGAGAAGCAAAACGCATCCTGGTTGTTAGTAATAACTCAACATTTCCGTAGAAGAGAAGGGAAAAATGGAAATCATATTATAGAGGTGTATGGATGGTGCTGGGTGCAGGAAGCACTTTAAGCTAATTGAATAATTAGCTTTTTCTAGTCGAATACTAGGCCCACCTAAATATTACCAAGAACTACCCAAGAAAATAGATGCATTCACACAAAAGTAATGACATTATTGGACTCTCTAAATGTAAATTCAACTTCAAATTTGAAGATTCTAGTAAAATCTGTTATAAATTCTTCTCCTGTGCTTTCGTCAAACATATTGTGTGGACTATGTTCTTGTCTGTAAAAATATATCATGTATGACAAACTCATTCCGATTTTCATATAATTCTATAAAAAAAAGAAAACGTACATGATACGTTCTGGAGATTGATACAATTCTACTGAAATATTCAAATTTTCGCAATAACTGAACTTTTTCCATGTTCAGTTTGATAAATTCCTTGTTTTTATTGTTAACATACGTATATTTAGCTAATGTTTGCTTTTTCTAAACAATTGTAGTAGATGGAATTACAACACTAGTCGGATTAGCAGGCCAAATATCAGAAACTTTACGTAACTCACAATAATAGGATTGGAGTAGTCTTCCGAGAAACGTTTGAAGCACTCTAATTCTACACAATCTTCTCTGTACCATTTGTAAATCGTATAGAGGAAGAAAAGAGATGAACAATATACTTTGTGATTCAAGCTCAATGGCTTCCCTTGAAAACCTTTCCTTTTTTTAGAATCGAATACGACACTCGAACTTCATAATTTTAACTAATTTGAAATTGAATAAATCTTTGAACATGCCCTGTTTTTCCTGAATGAATAATTATTCTAAATAAAACTGCAACATTATTTCCTACTAAATTTCCAAAAATGAACTTTTTAAAAAATTAATTTACAGTCTTTCATAATAAGTTGAGGATTAAGCGGAAAAGGGGCTCTTATTGTCTCAACTTCACTCACAATGATTGTGAAGCATAAAATAAAGGCATTTACCTAGGTACCTAATTTTCTATGAGCAGCAAATTCATTCATGCTTGACTTGATTGCTTAAGACCTTTAGCGTATTAGAATTTGGATGAAGCTTCCTTTATCCTTGCTTTTCATAGTTTAGTATTGTGAGCATACTCATAATATTAGGGTTGATCTTCGACTGTGCAGATAAAATGAATTATTCATGAATAAACATCAATAAAAGCAATGCAGTACAATACAATAATTGTAAGGAATTATTCCTTGGGGAGGTGGATTTTATCCACTATCTACTATTATCGACTATTAGAACAATATTGAACAAATGCTGACATATTTATCAAAAGCTGTATTAGAACAAATTTAATGCTGAACTAAATAAATTTGATAATCTAGAAATTCTTTTAAAATAGATTCAAGAATCAAATAGCAAAACCCAGTTGGATGTGTTTTTTGGGAAGGGTTTTCCATTGTCCTTATTTTTTTAATTTGTGTGTGTAGATGTGTTAGTGCTGGTTCCTGCTCCTGTCTGTGAATGCGCGTTAACGGTCAGCCCATTCTGGGGAGTAGGATACCTGTGTGCTTCTCTGCCCCCTGCATGTTCAGACACGATTCCAAACTCCATGCACGTATACACATGCTCACACTAACTCACACACTAACGCCATCAACACTAATCACTTCAACTCACAGACGCACAAGCTCAGGGTTCCAGAGTTCTTTTTCGTTTCACTGACTCCTTCTTTCCTCTCTTGTCGTTTTCTAAAGAAGAGATTCTTTCTCCTACCTTCAGATTATTTTGTGTATCTTTCATGCCTTTTGTTTAAATACATTGCTGTAAGTACAATTAATAAATAATAATAATAATAATAATAATAATAATAATAATAATAATAATAATAATAATATAATAATAATAATAATAATAATAATAATAATAATAATAATATAATAATAATAATAATAATAATAATAATAATAATAATAATAATAATAATAGGTTCTTGATCATAAACTTCAATTATGTAAAATAAGCAGCATCCTGTGATTATAAATTGAATTATTAATCGAATAATATTTTTTTATCATAATAAAACTACTTTATAATGATTTTATAACGATTGCATCAATAACTATTCATCAAACTTGATCAAAAATTTAAAAAAAAACTATCAAATTATAAAAATTATTTTAATTATTGCATGTCTTGTCGGATAAATGAAATTATTTGAAAAATGAAAAACAAATCTTGTGAGAGCCGTCAAAGTTTTCAAGATTTTTCTAAACCGAGTTGGGTTTTTTATAGATATTATCGGAAATAATTTATATTATGATTTATATGGAATAAACTGTTCAATATAAAATGAACAATAACTGAATTTCTATTATTGAATCTCACTGGAAATATAATATTTCATTGTTAGCTGATATTGTGACGAGTAGGCTGAAAAATTCCCCATTCTATGCTGTGATAGACATTATGTGTGACAAGTGAAACTCAATTCACTGCATCCTCTCGACTTTTGCAACGAAAACATACAAAAACCACAAGGCCAGCCGGCCCTGGCCCTCACTCACCCCCCCCCCCACCCGACAAACCCCTCACCACAGCAATCGATAATAAACTGAAGACCAATAAATGCGAATCAAAGTTCAACGCAGCAAAAATCTATCCTACATTTATCATTGTTCGCCTGAAAAGGGATAGAGATATTGAACCAGCTACATTATTATTGTAATCGAGAATACAAGGCCTTCCTGTCAGCTTTTGGCCCTCAGTAGTACTCCTAATCTTGTTCTATGACATAAGTTGATAGACCTTCTATCATTGAATATATCTTTGATTCAAATAAATTTATACATGCAATCTATAGTACTACCCATTTCTATCTACATTTCTCGGTGATAAATTTTTGTTTGGCTTGGAATTTGGAAAATACAACTAAAATTCCTGGTGATGTTTTTGTTGATAGTTTGGCTTGAAATATAGAAAATAATTTTTTTTTAGAAAATTATAGTTTGTCAGTAAATGGAATGAAAATATGAAAACATTATAGTATTTTAGCCTATTCCATAGCAAATTATTGAGAGGTTACATATATGAATGTTGCAATTCTTCATTCCTGTAGGTCTATGACTTTAGAAGATTACTGTAACACTTGAAGATTTAACCTTCTTCACAAAATTAATTCATGCTTTTCAGACAGGTAAATATGTATGACTGATTGCCAACGAATACAGTGTATGAGGACTCATTTTCGATAATGACATGCAGAGAGTAGCAAGGCAATTGCTTGTATCTCGTTATAATTTCATAACAACCGATATTATCAATTCTAGATTTATAAATTTTCATTTATTCGATACGGAATACGGACGTAAGTACCCAGTTTAGAATTTCATTATTACGTGTGAATTTTGATTGTATTCAGATTTGGAACGACCAAGAGAATATGAGATGTATCAGTGAATGATGAGAGATTGATGCAAGTTTGGAATAACAAACGTGAACGCATTTCGTGTTTTGGTTGATGGTGGCTTATCAGTATTCAAAGTGATCTCTGGCTACTGGCTAGGCCACGAATGATGAAGGCTATCTGTTTGACTGTTTCTATAAGCGCCCGATTTCTATACACCACACAGCACACTGTCCACCACTCTTGACGTCACAAACGGAAATTAAAATTCAAAATGTCTTTAAGGCATTAAAATCCTTATCGAGACGGCTATTACAAACAAACCGAAAAACATAACCGATGGACCCAAGATTATGCTAATGATATCGGCAAAGTCAGACTGAGACCAAATTCAAAAGACTCCTCTTGTTGACTGTTTTTATACCTGTAAGTTCTTTTTCAGCATTCGAGGACCGTTCAATAGTAGTTTGTAATGGGTAGGCAGGCTATTTTCAACGTCGTCATTAATAAGGATTATATCCTTGGTAATAAAAAATTATTATCGCCTTCAATACTATTATTAATTCAGGCTGAGGGCTGAATTTAAACAGATGGCTCATTGGATACTATAAACAGCCATAGTTTACTATCATGGGTTTATAAACTTGAGCTTTTTTATTTCCTCGGCAACTTATTTCTGTGAAATTGGGGATAGAAAAGGAAAGCTTGAAGAGAGTTTCTGTAAACGACATGATTCCCAGGATAGGGTAGGAAACTCAGTTTTTGTTATTTTTAAAAGTACTAACATAAGTTCCTAATCGGAATCTTGGATGGGGACTGAAACTCAATAATATCCATTTTGAATGCTCTAATGATATAGATAGGCCTAAGCTTCTATAGTGAGGTTCACCACTTATAGGCTGTCAAGAAAGACAGGAAAACAGCGTTGCCGATTCTATAGAAGATAGCTGGTCCTGGTACCAATAGATCTGATGTGATATAAGCTGTCCATTCTCCTTACAAATAATAGATTATATTTTAATCAATGACTTGATAATAATAAGTTTTAATAATTGAGATTTAACACTTTGTTGATTATATCTCTAAATTGTTGAAAGACGACCTGGCAACGAATTAAATATAAAATTAGAAACACCAATGCTGATCAAATACTACCATTATAACGTGGACCTCATTTACAATTCATTCCACCTTGTGATGTCACGTTTGACATACTATAAAATAATTCAGAAAAAACAAACCATCTTAGATAGAATTTATTATGGAACTGAAAAACAGTCAGCCTAGTCAAGGTAACATTCTAATAAAATTGAGTCTTCTTTTTGATAAGAAGTAGTCGTACTATCCATAAAGCGATAAGAGAGCAATGAAAAGATATAATATGCACTAGTTTGAATTCTTTGGCAGAAATAATATTATAATATAACTTAATTTGTTTATTGGCAGATCCAAAAATATCTATATGTTTTGAGGTTGGAATTCTTATTATGATTTAGCAAGTCACATGATCTCAGATCAGACAACAATTTATTTGATTTATTGCTCGGGCAATCAGCTGACCGACCATCCAACTATTATGAAATAAATATATTTTATTTTTGTAATTGTATAAGTATTATAATATGTTAGAGAAAGGTTTATATAATTGAAAAGCAGTGATTATTATGTTACTTTGGATATTTATTAATATCTAGAAAATATGAAAAACAAGAGTGTACAGAGCTCACATAAAAAAAATTTATTCATTATTACATTATTATATATATCAAGATTCATTCAATTGAAATTCTTGCGGTCTATCATGTAATTTATTTAAGCAAGAACTTATTCATTTATTGTGTAACAAAAAGCTGAGGAAGCCCTGAATCCTAAATAGCCAATCATATCACGTCTTACAAAGACTTGAAAACCAATCAGACGAGGGCTTACAAATTTTAGAGGAAGAGATGAAAATTTTTCTAGGAAGATCTCTCTCTGGCTTGTGATCTCGACCGATACAGCAGCACATGAGGATAGGGTTCTTTTTCAATTATTTTTTAAAAAGCATCAAGCCAGTCCCTTTATAAATGTTCAAGTATTTGTAATTAATGTTTGTTTGTTTGTGAACTCAGTGGATGTTGAAGAGTTCCTAATTGTAAATATTTCCATTCATAATTAATACTGATTGAAAATTATATATGATCTGGACCATACCTTAGCCTAGCAGAGTTGAAATGATTTGACTAATTAATTATTGGAGATAATTAATTATTCTACGAGAACTTCAGCGAACATCATTTAAGTGAGTGATTAAACTTAATGAGCTCATCAAATAAGACCTTTTAGTGAATTGGGGAGTTATTCAAAAGCGCTATATAAATTTTGAATGAAGTTTGAATACTTTGCAACGTGTCAGACACTATAGTATATTTAGTAAGAACTCTTTTCATAAATATATTTGGAATCGGTAGGAGGCTTATTTCCATGTATGGCACGAATCCATATCCCTGAGATTTGGATAATTATTTTGTTAATTATTAATTATTGATTGAAATATTTTTATTGAACCTATAGTCTGAACAGGCTCCAATTTGTTAAATTTTGAATCAACCTGAATTTTCATATATCAGTATTGATAAATATATATTTTATAGCCAACAGTATTGTAAATGCTAACAACTCCAGTGATATTAGAGATATTGGAAATTTTTTTACATTGATTATATTTATAGAATATATGTATCTATATATATATATAGATACTATAATTGTCAATAATTATTTGCTGACTGAAGAATATGACTATCATCAAAGGATGATAAGTAAAGGTTGCTCCAAATATATCTATATATATATATAGTAATATATCTATATATATATATATATAGTAATATATCTATATATTTTTTATGGGAATATATTTGTGTTTTTTGTCAGCATACAAAGTGTTAAAAATCTTTATTCTTTACCTGATTCACCTCGTGATATACAGTTTGAGCTGTCTTGGTACCAAACATTCTCGTTGTGCAGCATATGCAATTAATGAATCATTAAAAATTGATCTTATTTGGAGCAACCTTTACTTATCATCCTTTGATGATAGTCATATTCTTCAGTCAGCAAATAATTATTGACAATTATAGTAGTAAGTCTACAATATATCATATAACGATCCAGAGATCATCTAGAACTGGCGTTGTAAGTAATAAGGAATTTCGGAAGGATAAATTAGTGCACACCTGTATTCATGACGAGCATTTTGAGACTCAATTAGAAGAATAATAGTTGATTTTCATTATTCTTGATTGGATATAAATGGTTACTGTAAATTGGTCACTGACTATCTTTTTGATTTCCTTATTGGTATTCTTCAATATCTTCAAGAGAGCAGCGGTAAGAATTGTTAATTATCAGTTACTCAAACCCATGGTGGTTTATTATTGTGAAAATATTCATGCATCTATCACTGAGCTAAAGCTGTGTTCAGAACCCCTGTATATTTGCGAGCCGGACGGCCTTAATTTTTTGCAAATTTATTCACGAAGTAGGGATCATAGTGCCAATATTGGACACCCCACAAACCCAGTTTCACATAAAATATCACAACCAACGTGGGACATATATTGGTATATCCAAAGTGTCTTCACAACCTTTAGTGGTAAACAGACCATCCATAGTTGGAAAGAAAATAATGTTAATAATTCATAATCACAAAGGTATACTATACACTATCAATACAGTACACAATCATATAGTGTCACTTGAATAAAAAATAACCTGTTATCCTGGTAATATGCAATGCATTCAATGTAATACGATATTTCAAAATTAAGTTCAAAATTTCTTATCATATACAGAGTTGGTGAAAATTAAGGAAACAGCTTAAAATTTCTTTTGAAGGGAAATTTGGCGATAGGTTCGATTGAGGATCCTATTCAAAATAAAAACTGCTTTTCTGTCGTTTCACATTTTAGGTCCGCCATCTTGTAACCACCATTTCGAATCTAACTTAATCTTTTAATAGGAAGGTGGTCATAATGATACATTATTTCAATACATAATTTTAAGAGAAAATGAATGGCGAAAACCGCACAACGATATCTTAATCCATTTCAAAGTTATTCACATTTAAAGATCAATATTAATTTTTTTATAATTTCATGAAAACCGTTCTTATTACAGAAATATACAAGAATAACTTTCCTCCAAATTTTATTTTACATTGAAAAATATTAATTTCACTCAAATCGGTTCACTGATACTAATGCAGCAATTGCTCAAAATGCCGTCCTTCAACTTGATTACACAGTCTGCACCTTTCAATCATGGACCGTCGAACTGCTATAAAAGCATTTTCATCATCTTGAATGGCACCTGCTGCAGCAACCACTCTTGCCACAAGGTCTTCTTCGTTTTCTACTGGCGTGCTGTAAACAAGGTCTTTCATATGGCCCCAGAAAAAAAAATCTAAAGGGTTGAGGTCAGGTGAACGTGCGGGCCACGGTACTGGTCCACCCCGCCCAATCCACCGCTGACGATAGGTCATGTTCAGAAAGTCCGTAACAACATTTCCGAAATGAGCAGGATCATGTTGAAACCAAATATTATATCTGTTTGCAAGAGGCACATCTTCCAAAAGTTCTGGTAGTATGTCTCTTAAAAAAGTAATGTACGTGGGAGAATTCAGACGATTAGGAAGAATGTATGGTCCAATCACGCGATTACCTAAGATACCCGTCCAAACATTCAGCGAAAATCTATGCTGATAACCACGCACTTTGACCTCATGAGGATTGTCTAAGGCCCAGACGTGACTGTTGCGAGAGTTGAAGATTCCTTCTCTTGTAAAGCTGGACTCATCGGTAAATAACACATTTTCTAGAAAATTTGGTTGGATAATGTCTTGCTGAAGAAACCAACGGGCACAGTTTACTCTTGGCTCATAGTCGCGTTCAACCAATGAGTGAACTTTTTGAAAGCGGAAGGGGTGAAGTCTTTCCTTGTTTAGTACACGCCACACAGAAGAAGCACTTGAATTGATTTGCTTTGCAACTGCTCTCGTACTCGTTCTAGGATTGAAATCGAATTTCTGCAATACTTCCTCTTCAAAAGCAACATTTCGAACTGCTCGAGGCCTACCAGCAATTACCCTGTTCCGTTCAAATGAACCAACTTCTCTCAGCCGATTGTGAGTTCTTGTGAACACCTTGTCGGAAGGGAGACGGCGGTTTGGAAATGCAGCTGCATACATTCTTCTTGCTTCGGTCGCATTGCCAAGAGCTGCTCCATACATGAAGTGAATATCGGTGTACTCCAGCGAACTAAATTCCATTACAATAATTAAATATTTGTGTAGAAGCAACGTAAGAAAATATTGAAACTGGAAATTTAAGATAGAAATAAGACCTAGGAAACGTGAGACTAAGAAATAGGAAGCACTACATCTGGTTCTTTACTTTTAATGAAACAACAATACTTTTACAAGACAAACATTATCATCTGAAAACCATTGTAAAATCATCTGTTTGCCCATATGGAGCCATACCGAGTTTCAAAGCTTCATCTTAAATACATCTGGAATTAAAAAATTAATATTGATCTTTAAATGGTGAAAAGTGGTCATGCATGCAGTACGAAAAAAATCAATTTCTCTGTTATTCTTCGACCAATCTTAATAAATTAGGTATCATTGGAATCGTGAAAAAATTTGCTAACTTTTTTGTCTCTTGTAAATTTTCTGTAAAATGGACGGTTTTCGAGATATTCGCCATCAAAAATTTAAAATGGCCGCCATTTTGAAAAATTTCAACGAAAATTTTTTTTTATTTTTATAGTTGAGTCTTTATAGCATAAATATTCATGCCAATTTCAGATCAATACAACATTCGTTCTTGAGATAAAAATTTTTAAGTGAAAAAAACAAAATGGCAGCTATAAGGATAACCGCTGAGTTTTGGACACTTCAAATATGACATTTGTAGTCTCCTAGCATCCAGGTACAATACCCTAAAATTCTCGACACTACTTCTGAAACACCCTGTATGTATCTATATATATATAGATACTATAATTGTCAATAATTATTTGCTGACTGAAGAATATGACTATCATCAAAGGATGATAAGTAAAGGTTGCTCCAAATATATCTATATATATTCAGTATATTCTATAAATATTCTATATATATAGTAATATATCTATATATTTTTTTATGGGAATATATTTGTGTTTTTTGTCAGCATACAAAGTGTTAAAAATCTTTATTCTTTACCTGATTCACCTCGTGATATACAGTTTGAGCTGTCTTGGTACCAAACATTCTCGTTGTGCAGCATATGCAATTAATGAATCATTAAAAATTGATCTTATTTGGAGCAACCTTTACTTATCATCCTTTGATGATAGTCATATTCTTCAGTCAGCAAATAATTATTGACAATTATAGTAGTAAGTCTACAATATCTCATATAACGATCCAGAGATCATCTAGAACTGGCGTTGTAAGTAATAAGGAATTTCGGAAGGATAAATTAGTGCACACCTGTATTCATGACGAGCATTTTGAGACTCAATTAGAAGAATAATAGTTGATTTTCATTATTCTTGATTGGATATAAATGGTTACTGTAAATTGGTCACTGACTATCTTTTTGATTTCCTTATTGGTATTCTTCAATATCTTCAAGAGAGCAGCGGTAAGAATTGTTAATTATCAGTTACTCAAACCCATGGTGGTTTATTATTGTGAAAATATTCATGCATCTATCACTGAGCTAAAGCTGTGTTCAGAACCCTGTATATTTGCGAGCCGGACGGCCTTAATCTTTTGCAAATTTATTCACGAAGTAGGGATCATAGTGCCAATATTGGACACACCACAAACCCAGTTTCACATAAAATATCACAACCAACGTGGGACATATATTGGTATATCCAAAGTGTCTTCACAACCTTTAGTGGTAAACAGACCATCCATAGTTGGAAAGAAAATAATGTTAATAATTCATAATCACAAAGGTATACTATACACTATCAATACAGTACACAATCATATAGTGTCACTTGAATAAAAAATAACCTGTTATCCTGGTAATATGCAATGCATTCAATGTAATACGATATTTCAAAATTAAGTTCAAAATTTCTTATCATATACAGAGTTGGTGAAAATTAAGGAAACAGCTTAAAATTTCTTTTGAAGGGAAATTTGGCGATAGGTTCGATTGAGGATCCTATTCAAAATAAAAACTGCTTTTCTGTCGTTTCACATTTTAGGTCCGCCATCTTGTAACCGCCATTTCGAATCTAACTTAATCTTTTAATAGGAAGGTGGTCATAATGATACATTATTTCAATACATAATTTCAAGAGAAAATGAATGGCGAAAACCGCACAACGATATCTTAATCCATTTCAAAGTTATTCACATTTAAAAATACCAATGAATAATACAAAAATGATATAGGCCTGAATGAGTACCTACATTAAAAATTCGTCAGATCAAACTTTTTTGTTTGTTAATATCTAAATAATTAATATAATGTATTCATTCCGATCCATCATTAGGCCTTTATTTATAGAGAAGTCCAATTTCTCGTCTTTCTGTTTCTTATGACTTCAAAATAGTGTAAGTACTTTTTGTACATGAAAATTAAAGAAGCATGATGCTCGTCTTCTAACTCGATTTTTTCAATAAACAAAGAAACAGAAAGCAATTGCACAAAAACAATAACAGACATGTGTTTGTTTTTAAATCTCTGATTATTGTAACTCTACAACTTCAACCATCTAAATTGATAATATTTTGCATAAAGGTGTTGAATGTTGAAAGAAGAAATTTCTTAATAGAGATTCTTAACACTTTCTGCAATTCGTAGCTCATAAGCCAACATTTGTAAATAGCTTACATTGTAGCCAGATCAGAATAGAAAACAAAAATCGTTTGATTGCCCTATTTTTTCAACTTCTCTTGTCTCAATTGCATAAATAATTAAAAGTCCACATTTGCAGACTGGTTCGTAAGTTTCTAGTTTGAACGACACGTGGACAGGTTCAAGGCTTATTGATGAACAGAACATAGACAAGTTGGATTAGGTTCAACAAGCGTATACTCCTATCTACTATGCCTTGGGCTGTAGATATACACAGTACTCTGCTCTCATGAACAATATTGTAGTATTGACAAAGCCATCTGGATTAGATAGATATCGACTATCAACTACAACGCAAGCCTTCAAGGCTCTAAAGAGTCAGGTAATTAATTTGTCAATAACAGCTATGTTTCAACTAAAGGTGAATTTGGATTAAATCGAGGCTATTTGTTCATTACTCTGCTGTCTCCTAGGTGACATTTACATATTCTGGTACTGGTTTCAATCTATATTGATTGTTGTTCTCATTTTCTCACATAGAATATATTCTTTGTTGCAAGAGGTATTGATTATTGTAGATATTGATAATTAAATGTTGATTGTCAGTGATGGTTGTAGGAGTAGGACTGTAGTTCCCATCCCACCTCTTTAAGACATTTCTACTCACCTATTCACCAGTTTCATCACTCATTCAGTTCACCTCTTCGAGTTGGAAGTCAGATGAAATAAAAATAGTTTCACGAGGAATCCATATTGTTAATCAGATGAACAAAAAAACAGACAATTAAAGATTACAATTTTGAAAGTGATTTTTTTTACTCATACTCATTTGTTCGTTTTTTTACAATACCAGGTCTCAATTATTCATTATTTTATACTCAATCTAATATTATTTTTAAAATATTACATGACAATAATATAGCTTACGAAAAATTAAAAAAATGACTGCTCAAGTTGAATTTGATCTTAAACTCAACGAAACACTGAAAGTAATGGTTGGTGTCAAACCTTCTCAGGACAATAAGAGATACAATTTCCTGTCCACTTTTTTATTGGCTCAAACTGTGAGTACCAGTTAAAAGACAATAACAGTGGATTCTACCCTTCTGTGGAGTATATTTGTCCATTCGAATGTGAGAGCAGAGAGGCAGTTCATTTCCAAGAGCAATGATCATTAATAGGATTAAACGATGTAGGGTTGCCAGACCAAATAACTCTAATCTCTATTTTCCTCTTCTCCAGTGGGTTTGGCTTTTGGCTCTCTCTTATTAGTATCAGTAGAGTAGTCGAATGGTTTCTTTTTCGTACAGCTCTCTTAAACTCCACTGATAAATCATTCTTCCATAAAACTCCATTTTCTCAGCATAAATAGAATTAGACGATCAATATTTGGTTTTCTTTGCCTTTGCTCTTTGGCTTATTAAGTATTAAGGTGAGTATGCACTAGGTCGGTGGAGCGACTGGGCGCGGAGCGTAGGAGAGCGGAAAATGGAAGGTCCATGCACTGCGAGCGCGGCGCGGTGCAACGCGGCGCGGCAAGGCGCCGTTTTGGACTACATAGTTGGTCGTGACGAAGACTTGTCAACTGCGATTTGAATTAAGACATAGTTGTTGAAGTTAGGGTTCTAATTGAAGTCAGTTCTTATTTGAGGTTGTGATAAAGTGGCGGCAAGACCTGAGTGATGGATGACTCAGATGAAGAAATGTTATTTTTGGCAGTTGTGGATAAAGCAGAGAAAGAGGAACTATCAAGGAAAAAAGAGAAGATGTTGGTACATCCTATAAACTTACCGTAATCGTAGGTAATGTAATTGATTAGAATGTGAACTGGAAGACGTCAGAAGAGCAGGCTGATTACTAATGCTTACTAATGCAGAGTTCGAAAACAGCCGAGCCCTCACGAAGTTACCCGAAAGCGGAAAAATTCCGACCTACCCTTCGTGCACTAGGAGCGCGGAGGTACACTCGATCACTGGTATTTAATTACAGGTCGAAAATTCTACGCGCCGCGCCGCACCGCGTCGCGCCGCTCCACCTACCTAGTGCACGCTCTACTTTATACATTCAGTTTTGATGGCTTACTCAGCCTACTCTGAAGGTGGAAACTCAGCGAACTATAAATTAATAGTTTTGGGGCTGATTACAGAAGAATCTCCATATTATTTTCTATTTTTAGAATAAGTTTAAATCATTATCATTGAAATACTGAACCTTTAAATTTATGAGAATCAGTAAGATGATAGAAAAATTAATATTCTTAATTGGAAAACTAGGCGTAACAACTAATATTTCTGTAATGATATTTTCCATGATTTCATTTTTACGGGTTTTCTTTTTGATATCTCACTGCAGTACTGATGAAAAACAATTTGATGGAGATAATTTTTTCAGTACCCATTTCATTATCTATGAGAAATTCTTATTGCAGAAAACTCTCAGCATGTTCCAATTTTATTTTCATCTCAAGAATGACTTATCACATCAATAACATAGTACTTTACTCAAAGATTGATGATCATGAAAGCTATTTTTGAAACCTGTGTGAAAATAATATTTTTCAACAATTTCTCAAGTACTTTGGTAAGCTACTTCGGGTATAAAGTGATTTACTACAGTTGTGTCTTGTATCTACAATAAAGATCACTCACATTTTTTCATCTATCCGTTGATAGGTACCGTTATTGGAGATTGGAGTACCTGTTGAATAATTGGATCTCTATATTAAGGATAAGAATAAGAAATTTGAGGAGAATTTGCAAAATTTATACCTATATTTTCATCATTGGGATGGGGATGTGAGGTGGAATTATAATGGAGTTTCAGCATACAATACTTCCCAAAATTTGCTTCCTATGTGTAACATTTCTATTGAACTTTAGAATTATTCCTTCGCATTAAAAGTCCTTGTTAGCTCTTCTAAAATCTTGAAGAAAAGCGTCATTTACCATTCAATATTATAATTCCTCAAAAGGTCAGAAATTTTATGTGAAAATACAATTATTACCAAGATTGTTAAATATAAATTTTAACAATTTTTATATTATAACAACAATTATTATATTCTTATAATTTATTCGGCTCTTCAAACTTTGTTATTGTTCAGCCACAGTTACACAAGGCACTAGAGAAGCCATTGTTGAAAAAATCACATTGCCGAGTGTACTTATCATCTGGCAAACACACATTTGTTGTATGAGTATTTAAAGTCTCGAAAAAGCTCCAGAGAAATGAAACGAGTGGTAAACATCATAGATAAGACTTAAGATGTTTGCAGCAAAGGCAATTAAGAACCATGATAATAATAGACACATCAGTTTGACTCTGTTCATTAGTTTTTTTTCGGGCTACAAGGTCTTGTTGCGGGATTTCAAGTGCTTCAATATCAGTAAATGAACACTCCTACAATACACAAGTAATGTATTTTGGCGATATAGTTAGCTATGAGTTTAGGAGGTTGATCGACCTCATGTATAGTTGTAAAATTTAAACAATTCTAGTTGTAAATTCAAAACCCAAGCACATATTCAATTTTTTCATAAAATAATATTAAATAATATAATGCACTGTGATATATTACATAGTTATATTTTTATCTTATAAAGTGGTAATCTCAACAAATAAAATCTCCATTCAATCACTAAAAATTGATTAATTCAATTTTTGGAGTTGAGGCTCTGGGAAGATGAATTATATTACGGAGGGAACTAATATACTGTATCTGGAATTTACTCATCAAGGAATTTCATTTCACTAGTTTTTTTACATACCATTTTCCTGTTGAGAATGTGTTTTGAAGAGCTCATGAATTCATTTTCTGGTTTATCATGATGTTTTTGTTTCTGTTTTTCTGTTTTATCATTGAACGCGTCTCTATAAAACGAAACCTTCGCGGTAATTTTTCTTGAGCGATTTGTATGAATTCGTTCAAAGAAATAGTCAAAGTCCACTTACTTAAGCAGTGGCGTCTCCAGGGGGGGATATGGGGATGTTTCCCTCCAAAAAGGGAACCTGATTTTTTTGTGGCTGAACCAGCCACAAAAATTAGCATTTAATGCTATATTTTCGTTATATTGTACTAAGTAAGTCAAGAAATATATAAGGGATGAGAGAATAGCACTGCAATAGCAATTATAATAATGCAGCAGCTTCTTCTAGAGAGAGTTCCCCGATTATGATGAACGGGCGAAGTTTCTACCGTGGACAGGAGGGACACATCCCCCTAATATTTGAAAAAAATGTTCTATCCACCCCTCAAACCAATGTAAGTTTGAACACTCAAGTAAACATAATCTAAATTGGAAAAAATTGTTAATAAAGTTAAAACTAAGCCTGGACACATCCCCCTAATATTTAAAATAAGAATGTTTCATCCCCCCCCCATGAAATGAAACAATTCTGTGTATGTTTGTGTGTGTGTGTGTGTGTGTGTGTGTGTGTGTGTGTGTGTGTGTGTGTGTGTGTGTGTGTGTGTGTGTGTGTGTGTGTGTGTGTGTGTGTGTGTGTGTGTGTGTGTGTGTGTGTGTGTGTGTGTGTGTGTGTGTGTGTGTGTGTGTGTGTGTGTGTGTGTGTGTGTGTGTGTACGATATCTCATCTCCCAATTAACGGAATGACTTGAAATTTGGAACTTAAGGTCCTTACAATATAATGATCCGACACGAACAATTTCGATCAAATGCAATTCAAGATGGCGACTAAAATGGAGAAAATGTTGTCAAAAACAGGGTTTTTCGCGATTTTCTCGAAAACGGCTTCACGATTTTGATCAAATTTATACCTAAAATAGTCATTGATAAGCCCTATCAACTGCCATACAAGTCCCAGATCTGTAAAAATTTAAGGAGCTCCGCCCCATCTATGCAAAGTTTGATTTTAGATTCCCAATTATCAGGCTTCAGATACAATTTAAACAAAAAAATTCGTGTGAAAAAGATTGAGCATGAAAATCTCTACAATTAATGTTTTGTAACATTTTCACCTAAAATTGAAAATAAGCTCGAAATTCGAGAAAATGTGATTACCCAATTGCAAACTGTTGATTTGACAATTGGCAAGTGTTGATTCTATTAAATGATTCACTATGAAGAGATAGTAGACCTCGTATGTCTCCAGCGTTATTGTCCTGTCACCAGCTGGCTCAGATCTTTGTTTATAAGTAGACTTGAGATGCGCGTGAACACTAGCGTCAGGTGATCATAACGGCAAGGAAAGTTGTGTGAGTGCGCCACACCAGATTTTTTAAAATCTTTATTATTATTATTAATAGTACAAATACATACGAATAGTTTCAATTTATGTAGCCTACTAGATACTAAATACAGATAAATGTAATACACATTATCAAACTCCTGTAACGAATTCAGTGATAAACCTACCAAATATTCCTTCTATTTAATACCAAACTTTTAAATATCTTCTAAAACTTTCAATTGTTAGCAATTTTGTAAGAAATCACCTTCCCCTGACCTTCCCCTTCTTCTCACATTCATATCTTTAATCTCCACCGAACTATCTTGACGATTTTAGAATTCGTTACATATGAATGAAACGAGTATGATAATTGAAAATACTTGTTTGAGGGAATCTTTTTCTCTTTCACACTCACCCACTCACTCCTCTCTCACTGACTCTCTCTCTTTAGTTCCAACTTGATTATTGCGAACGAGATCGACAAGCTGGATCTCATTCAATGAGATTGTGTGAGAACTGGGTTTTCATTCGATATGAGAAAACTTCTCTCTTGAATCGAGTCACTCAAGTTTTTCAAGTAGGCCTACAGTAGTACGACAGCGTCTCTGTCACTGCATTGATCGCCAAGCTCCGATACTCGCGAGCTCGCGAGCTCACCATATAAGATAAAACAGGTTTTATGTCGACGCCTGTCTTTATTCATAGACACAAAAACAAACTACTCGAACCAAAAGAAAAACAAATTTAGAAGAGACAGGTTTGTGTTCCAATTCACCTCGCTTTCAAGAGCTCTGTAGTAGCTGAGCTGCTAATGCTAAGCAATAGAGTAATATTCAATTTTGCAAGAGAGCAAGAAATATTTCACTCAATCTCCATGGATTTATGATTTATTTGTGAATATGCATAGGTTTAATATTATTCTGTATTGCTAGACCTAATTTTGCAACTTATATTACAGGTGAAATATTCTTTATTCTGTTGGAGAATTTTTTGAATAGCTTCAGTGTTCATCTGTTTAACTGTAACAGCTTTGTTGTGACTTGTGTTGGATCCCGTTTTAATACCTGCTATTTATCAATTGCTGTTGTTAATTGCTATTTACCAATTTAGTTGTAATTTTTTTTTTTACAAAATTACTACTTTGACTATATTATTATTATTTTAAAAATATTTTGACTGTTTTTAATTTTATTGTATATTGAGTTTGTTACAACACTTTGTGTTTTATGACAATAAAGGATTATTGATTGATTGATTGATTGATATAAAACGAAACCTTCGCGGTAATTTTTCTTGAGCGATTTGTATGAATTCGTTCAAAGAAATAGTCAAAGTCCACTTACTTAAGCAGTGGCGTCTCCAGGGGGGGATATGGGGATGTTTCCCTCCAAAAAGGGAACCTGATTTTTTTGTGGCTGAACCAGCCACAAAAATTAGCATTTAATGCTATATTTTCGATATATTGTACTAAGTAAGTCAAGAAATATATAAGGGATGAGAGAATAGCACTGCAATAGCAATTATAATAATGCAGCAGCTTCTTCTAGAGAGAGTTCCCCGATTATGATGAACGGGCGAAGTTTCTACCGTGGACAGGAGCGACACATCCCCCTAATATTTGAAAAAAATGTTCTATCCACCCCTCAAACCAATGTAAGTTTGAACACTCAAGTAAACATCATCTAAATTGGAAAAAAATGTTAATAAAGTTAAAACTAAGCCTGGACACATCCCCCTAATATTTAAAATAAGAATGTTTCATCCCCCCCCCATGAAATGAAACAATTCGGTGTATGTTTGTGTGTGTGTGTGTGTTGTGTGTGTGTGTGTGTGTGTGTGTGTGTGTGTGTGTGTGTGTGTGTGTGGTGTGTGTGTGTGTGTGTGTGTGTGGTGTGTGTGTGTGTGTGGTGTGTGTGTGTGTGTGTGTGTGTGTGTGTGTGTGTGTGTGTGTGTGTTGTGTGTGTGTGTGTCTGTGTACGATATCTCATCTCCCAATTAACTGAATGACTTGAAATTTGGAACTTAAGGTCCTTACAATATAATGATCCGACACGAACAATTTCGATCAAATGCAATTCAAGATGGCGACTAAAATGGAGAAAATGTTGTCAAAAACAGGGTTTTTCGCGATTTTCTCGAAAACGGCTTCACGATTTTGATCAAATTTATACCTAAGATAGTCATTGATAAGCCCTATCAACTGCCATACAAGTCCCAGATCTGTAAAAATTTAAGGAGCTCCGCCCCATCTATGCAAAGTTTGATTTTAGATTCCCAATTATCAGGCTTCAGATACAATTTAAACAAAAAACTTCGTGTGAAAAAGATTGAGCATGAAAATCTCTACAATTAATGTTTTGTAACATTTTCACCTAAAATTGAAAATAAGCTCGAAATTCGAGAAAATGTGATTACCCAATTGCAAACTGTTGATTTGACAATTGGCAAGTGTTGATTCTATTAAATTATTCACTATGAAGAGATAGTAGACCTCGTATGTCTCCAGCGTTATTGTCCTGTCACCCGCTGGCTCAGATCTTTGTTTATAAGTAGACTTGAGATGCGCGTGAACACTAGCGTCAGGTGATCATAACGGCAAGGAATGTTGTGTGAGTGCGCCACACCAGATTTTTTAAAATCTTTATTATTATTATTATTAATAGTACAAATACATACGAATAGTTTCAATTTATGTAGCCTACTAGATACTAAATACAGATAAATGTAATACACATTATCAAACTCCTGTAACGAATTCAGTGATAAACCTACCAAATATTCCTTCTATTTAATACCAAACTTTTAAATATCTTCTAAAACTTTCAATTGTTAGCAATTTTGTAAGAAATCACCTTCCCCTGACCTTCCCCTTCTTCTCACATTCATATCTTTAATCTCCACCGAACTATCTTGACGATTTTAGAATTCGTTACATATGAATGAAACGAGTATGATAATTGAAAATACTTGTTTGAGGGAATCTTTTTCTCTTTCACACTCACCCACTCACTCCTCTCTCACTGATTCTCTCTCTTTAGTTCCAACTTGATTATTGCGAACGAGATCGACAAGCTGGATCTCATTCAATGAGATTGTGTGAGAACTGGGTTTTCATTCGATATGAGAAAACTTCTCTCTTGAATCGAGTCACTCAAGTTTTTCAAGTAGGCCTACAGTAGTACGACAGCGTCTCTGTCACTGCATTGATCGCCAAGCTCCGATACTCGCGAGCTCGCGAGCTCACCATATAAGATAAAACAGGTTTTATGTCGACGCCTGTCTTTATTCATAGACACAAAAACAAACTACTCGAACCAAAAGAAAAACAAATTTAGAAGAGACAGGTTTGTGTTCCAATTCACCTCGCTTTCAAGAGCTCTGTAGTAGCTGAGCTGCTAATGCTAAGCAATAGAGTAATATTCAATTTTGCAAGAGAGCAAGAAATATTTCACTCAATCTCCATGGATTTATGATTTATTTGTGAATATGCATAGGTTTAATATTATTCTGTATTGCTAGACCTAATTTTGCAACTTATATTACAGGTGAAATATTCAATATTCTTTTTGAAAGTTAGTTTGGGAAATAATATGACATGTACCGATCACAGTTGCAGTCTATATACCGCTGATAACCTTTCAAAGAATAATTATTATTATCAATTTTTTGCTCATCTATAGAGAAGCCATAAGGATGCAGTGTGGAGGGACTTACTCAAACCCTTGAATATTAAAGATTCTTTTCAACGCATAATAAAGCTTATTAAAGTATAGGAAATACTGTGCGATGAGGTAAACTGATACGCAAGCTATTAATCACAAATCACAAGAAATAATACCAAACTATCCACGGAAAACTTGATCAGAGCGTGGTGAACATGATTTAATATCATGACTTTTTTGTAATTTAGTTTGATGCATGGAAATTTTTTGTTGGACTACTCGACAAAATATAATGAATTTTCCAACTTTTTGAAATAATCACTTTTACTCACTAATATTCTTAGTACAGTTGGGATGTTCCAATAAAACAACCCAAGACTGAATCAATAGTCATTTTGAAACAAAGAGAGGAAGACTTATCTAGGAGGTGTAATAAGTTGAAGCTGACAGGATAAGTTATGTAACGCCTGAGTTTCCTCAGTGCTGGGCAATCTTTTTTTCAAGTAAGCTTTTTAGCCAAGGCAAATAGAGGTAGAGATAAACGTGCAGCTGCATTACAAGGTTGGCGATACGATAGTGAAGTGGCGTGATCAATGCTTACTCAGTCAATACTGTAGGTAAGTTCTTTGTGGAACAGAAGTGCTTGCTCACACACACACATACACATACAGGCAACATCGTTTACATTAATTTTTATTGTGTGGCAAAGATAGCGGGCTGTTATCACAGGCGTGAGTCATAGTAGGCTGCTCTGCTCTGACTGGCAGCCTCAGCCAGCTTGGCGTCTTTCGATGCAAAACGTCACGTATCAGGCCAACTGTGAAACGTCACGTAAAGCTGATTTGCTGCTAGCGGTCATTAGTGGTTGGCTACCTATACTAGCGAATTGCATCACAAATTGAAAGGAGGTCCAGTTGTTCAGTTAATACTAAGAGATTTCATATAATTCTTAAAATTAATCGTCACCACACTTTCTTTATTCTGCTTTTGTTTTCGTTTCAATTTCAAATTTCTAATTACAATTTTACTAATATTGTATTCTAAGCTCAAAGCATCCTCGCATCCTCGCATCCTCGCATCCTCGCATCCTCGCATCCTCGCATCCTCGCTCAGATTCTCTCGAAAACGGCTCCAACGATTTTGATAAAATTCATACCTGAAATAGTTATTGATAAGCCCTATCAACTGCCACAAGTCCCATATCTGTAAAGTCCCATATCTGTAAAAATTTCAGGAGCTCCGCCCATCTATGCAAAGTTTGATTTTAGATTCCCAATTATAAGGCTTCAGATACAATTTAAACAAAAAAATTCGAGTGGAAAAGATTGAGTATGAAAATCTCTACAATTAATGTTCAGTAACATTTTCACCTAAAATTTAAAATAAGCACGAAATTCGAGAAAAATGTGATTATCCAATTGCAAACTGTTGGCAACTGTTGATTCTATTAAATGATTCACTATGAAGAGATAGCAGACTTCATATGTCTCCAGCGTTATTGGCCTGTCACCAGCTGGCTCAGATCTTGGAATAGTAGACTTGAGATGCGCGTGAACACTAGCGTCAGGTGATCATAACGGCAAGGAAAGTTGTGTGAGTGCACCACATCAGATTTTTGCATATTAAATTGTATAGGTGTCCCTTTTTTGTGTCCCTTATTTGATATCCTTTTCACCATACTTCCGAATTACAGAATATAACAGTAATTGGGGTCTATTAAAATATATCATTATTCAACTGAACGATGACAATGCGAAGTTATTCTCAATGGTGTTCTTCACATAGCCCTGTAGGCTTAGTAGGTGTAGGCTTTGAAGTCTACTAGCTGAAACCCGTAGCATGTTTCTTATCGAAAGTAATACTTCTCAGTGTGACTAAATTTCAATAAATATTCCATCTAGATATAATTCACAGAAGATTTTCAAGTAGTTCCATGTTCAATATTGTTAGTAAAGCTTCAAATGTGTATGAAATTTCTAGAAAGTAAAATTATTTCGTCTTCCGTTGTTTCATTTGAATACTTTTATTTTCCCACAAATAAAAAATGAGAAAACCTGATGAAAATGTTTTATTCCGAAATACTGCTCGACATTAGCATTGACCCTGAGCCAAGAGTGTAAACAATAGTCGAATAATAACCTGAGTTATGCAGCTCCCTGCTAATAAGTGTTATCACAATGAATGCTCCAATGCTAATAAACTATGCCGATTTTGTGTAACCTTGACACTCAAAAACAGTGAGGGGTGAACTTAGCTATAAGTTGAGGAATTACGAATTACTGTCATCAGCTCATGCCTTATTCAACTAGCTATGAGTTGCAAATGTTCATGTTTGTACTTGAAAAGAGAGTGGTGGATACCACGACTTGTAGAGTATTTTTTCTATTTATTTCAGCACAGTATTTAAATAATTTACAAAGAACAGAGCATTAGCATATCGATTAAAAACGTTTAGCAAACAATAGAATCACCGAAACAAGGTCAACATTCAGTTCTGTTAAAAAAAGAAGATTATAAAAGTAAAACATGACAATCTTTTGTTTTCTCTGTCAGTATTTGTTTAGTAATAACGTTTCTGTCAATCGCCAGATCTAAATTATTGCTGTATGAAGTATTTTCATCATGCTTAATAATTTCAATATCATCATGATGGTTCCAATCTACGTTATGTAGTAGGTCTTGGGGTATTTGACTATACATCTAATCTTTTAAATTTGAGAATCTATAGATCCCTAAAATGAAAATATATAAGTAGGCTTGCGAGGAGATTGGAGAAAGAACATATGGCAGAAAAGGAGAAGAGTGAGTTCAAGTTCATAAATGAAGGTCAGTCTAATAGAAAATGATCTAATTAAGACTTACTCTTTTAACGATTTTATACACGAAATGAAATAAATCTTTATCAGGTAGAGTTAGGACACATCACTCTAAACTATCCAGACGCTGGATCAAACTCTTACAATGAATTATTCCGTGTTATTTCAAGAATTTTCTATCGTTCTTCAGGATAGAAGTACAGTAGAACATCATTAGCCCGGACACCACTTTCTCGGAAGTCCGAACACTGGATAGATTTTTGGAGAAATTTCCTATATAGTTCAGCTTTGTATGTGCATTGTAAAGTGTGAATATTATCTTTATGTTAAACTACTTTGTGTTCTGAATAAAGAGAACTTGGATTTTTTGTAAGGATGCCTACGTTCATTTCTTCTATGTTCTCCCCATTTTCCGGTTTACCCGGATTTTCGTTAGCTCGGACCGGCTCTATTTGGCCCACGTTCAGTTTCTTTTTAAATAATATAAATTTGCATAGTCAATTCAATTTTCATTTTCCTCATCTAATCTTTCACAATCATAAAAACTCATCTTAAATAATATTAATTATATCAATCGTATCTATAATGCATCTAAAACTCGTTGAAAGATCAGGAAAGAGTTCCTGTACTTTCACTATATTCAACTCCTAATCGTAGTTACATTGGCTTGCGAAATAACCAATCGAAGTCACATGAATATTTTACTCACAACCAATTTTTTCATTCTGATTCCCAAACAGGTCTCGACAGGCATAATTTAGCCTGATGAGTCACTCATCATTGCTAAAATACTATAGGCTACGATGTTGATCAAGTTTCATTCTGATTCATTCAAATTATTATTCACCATGAAGTAGGCTATGTACGTCAACCGAAACATATTTCGGTTTCATGATTCACTTTTCTATTTTAATCTAGTCAAGCATCATGTTATGTTATGCATTATGTTAATTTCAGTTAATTTATTTGATAAATTCATTCATACTCGTAAGTGTTATTTTTCTAATATCACTATATCTTTCTAAAATATATTAGAACAATTATTAGTTCAAGTTTCAAGTAATACAATTCTTTTCATTTAGATTATATTGAACCATAGAGAAATAAAATAATAATACTCGTATTGTCTTTAATTGAACTATGTTTCTATAATCATTGTTTTGTTGAATAATATTTACGTTCTCATGATTCATTGCAATAATTATTATTATAACTGAATTTGTTGAAAAAAGAAGAACAACACAACTTTTCATACAACACTGATGTATACATTTCTTGATGAGAAAAATGAGAAATTTCATTAGTAATGAAATCCTACGTTCACACAACAATATAATGTACTGTAGGAGGTTTTTGTAATAGCCTACTTATGACTTACCGTGTATGCATTTAGAATTGTGATGTGAAGTTGCTAATGAAGAGAAAAACCATTGTTAGGAACATGATACTGAACTTTACTGTGCTTTTAGTTCTTGAACGAAACGTGCTGAAACGAAATAAAAGGAATAACATTGTTGAATACCGACTAATTAGAAAAACATCTGAAAAATAAAGAGTACAATTGAAAAAAAAATGCATAGAAAAATTTAGCAGAAGAGTGGTTTTGCTCTATGTTTCATTTGGCAAAATTGTAGACTGAAGAGGTGGGGTAGGACATAATAGGAGTTTCAGAGGTTGTTTATCGAGAAAGACACTTTTAGAGACGACAAATAAGTCTTCCCTGTTATTTTGAACGAGGGTTATTGATTACCTTTCTGCGTGACAGTGGTGGTTCCTTTTTGACTAGAGACTGGGGTCCATGAAAGGAAAGGTTTTCCCCATGTTTTTGTGACGCTGTAAATTTTTTATGTTTCTGAAATTTCTGGCTCCTTGCACAATAAAAAAACCAAGCATACTGTCTTCTCTTCTCTGTTTGTCTTTCTTGTATCTTTTTTCTGTCCACTAGTCGATTGGCCATGTTGTTGTCTAGTAGATGGAGTGAGTGAGAGGGTCACTACTCTCTATCATCTCAGGAGAAGCTATCAAAAAAAAAAAAAAAAAAAACAGAATTGTGAAATAGGATAGTTTTTTGGAGGGCAGCTTTCTTTTCTGGTCTTTGTCAATTTCATTGTAAAAAGTTTCATAACTTGCACTGGGACTGTGATGGGGGGGGGGTTCATATCTCCTCTGAAGTCAGCATTTTGAATTGTATTAACTGTCATTGAAGTTTTTGGCTAAAATGAAATAACATCCTAATCAAAAATCATCTATCTATTACCTATTTACTAAAAATATTTCCATTCTGCCTGATCAAAATGGAGCAATATTTTTGCAACCCCAGCGCTACAAAACTTGAAGATTGAAAACCAAGATGTGATTTCAGCGAGCCTGGAAGTCCCGATTGACTTTTCGGCAGGATCAGATTAGGCAAGCAAAGTGATTAAGTTCAAAGAAAATAATAATGGTCTCTTTGAACGGCGAATAACTCTTTTAGAAAACATTTTCAATCCTATTATAACAACAGTAATTGAGTTGCCTGTCTTGAAACTACTTGTAGAGATGTCCTTTCACTGCAGCCAATATGCAACTACTGAAATTTTTTCTATATGACATTTATGTAAGTTCATCCTGTTAGTCTACAGGAAATGACATGTATTCTATTTCATTCATCGTCAGAAAATCATCTTCAGTAAACCGCCTTTAAAACCGGCTCTGATTGTTACGATTTTCTTTATCATTTCTGATTCTCTTGGATGTATGCAGGACAACGAAAGAGGGAAAGAATTGCAATTATGAATGCTTCCAACACTACTTAAAAAAATAACTATAACAACAATATTTTTCAACTGTATCCATTTTTGAAAGTCAAGAGAAGATGAAAATTTGAAGCTTATTGTAAAAATGCACAATCAAATCTATTATGTCAGAAACATTGCTGCCAATTGTTACCCAATTATTTCATTTGTAATGTTTGTGTAGGTTTTCGGCTTATCATAATTCTGATGAAAACATTCAGTCTATTATTTCAGTTCTGTGTAGACACTCATTTAACCAACAATTGTATACGGCAATTTGAAGTGAAGCGTACAGAGGCTTCAGAAACTGCATTCGAGCGATAGTAGAATCAACGAAGGTCATCTTTAAAACAGAGTTCTGTCTATCAACCATGTCTGAATACCATACTCTTATCTGAACAGACATACTGATATTCTGTAGCGATTACAGAAAATCAGTGAGCATGTAGAAATACTGCGACTCATGTTTTGAAACTGAGCTGTTTTTGTGGCCTGGTCTTCTATTTTTTTCTGCTTTTGAAGTTACCGTATTTTACTTGAATAATTTACTGATAAGTAATGTTTCATTATAACGACACATATTATTACATATCTACATACAAAGGAAGGATAATATATCACAACAAAAAACACAACAATCAAATTAGCATTACAGTATTATGTTATTTTCCTAATATTAGAATCTATTGAAATAACCCTAAATCTAATAACTAATTCAGTTTATGTTGTGAGGAGGAATAAATAATGGTGGTAAACTCATTATTTCATGGGTTACTGATAAGTTACTTCTCTTGGCCAGAACCAGTTTGATTCACATTTTTCAATGTATTGGTAAGTATTGTTGCAATCTCAGCTATCTGAACTTCTATTGATGAGAATATTCGTTAGAATACGTCTACGAAATGTGATTTCATTTTTAAACATTCATAAATGATTATCCTCAATATAATGGAAATAACAGAATGTCTATTTTTTTCAATAGAGAAAATGAATGAGTTTGCGGTTTACATGGCGATATTAATACAGGATTTTCCACGTTAATCTAACCGCAAAAATTGAGGAAATCTTGCGTTTGTTAGGTCACCTCCCTCGTACGATGATTCAAAGTGTTCAAATTTCCCGTTGACGTGTGATTAGTTTATTAGAATATGGTTTTGCGGGAGCTTTGTCATCCGTTGTAAGTTGGCATGACTCCCATAACTTGGCAGTTAACTGAGCATTCATTCTCCAACTTTAAGCCCATGTTTTATGCTTTAGTTGCACATACGCAGGAACTTGGAGCTCACTTCCAGATAATCCCTCATTGCTGGCCATTCTCCAGGTCAGATATTTCCATGCCACTTTTAGTAACAGCCCCATGCTATACATCTCACAAAGTAGCATTGAACCTCTTCCAGGCTCCAGTCACCAGTCACTGACCGAAATAGCTTTTAATAAATTAGTTCCAGCCTCCAAATTGCTTTTTTTTCATATGAGAGCCACGATTAACCGAAAAACTAGAGAGACTGCTCCAACAACTTCTGTTTCTAAATCCATGAATGAACAATGGTACAATGGTTCATTCTCAACGTTTTGTGTATTATAAAACCAGTTCAAAGGTATTATTTTATCTTGATTCTAAGATTGATTCATCCAAATATATTTTGTTATTTTCACTTGTGGATTATTCTGAAAAATGAATAAAGATTGAACTGTGACAACATGGTGGGAGGGGGTTCTGGGTGAGAACCTTTCCTTGGGAAATTATGAAAGCATTTGGAAAGTGTAGAATAGAATAGAGAAAAGCGTTTATTGAGACGTAACAAGCTACTTTAAGCAATTCTTGAAGAGTTTGCTTGACAAGGTATCATAAAAAAATCTAATTCAAATATAAATATGTACATAAGTGAACATATTTAGCATCAAGAATTTAGCCTACTTGAAAAAAATCATGATATTAAACTTGATAATGATAGGCTCAGGTCTAAAAAAATAAAAAACACCGCAATAGTAGGAGTTTTATAAATTTTCAGACTTGTTTTGAACTCATACTAGTTCAATCTTGGAAATATAATTTCAAGTTGAAATGGCGTTTCTCTATTAGGCTGAAACAAGTGGACAGAATTCTGGAACTCTATCAAAGTGGACATATTGTCATATTGTGATAAAGGATTCTAATGGATTTATTCATAGAAACAACAGTCTGCATACTATTCTGTAACAGCTCTCTTGAGAAAAAATTTCTGGCGAAACTCGGCTTCTTCCGATTTATTATATATTCAGTCTTTCAAGTTTTGTTAAATATGTTCATTGATGCTGCCGTTTCAACAAAGCTGACTGAATACATGACATCTTTTAGAAATGGAATTACATTATAGAAAGAAGAGAATGGAAAATTATATTCCAAGTGAGAGTTCAGTGGTATTATTTGAAAACATATAAGTTTATTATCTTTATTAGCAGCAAACGAAGGTAAAAAAGTTGTAATGAGAGTGATAAAACTATATTCCAAGTGAGAGTTCAGTGGTATTATTTGAAAACATATAAGTTTATTATCTTTATTAGCAGCAAACGAAGGTAAAAAAGTTGTAATGAGAGTGATATTATTTGAATAATATAATATTATTCATATCATACACAAACTTGATGCCAAATAAGTTTGACAAGTTTCTCAACTTCATCTTATGCATATGAGTTGTATGAAAATATCAGACGTCATAACTTGCGTTTGTTTTGTTTTTTTAGCATAATACATATTCTTTCATGAGCGCATATTGTTGAAAACGTGTTAATTTTCACGCCAATACACAAGCATGGATTTGTTCACTCTTAAGTGGTATTAACCTTCTACCCACCACCATCAACAAGGTCAAGTTTTCAATTATCATAGAAGCTACTTCTGTTGCAAGGCCGAATCGCTCGCTATGCCTACCATTCGTTAATATTGATTACCAAGCTCCCAATCACACTCTATTCAGGTGTATAGGTAGGCTATGAATTTTGATTATCTTGTAAACTAGTTCTTCAATATTGATGTTATTGAACTATAATGTTTACCTCTGTATTCATTCCTCAGAAATTGATTTATCAGACATAGAAGATCTGCCCATGTGACTGTTGGTTGAGGCTGTTATACACATTGAAAGATCGACAAGATTTAGATGTCAATATAGAGTGGGGAAATTCAATCAAGTTACTTGCCTTTTATCTTCTAATGGTGAAAGTCAATGAGTTTACCATGGAAATTTACAATCACGAACTGACAACCACGAAATTTGGATGTAGACAGTGAGTATGTGATTTGGACTAAGCTACTTCCCTTTTCTTCCAACTTTCCCTGTTTGATCCAGGTTCCAGAATGTTTGCTGAAAGTTTTTTCACCGGTATATCGTATACAGTGACCTCTAGTACAATAAATATTCCAAAAAACTCTGTTTATCTCCTCTGAGAATTTGCAAAATCTAACTTCCGATTTGATGAAAGGAGGAACTTTTTTGGCAGAGATTGATAGAGTTGGATGACAAGGCAGGAAATCTTTTAACAAACAGTTGAAAGAGCTGCTGCTGGTGAGTGGAAGTGGGAGATAGAAGAGGAAATAAATTCTTACTCGTTTTAGGGAATCAGTTTCTGACTCTGCTCATATTTTTTGACAAGAGAGGATGACAATCAATATTTCTTTCATTTCCGTTTATGCTGCTGCTGCACCCTTGGTTGTTGTGCCGATCAACACCCACAACCGGAACAGTGTAGCTTTGCTTGCTGCTGGAAACGACTACAGGCAACCAGTCATAACTTTCATAAAACTGCAGAAGCCCCTTGAGTCACAACAAAGCATGCCAAAAATAAATCGACCATATATTTCTGTCCCTTCTCATAACCCTGTGCTCCCGTTCACTTGGCTCCACATTGGGCATAATAAACTGTATATAGCCAGCAAGGAGTTGAAGCGGCGAGTGCTTTTATTTCCTTTCCATGGAAATGCGAAAACCGAAATGTCTGCACGGCGGAAAGGAGCTGTTCACCGAATACAGAGGCAATTTCATTTCAAGATCAACAAAATACTGATGTAAAAGTCAACAGAATCCAGAGAAAGTTATGGTTATGTTCGTGCAGTGAGTTATTTGCAACGGAACCGGCTTAACAAATAATAGCCTGATGAATAATATGGAATTCATTGCAATAATAATGATTGAGAGCTCGACGATCTCCTTGATTTTCAATAGAGATGACTATGATTTATCAGAAAGATTGTATACTTTTCAGAAGTATAGGACTTTAGGACGAAAAAGGGTATTTTAGTAGTTCATCACAAATCATGAGAATCATGCATGTATTCATGATAACGAACTCAAAAGTCAAAATAGTTTATATTATCAACTCTTCACGTAAAAATGCTGTTGCCAACTTGAATATTCATTTTTTATGAGCGAATGTTGGGCTAGAAACAAATTATACCGCTGTATTAGGCTGGCACCAGCTACACATACATCAGTTTTGGGGAGTACGATTTTTTGCCGTCCTTATGAATTCTAGAGGATTGAACAGATGATGTCAAACCGATGATGTTTGTCAAGTTCCGTTTAATCTAGTAGGATTCATCAAGCAGGACGGCAAAAAATAGAACGTCCAAAAATCGATGTATGTAACTGGCTGAACTCTTACAATTATTATAATAATTATTAACCTTAAAACTTGAAAATTGAGATAAAAGATTGCTCATGAATTAGGCTGTTTACTGATTTCTTGTCTTGGCTGTGAACCAGAAGAGTAATCTCGTCAGAAAGCTGTTTTTGAATTCAAATTGAGACTAGCATCATCATGAAATTTTTCATATTGTTATCGAGTGTGCTTTTCTAAAACAGAGTTCTGTTTCCCATGAATAAGTAAAAAAAAATTGCCACGAGTGTTGAATTTGGAAAAAGTTAATACACTGTGTAATATATTCGACCTTGATTCATGATTCTCATAATCAAATTATGAAATGTATCTCTATATGGGTATGCACTTTATTCTTACAATGGTGTATGAAAATCTGAGAAATATTTATACAGTAGTATGGATTTTGGAGTAGTTTCACGACTTAATCGTCCCTCATTTCTTTATAACATTATCGAGTGAATATCATTAAATAAACTTAGAGCAATCTGGAATTGAATAACTGACAACTAGTCTATTCGATAAATGAAATGATTTCAAAGTAATTTTTAATACTGTGAAAAAATTTTAAAAAATCTCAACCTCTTCTCATGTTTGTCATGAGGAGATTCATGATTGTCATGGATCAGTTCATGAGATGTCTATATTAAATTATTGGTCTTCCAGCAGAAAACAAAAATGTTGATAATTTATTATTTTTCGTTAGTCTAAAAAGACTATAGAATTGGACCAATAGCAATCTGTGTTCTATTGTATTTCTAAATTTGCTTTTAGCAGGCTCCTCCGCTCCTCATCCTACGTTTTACAATAATTAAAAGTAGTATTCTCAATCACTTATCTTGTTCCACAGTCTCAGTTAATCGTCTCAATGAATGCTCGAATATAGAACAGTAGTGCTAGATAACATTTAACCTTGAGCAAACAAATATGACCGATGCAGTCGTTATTTTACTCCTAATGGACATTGAATTGTCATTAACGTATTACATAATACACTGTACGTGACACTGTACTACCTTCATCAACTATCAGGAATAATAACTCAGTATTATCAGAACTGCCAACGATAACGTTCATTTTAATTCACTAAATAGAAAAAAAATAAGAGGAACACCAAAATGGGTTATGGTATAATTCCATCATTTATTAGTTAGAATGATATTATATTGGAGGTGATTATTTAATCGATATTTGAAATTTAACTTTCATCAGCATACATTGAAACAAACTCAGAATTAATGCTCAAAATAGAAATTCTGAAGCCTCTACACGCTTTATGTATGAGTACTGTATTTTATTTTGACAACAGCAAAAACCATGCCAAAACAATTTAATTGGAAGAGTTTTTCTGGCTCCGAAAACTTTAATTCTGACGGTAATGAAATGTGCCAGTGTTAACGTTGATTAACACTTGTATGGAGCATTCATCGCAGGAACTACATTTGCATGCCTAATGCTGGCCATGTTTTGTGAAAATGGAGTTGCTGAAAAAAGGACATGTTCCTTGTTGCTGAGCTTGCAAAAACTGCCAAAAAAGCTCTCTCACTCTCGCACAAGCTTTTTGTCGCACTCCTCTCTGTTCAACCGTGATCAATGAAGGTTTGCAATGAAGAAACGAAATATGTTTCGTTACACATTTGAAACCTGAATACATGCAAAGTCCTCATTTTCGTAGACGTACTTAATAATGTGAAATTAAGCACATTGATCGGAGTCCTCTACAAGAGTTTGATACAGAATTTAAATTACAATCAAACATTCCAAGAGTTTGCAAGTTGACGGATTTTTCTAAGTAATGAAATAAATTGATTTTTTACGTCTGTAATGCTTGATAGTTTGATTCAATAAACATTTTTTGTGGATGACTCACATATACACAGAGTGGGTGAAAAAGTCCGAGAACGACTTAATATCTCATACACAAAGGTAATTTGACGGTGGGTGTGATTGAAAATCCTACTCAAATTGAAAATACTACTTGACTATGACTTTAAATCTGGTCCGCCATCTTGGTTCCGCCATTTTGAATTCAACTTTATTTTTTTAAATAGGAAGTTGGTCATACGATACATGATTTCGATACGGAATTTCAATAAAAAATGAATGGCGAAAACCGCATATCTATATCTCAATCTGTTTCGAAGATATTATTCACACTATTTATCAATACTATTCAAAGCAGAAATAGTCCAGGCAATGAATGCTCAAAAAAGGGTATAGAGGGAAAAGTTTGTTCACCACAGAACAAATATTGTAGAGAATTTATCATGCTTTATTTTTGAATAGTTAGTCATGTCGGTTGAACGCATTTTCCTCAAGATATGAGCGTGTAAGCAAAACATTGAAAATGCAACTTTTAAACTACCCTCATCCCTTTAGCACAAGGGGAAGGGATGGGGACTTTTGATATGTTCACCCCCTAACTGGTCCCAACAAAGCGGCGAAGTCAAAAAATGTGTTCAAAACATTTTCTCCAAATTCCTTTGTCAAGTGGTCTATTTTTGCATAACTGAAGATCTCACACTCAACACTGAAGCTGCTGCAACAGTCGTGGGGATGTGCGTAAACTTGTGAAATTAAACATAAAATTGAAGAGAATTTGATGCTCTATAAGCTCATGACCATCATGGGTTTTCCCATCGATATTAAAAAAGTTATAAGAGCAAAAATAGCAAAAAATCGAAGGAAATGTGTTTTTTTAAATGTCACATCTTTTAGAGCGAATATCTCGAAAAGTGGAAGATATATAGAAGTTAATGGATCAATATTGTAGGAAATTATGTAAGCTTCAATATCTTATAAAATAGTCATGTCTGTAAAATGCATAATTTTCGAGTTATATGCGAGAAACCAAAAAATGGTACCTTTAAACCACCCCCACCCCCTTAGCACATTGGGTAGTGGTGGGGACTTTTTTATGTTTACCTCCTCACTACCATTAACAGAACTGCGGGGTCAAAAATTGTCTTCCAAACTTTTCCCTCTATACCCTTTTTTTGAGCATTCATTGCCTGGACTATGATGCTTGTGTGAGTAATGAAATATAAGATGATGAAACACACTGAGCCCGGGCGGGATCCAATCCTCAATCCAGCATTCAATTTCGCTGTACTATAAATAATGTGGAGTCAAGATAAATTCCGAAGGTTGAGAAAGGTTACAATCTTATTTTAGAAATATCTATCTTGTGATTTATAAATCTATCTCTTTCATCCTGTTATTATCAATAAATTAAACTATTCAACTATGAAATTTCAAAGAAATTGGATAACACCAATCTTACTAATTTTGGTAATCTATGTGCTTTGTAGTTGAAAGCTGCTGCAAGCGATCCCTAGGAAAGAGTCCAGCAACAATAATTATTGAAAGCAATAGTTTTTATATAGTCCTGTATGATATAGTATTATAGGTCCAATTTTGGTCTTCAGCGTTTTCATCAGAGTCTCTGAGTTGAATAAGAGTGGATAATACACTAAACTAGGAAGCAAATAATCAACTTTATACATTTCTGATGACCAAGGGGGGCGCGACAGTCGAGACCGACGACATTCGAGGCCTACGACCGTAGAGGACTGTTTTACAATCCTCTACGGTCGTAGGCCTCGACTGTCGGGAGTGTACGAAAATTAGAGTGGCCTCAACAACTGTCGCCTAACGCAGGCGACATTTGAGGCCACTTTTTCAGGAGTCCTCTCCCGTCGTAGGTCTCGACTGTCGGGGCTGTACAAAAATTAGAGTGGCCTCAACTGTCGCCTAACGCAGGCGACATTTGAGGCCACTTTTTCAGGAGTCCTCTACCGTCGCTGGCCTCGAATGTCGCTGGTCTCGACTGTCGGGCCTGTACAAAAATTAGAGACTCGCTTGCAGCAGGCGACAGTTGAGGACACATCCTACTGCGATTCCAGACAAAATACATTTTATAATGATTATAACTTCTGATTTGTTGAAAACTAAATAATGGAAACTTCCTTCATAAAAAAAGCATATGAACTTTGAAGGTAGATAGTGCTTATCCTTGAAGGATTCTCAGAACGATCATCTTTGTGAAGAATTACAGCTTAATCAGTCAAGTATTTCAAGCGTGATGAGCTCACATACAAACAGACAGAAAGACAGATACCATCTCGTCTTATAGATGGATAGAAGATAGATAAATATTTAGATTTGTCAATGAAGGAGGCATAATGCAGTAGTAATGGATTCCCATTACTTGAAAATATGTTTAGGGACCATCATCCAAGTACTGGAATGTATATGACTTGACCACCTTTGTTGACGAAACTCAATTGGAGGATGGAAAGATGCTGGTATCTTTATTTTACATGCTGAACTTTCAAAGTTACACGAATTTAAAGTTATAAAGAATTTAAAAGTTACAAAATTAATAAGCTTCAGAGAATAGAAAAAGGTTATATACAGTAGTATGATGCTTAGAGTAATGAACAAATTTACCTTTTTATATAATCTAGGAAGTTGATTTGAAAAATCAATAACTTTACATGAACATTCTTCCTTAAAAATATTTTTTACTGTGTTTTTGAGGGGGCGCGACAGTCGAGACCGACGACATTCGTCGGGAGTGTACGAAAATTAGAGTGGCCTCAACTGTCGCCTAACGCAGGCGACATTTGAGGCCACTTTTTCAGGAGTCCTCTCCCGTCGTAGGTCTCGACTGTCGGGGCTGTACAAAAATTAGAGTGGCCTCAACTGTCGCCTAACGCAGGCGACATTTGAGGCCACTTTTTCAGGAGTCCTCTGCCGTCGCAGGTCTCGACTGTCGGGGCTGTACAAAAATTAGAGTGGCCTCAACTGTAGAGGACTGTTTTACAATCCTCTACGGTCGTAGGCCTCGACTGTCGGGAGTGTACGAAAATTAGAGTGGCCTCAACAACTGTCGCCTAACGCAGGCGACATTTGAGGCCACTTTTTCAGGAGTCCTCTACCGTCGCTGGCCTCGAATGTCGCCGGTCTCTACCGTCGCTGGTCTCGACTGTCGCAGGACTCTTCTGTCGTTTGCCTCGTTTGACATCGACCCTGACCAAGCACATTCAAGTAAATGAAAAAATCTGGCGTGGCGCACTCACACAACTTTCCTTGCCGTTATGAAAATTTATTACCTGACGCTAGTGTTCTGGCGCATCTCAAATCTACTATTCAAAGATATGAGGCAGCTGGTGATAGGACAATAACGCTAGAGACACACGAGGTCTGCTATCTCTTCGTAGTGAATGATTTAATAGACCAACAGTTGCCAACAGTTTGCAATTTAATAATCACATTTTCTCGAATTTCAAGCTTATTTTCAATTTTAGGTGAAAATGTTACTGGACATCAATTGCAGAGATTTTCATGCTCAATCTATTCCACTTGAAATTTTTTGTTTAAATTGTATATGAAGGCTGCTAATTGAGAATCTAAAATCAAACTTTGCATAGATGGGGCGTAGCTCCTGAAATTTTTACAGATATAGGACTTGTTGCAGTTGATAGAGCTTATCAATGACTAATCCAGGTATGAATTTGATCGAAATCGTTGGAGCCGTTTTCGAGAAAATCGCGAAAAACCCTGTTTTTGACAACATTTTCGCTATTTTAGCCCCCTGATTGCATTTGATCGAAATTGTTCGTGTCGGATCCTTATAGTGTAAGGACTATACGTTCCAAATTTAAAGTCATTCCGTTAACTGGGAGATGAGATATCGTGTACACAGACGCACATACACTCATACACACACACACACGCACATACAGACCAATACCCAAGAACCACTTTTTCGGACTCAGGGGACCTTGAAACGTATAGAAATTTAGAAATTGCGGTACCTTAATTTTTTTCGGAAAGCAATACTTTCCTTACCTATGGTAATAGGGCAAGGAAAGTAAAAACTGAAAATAAGGTACTGGAACGAGGTTTAAGTCTATGTAAAGACTCAGTATTATAAAATAATGGAAAAAACAAGTCGTTGAATTAATCTGCGCAGCACATGTACGTATTAAATTTTAAAATGAATATTGTGTGTCTTCATATTCTGAATATCATGGAGCAAGGCTCAACTCAACTTACTTAACTTTGTAACTAGGCCTACAGTGCTTTGGATGCACATCTCTTTTTTACAGTCACGCACTCAAGCCTAAAACCAGCTGATAAGGATTAGCTCTCTTGTTCTGGTGAGTATAATGCTGAATCTCTCTCCAGTCGCCTTGTAAAGCCAAGGATTCAAGAGCCTTCAATCTATATCATAGATTTCAATCTCTTCATCCACGTCTCTCATTTTACTCCATCCTTCTCTCTCATGTTTCTCCATCACACTCCAATTCGTCTTCTTGAGATCTATCTCACTCAGTCAAATCTCATTTAGCTTCTTCTCTCTTCTTGCCTTGCACGTGCACTCCACTCCTTTATTCTCTCAATTGCTCGTTTTGTTTCTCAGACCGTCTCTTTCGCTCTTATCAAACTCTAGCTCCTTCTCTGTAATCTTTTTCTTATTAACTTCAGCCCTCTCTATTCAAATCAGTCTCTCACTTGTTTTCCTCATAGTCACACATTCTCTCTTTTTAGTTGAATACTTTCCAGCTGATTTCTTTCTCATTCTAGCTCATTCTTTCTTAATCTTATATGTCTCTCTCTCTCCTATTTCTTACATCAGTTACTTTCCTACAAGAAATCCATTCCGAAGATCTTTGCCTCTCTCTTGAGTCTCTCTTTCCACATAATCTTTTTCAGCTGATATATTCCAACCTCTGTTCCATTTCCTATCTTTTTTACTTCTCTTCTCTCTCACTTTTTTTCTCTCTCTCTCTCTTTCTCTCTCTCCCTCTTTCTCTCTTAGAACTGTGAAACTACATGTATCTAGGCTATAAAGTATGCTATTCTATCTTGCCTGTTGCACTCTCTCTCTATGTTTTCTCTTTCTAGCTCAATAACACATATAATATAGCATTTTATATCTAGAGTTCTCTCAACTCTCTCTCCAAATTGTTTCATTACACTCAAACATACTTTTAATACCCCTTACACCCCCTCACACTATATCACACACAAACACACACACACTCTCTCTCTCTATTTCTCTCACTCTCTCTCCCCCTGTCCGTCTGTCTCTCTCCTATTTCTGTTTGTATCTTACTTCTGTAAATCAATTCATTTTATTCATTTAATTTATTTTACTATATCATCATCGGCAATTCAAATCCCTCTTTCACAACTAGTTATAAGTTATAAGTTCGAACCAAAACTGGAAATTATGAGCTATTATTTTCCTTAATTCTGTCCACTTGGTTGATTACTATGTTGCTCTAACCCCTGGCGATTTCAGGAGGGTAGCCTCTACTAGGCTGAGAGACGGAGACTTTGGAGGACTTGAACTGAGAACTCAAGGCTGCAGCGTCCTAAAACGCGAGAAAGAGTGAATTCAATTCATCACAAACCACATTTTTTTATTAGAAAGGTTACAGCTGAAATTGGATGGCCATGAAGGAATGGAGAGTTGAACCATTGTTAATTCCATGATTAATTTATAAGGCTTGGATAGCCTCAATGAAAAAGCACCTATATTATAATTCAGAATATTATTACAGTACGGATCCAAGTTTTATAGTGTTTGGTTCACAAGTAGTGATTACTCTGATGAGGATTATATTGCAAATGCACATAGACCAATCAGCATATAGAAGTAGTGGGAATTTGTGATTTTTCAGCTCACATTTCAAATGCAAAAATAAATAACCTGTTGGCTGTTAGGTCACGAGATACATTAATCATTTGACGTGAATATTGAAACTTGAAAATATAGTTTTCATTAAAAATATTAAATGAGAATGATGGATTACCGTCACGATTCCCAATAAAGAATATGATTCTCTAATGACTATATTCTATTATGTTAATATGACTTTATCCTATTTGATGAATTCCTTTCACTGATACCTTGTAAAGATAAATCATTATATTATTTACATTTAACTTTTGTGAGATTGAAACCTGAAGTATGTACGGTATTATTATAAAATTGACGTTTCCGATATAGCATTGTTCATGCATTGGAGGAAGAAAATTATTATTCTTATTCTTATTACTTGAATTATTCCTTATCAATAATGGGAATGAGTAGTTAAGTAGTTATGATTACACTAAGATACTATATTAGCAGTACTCCTCCATGTTTCAATATGAAACACTTCTCAAAGTAGGCTACTATCGAAGATATTGTTTTTGCTCACATTGACGTTCATCTCACAATTTTTGCTTCAGTTATTCTGATCACTTTATTATCTGCATTTATATAAATCAACGTTTTTATAATTTCAGTGTTTGTGCTATAAAAGACTTTCTATGAGAAAAATGTCTTTCAGAAATGTCTTTGAAAGGCAATGGAGCACACTGAAATAATTTTGTGAGAGATCCGATGCAACTACTATTTTATATGCAAATTTACGGTTTTTGGAGCTCACAACAATTAATTACATTGGATTCTCACGCCTTTCCACTTACAATATTATTATGCATGATCAATGTGTAACTTCAATGCTAGGAGATAGATATATAATATTAAGAGTTGTGTGTGCGTGAGAGAGTGAGTGAGATGGTATAGCAGTTTAGGAGTGGGAAGTGAGGTTGAGAAAGATAGAGATACTGTAATAGGAGAGTTTGATTATTATTTACAATGTGAAGACAGTGTTGGAGCTAGTGGATACAGTTGTTCGCTTTTGTTGGTAGTTTTGACGGAGAGGGGCGATTGGTAAGGGGAGTGAAGGGGGAGTTACGAGTTGCCAGGACAAGGCTAAACACAGTCAAGGCAAAACTGGGGTTAGGAACCCACAAGTGGGGCACAGGTCCGTTGCCCCGTCCCCCTCCATCAAGCTTAAAACATCACCTCATCAAACTACCAACCTATCACTCGCGCTCTCCTTGTCTCTCTCACTCACTCTCTCTCACTCTCTCAACACTCAGTAGGGCTTCAAGCTTTACTCACAGTAATTTAAACATTTGGATCTCTGAGTAGCAGAGTAGCGTTCTGAGGAAAATTAGAGTACCAATTACTGCAATCCTACAAACCACCAAAAAATTAATTATATCGGCCTTCATGTGAACGTTGCTATAATCAATAATTTGTTTGAAGTAATGTTATGAAGAGTAGGACTTATGAGGAATGGAATACTTCAATAGATTACTTGTATTTTACCATAAACCATATTTCGTACTCATCGTCGAATACAATATTCAATATGATTGAAGTAATATAAATAGAATGGAATAGAACCACTACATACTTCGTGCATTTCAATATCAATAATATAGGCTATTCCAAACAAAAAAAAAACTCTTGACATAATTAAACTTTACGATTTACTTCGTTCACTAGTAATTCACTAGTTCACCAGTAATATTACTTTCAACCGACTTGTAAGTTGGGATGTAATTCAGGGTGCTGAGTCCCATCTTCAGCAGGCAGGGAGTGCCTTGATGACCACACTTATGTAAGTTCCACTGTGAAAATGAACGGAGTAATTGAACTTTACTACGGTCTACTTCGTTCAAGTTAGGATGATAACCATAGAAGAAACTCTTGAAGTTGTACTTAGAGAAGTCATCAATGAAGTTGCTAGCGGTATTCTAATCCATTATTCTGCAGAAATTTATCTTTTTCTTAACAACATATTTCGAGTGGGGATCTTCATACTTGTATCATACTTGTAGGCTTGAAATTATGTTCTTTAACCTTGTCACATCAACAAATTGTTTTGCAGTTCCATACACTTTGTAAAGTATTAAATCTGGGCAGATAAAAAGCCCTAACAGAAACAGTAATAGGTCTGAAAATAAAGTAACTGGCTAATATCGCCAAATAGATAATAACTAAGATTAGATAGCATCAGCTTGTTCTGGCTAAATGGTACAAGAACCTAAAAAGGATTTGAAGGAAGTTTATTGCTCATAAATAGATTATTATATAAAATATTTGAAGATTGAGGTTATGTACATGTATTCACGGATCGGTGACCTAGAGATCGATCAAACCGAGGAACGTAGAATCTGACCAAAACCCCTTGGCAGAGCTTTATTGCAATCAGATGGTGTGCAATGTGAAAAAACACCTGTCCACGTGGCTAATTATTAGGTAGCATGGAATTAATATTAATGTATAGAATATTAGCTAGCATGTAAAGAGCATAAATAAAAAACCAAATAAAAATAATTTAATGTATTCAGGAAATAAGAGGTACCAGGCGCATGAATACCGAATAAAATTTGCATGCACCAATAGTAAAACGGCAGTTAATAGGCGGCAACTGTAGGCCAATTCAAAAATATTTCTATATATTTATATAAATGTACTAGATTTTGTGTTAAAACTTTGTATAGTCTATGTTATCGATATGGCTCGAATGCAAAGAAATTATTAATCATACAATCTAAGCAATATTTTGGCATTTTTTGTAAGATCTATTTGAACCTAATGGCGGAGGACTAAGATATTTAAATTTTATGCTAATTTGAAAGTCGGAAAGAGGATCTGTAAAACTTGAGAAAGAAGAACCAGCACTCGCCAGCCAAATGCCACCATAAGAGGACCCCAAATATTTTAGAGCGTAGTACCTTACTAATGATTTTGTAAAAGTTAAAGTTAAAGTAATTATTAAATTTCTTAAAAGACTTCGTGATGCTATTGTGAAGCAGAAGTCATTTTCATTTTGAATTAAACTTATAACCCCTTGGAGGAGACGATTCCGGCTACCATATTCCCGGACCACATGGAGTTGGATCGACATCGGCGGCTTACAAGAAGATTTTCGACACGTGAGTGATTAATTTGAATTAGTGATGGGCGCCCTAGTGCTTCGAATTAATCTGATGATCAAAGCTAGCTCGCCGAAAGGGTTTTATTATAAATTGAGAAATTAATAAGAGTAATACTTGCGCAAGTAAAATTAGTATTAAAGGTATTTATTTGAAAGAAAAATATAGATCAATATTTCAGAAATTTCTATTAAATCAAAGAAGTACAAAATCTAGGCTATTAAAACATATGTATATAATATTTAATTTTTTGCAATACAATTTGCGATAATTTATTATAGCTCTAATTCACTAGATGAATGGCTCTACCTATTCCGTCAGGTGCCGAATCTTGCACCCTGAGATAAAAATATATATTCGATACAAATAAATCTACTAAGTACTAGAGATTTTAATATATATATATATTTGGATTATTAGTGGCCAATTCATCAAGCTGATCTTAAAGCACACATTTTTAATTGAATTGTCCAAGTCGACAAGTATTAGCAAGCGCATATCGCAGCTACATGCAACAGAATGCATATGATTTTAAGATAAAGGCACATGGTAATGATTCGTGCCATAATCTAGAATATAAAGTTTAGCCTGTGATATTTTTATTGATTTCAATTATTGTTCTATTTTTATATTATATTTTTCTATCGCTCTTTATATATTTTTGCCTCGATTGATCTTTGCATTATTTGTGTAATATATGTATGAAACGTTTATGGTGTGCAATTTATTTATTATTCCTCAACACTATTGTATAAGTATCATATTTATATATATTTATTTTTTATTGAATTACAAGAGTTATAGGAGAAGCTCATACCTAAGCCTATCAAGATTTTTTTTTTTTTTTTTAGACTGAATACTATTAGAAAACCACGACCTAATTATATCAAATCTCATGCTTTACCGACTGATGCCAAGCAGGAGGCTAATCGTTATTTAAATATAAAGAATAACGTGACAACTTCAATATACGATTCTCAACATATTACAAGTACTTGTAATAAGCCTACACACCTTGGATATGATACAAGTATGAAGATCCCCACTTAAAATATTCTGTTAAGAAAAAGAGAAATTTCTACAGAATAATGGATTAGAATACCGCTAGCAACTTCATTGATGACTTCTCTATTTGAATGACTCTTGCACCCTTACCTCACTATCAAAACATTTTATTTTCATACTAGAGTTAAGGTTGTCTGAGGACGAAACAAGTCTTAGATAAGAAATTCTATTCACCGAATCGTCGGACATTACCCCGACCCCAACGTTAAGTACAGAAGATGGAATAATATCGCGCAGGCCGCTAATTGGTTTTATAGCCTATGGTGAGTAAGATTACTACTACCATAAAGTAGAGAAATACTACATAAATATAAAAAAAATATTATTTCTTTAATCTATGCTACTACAAAAAACAATTATCATACCTATAACTTGACTCCCAACAGCACTTCCAACCACAATAATGCAGAATCTCCATTGATTTGAGTATTTTCAGCCAAGAAAATTATGTACTTCAAAACTCTGCATTTAGAAGGAAAATTCATTACTTCAACTGTATTTCACATCTGATTTTTTTAATTAGCAGTATGATATCGTCTAAAAATGTGCTTATTTATGTATCAAAAAAACTAATATTTCTCAAATAAAGTAAGTTAGTCTCACGAACTTCTTTTACTAACTTATTAAACTAATTTAACTGAAACCTACATAACTATGAGGCTATTGCATGTTACCCAATCACTTATACATTATTTTTAGATCCACAGACTGTACTTTCAGAGCGATAGATTTGCATCTCATGAAAATCAATGATTTACGTGAAAATGATGGTTGAATCCAGGAAGTCATTTGGGCAATGGAAATCATGAATGCTCAATGATCCATCGGCTTGTTCTGCTATCATCACATTCAATGAGCTGTGCATCTAGACCGTGAGACAAAAAATTACCCCAACGATGGTTAGTTTGTGGATGTGGTTTTTCTAGTAATTATTGTATCTGCCTGAGGGATCCTCTACTTGTCATTCATGAATTTGTTCTCACCATAGAATTAGCTCTCTCCTTCTGGGCCTACAATACCTGCATTTACGGTAATTACAGACTTATAACAGCCACTTTCTCGAACTAAACGGCAGCCAACTGGTTTTATCAAACAGGCACCCGTTGCACTCAAACTGATAATATTATGCATTTATCGTCACGGCAAACAAACTAGAATATTGATGAGTTATTGGTGCATACTATGTTTCCTATCCAATGGTCCGAGAAATTGAAACTCTCCATTAAACTTGTAAAAATCATAGACAGGTACAAATTAACTTTCCTATTATGGTTATTCAAAAGCACAATAATATTGTGAAAGATTATAATGATAGTAGATTATTGATATTGATTCTTTGATATTTGATTGAAATTTATGGTATTTGTGAAGTTTCACTTCAAGCGTTGAAATTTGTTTTCTTCAAAATCATTGTTATCTCATCATGGTAGGAATTAGTCATTCATTGGTCATCTTTCCTCTTCAAACAAACGCTCATCTCTTGTCTTGGAGGAATTGTCAGAGCAGCAGATCCGTTTGCATTGCAGACAGACTTCTTCAAATCTTCATCCAAAAATCTAACTTCTCCATGCAGATCTAAGCAGATTTTATATATAATACGCAGACGGAAGTCTGTGTGTGTTGCGACATTCGAACTCCGGGGAAGGACTTTTTTCCGTATGTCTGCTGCAGTATGCTTTAGCCTTTAGTACCACCACTTTTGCATTATTTAAACACACTATTAATTTGCTAGATTTATATTAGGAAACAAAGGATAAATCTCCTTATTTGTTTTCTATATTAGAGACTGCTAAATTCTAATGCAATTAAACTTTAAAAACTCATCAAGACCTCAAGAAATAATCATAATTTAATTGAATTGGGTTATATTTTTCCATGATTGTTTTCTGTTATGGGTGAGAAACACTATTAGTAAGTTCTGCAGTGGTTGTAGAATTTATTTTTGAATAGTCTCCTTTTATTAATTATTTATAGATGTTCTGATAGTTTGCCTCTCATTCAAGTGAATTCTGTCACTTGAAGGCTATTAGTAACAGCTTTTTCGTATGCACCAAAAATTAAACTTGAGTAACGTATTTAAACTGCAAAAGCTTCCGAAAGTTTTTACACCATCTAATCATACTTCAAAAATCAAAGACTTCATCAGCCAAATTATTTCCGTATAATTCATGAACCACACTTGAACGTTTACATGAATTTCACTTTGTTCATATTGTGAACACACGAAGTACAGACCCATACGACTGTAGTTCTCTTACGACTGTCAATCAAAGTGAAGGTTGACAGGGTTTCTCATTTCAGTTTACGGTTGAAAATGTGTGAAACGGTAATTTCTAGCCAGAATCCACAAGCAGGCCATTCAGATAAGAAGGTGCGACAAACACATAGAAAACAGAGTGAAATCCGGATGGAATTGTACCTCTATCAAATTTACGGCTAGTTTAATGTAGTTGCACTATGAGCTTATGATTTGAGTATTTTCAGCCAAGAAAATTATGTACTTCAAAACTCTGCATTTAGAAGGAAAATTCATTACTTCAACTGTATTTCACATCTGATTTTTTTAATTAGCAGTATGATATCGTCTAAAAATGTGCTTATTTATGTATCAAAAAAACTAATATTTCTCAAATAAAGTAAGTTAGTCTCACGAACTTCTTTTACTAACTTATTAAACTAATTTAACTGAAACCTACATAACTATGAGGCTATTGCATGTTACCCAATCACTTATACATTATTTTTAGATCCACAGACTGTACTTTCAGAGCGATAGATTTGCATCTCATGAAAATCAATGATTTACGTGAAAATGATGGTTGAATCCAGGAAGTCATTTGGGCAATGGAAATCATGAATGCTCAATGATCCATCGGCTTGTTCTGCTATCATCACATTCAATGAGCTGTGCATCTAGACCGTGAGACAAAAAATTACCCCAACGATGGTTAGTTTGTGGATGTGGTTTTTCTAGTAATTATTGTATCTGCCTGAGGGATCCTCTACTTGTCATTCATGAATTTGTTCTCACCATAGAATTAGCTCTCTCCTTCTGGGCCTACAATACCTGCATTTACGGTAATTACAGACTTTAACAGCCACTTTCTCGAACTAAACGGCAGCCAACTGGTTTTATCAAACAGGCACCCGTTGCACTCAAACTGATAATATTATGCATTTATCGTCACGGCAAACAAACTAGAATATTGATGAGTTATTGGTGCATACTATGTTTCCTATCCAATGGTCCGAGAAATTGAAACTCTCCATTAAACTTGTAAAAATCATAGACAGGTACAAATTAACTTTCCTATTATGGTTATTCAAAAGCACAATAATATTGTGAAAGATGATAATGATAATACATACATTTTATTTTTTTATTCGAAATTCTTGGTCCTTTATTGATAGTTTTATAATTTTTAGAAATGGTATTATATCTTGCGTGAAGCCAGCATGACATTTGACAATACTTTGAATCAGTCAGCTGCGTTCGAACTGTTTTAAAAACATCTGATCGATAGTAAACAAAGTGTAACCTCAAAATCAGTGAGCAATTCATAAATAATTCGTGCTTTATTTGCAGAATAATTATAATTTTATTGAATAATTTCTCTAGAAAATATTCGGTACAGAACGGTGCTCTTATCTAATATACAGTTACTGATAAGTAAGCTTTATCGCTCGGTCGCTAACTATTCCTTTAGCAAATTCTTTCATTTTAAAAGGTAATCACAATTTTCTCTCTTCTCATGAGGTCTATTAGAAAGATTCATCACAGTATTTAAACTGCAAAAGCTTCCAAAAGTTTTTACACCATCTAATCATACTTCAAAAATCAAAGACTTCATCAGACAAATTATTTCCGTATAATTCATGAACCACACTTGAACGTTTACATGAATTTCACTTTGTTCATATTGTGAACACACGCATACAGACCCATACGACTGTAGTTCTCTTACGACTGTCAATCAAAGTGAAGGTTGACAGGGTTTCTCATTTCAGTTTACGGTTGAAAATGTGTGAAACGGTAATTTCTAGCCAGAATCCACAAGCAGGCCATTCAGATAAGAAGGTGCGACAAACACATAGAAAACAGAGTGAAATCCGGATGGAATTGTACCTCTATCAAATTTACGGCTAGTTTAATGTAGTTGCACTATAAGCTTATGAGTTCAGTATTTATAAAAGCTTTCACATAATTATTATCTTCTCAGATTAAACTACTACAGTATGTACACATTCTCTTCCAGCTTTTATCACTCTCCTTTCTTCTTCACACCCACCTAATCTCTATCTCTCTTCATTCTATTGTTGACAAACTTTCTCATTTCAATCAGCCAAGAAACAAATAAAATCATAGTTACCTATTCATTCCATCTTCCAGAAGACTGAAACATTTTCGAAATGAAATTTTTAAAACTACAAATTTAAAAGGTTCATCCTGGAATAGATGATTGGATAAAGATTTCCTTTCTGTTCGAATGTGAACATTGTTAGCACAGGAAATGAGATGTGTGAGGTAACGAGTAACAAGCGACTGTTTCCTATCCGACAACATAAACTTGAAATGATGAGCACTAGTTTATGCAAACACGTACCTACGAGAGCTCATTGAATCAACATAATCCTAAGTCGTCTTGTCAGGAAATTCTGACAGCACTTTAAAATGCAAAGGATTATTACTAATTACAGTATAGGCGCCTATGTACATTCAGTTTCATTTATTACACACACTTTAGCTTCTCTTCTGATCATGAGGATGTACGATGCAGCATACAATTCCAAAATATGCATTCTGATACTCTACTACCTTACTGCAGTGTAATGTGAGCAATCGCATGTAGAGGAAACAATTGCTTGTTTTGATTGATGTATCGTTCCAAATCTTGGCTGTGGGCTTCAATGGATTTTCTCTAGATTTAGATTTTGTTAAATTTTCTCCAACTTTTCCTTTATAACAAGTGGAATTTTTTCCCTTTGGGATTTGACAGTAATGTGTTCATGAGATGTACTGTATGAAACTCAGGGATTGATGAAACATAATGAAAATCTAACTATCGCCTTCATTGGGCGTTGTTACGCACTGGAAGATTCAAATTGAGATTTAAGCCTAAATTTTGGTCAGCTAGGATGACGTGAAAATTTACTTTACATATACAATCGTACTCTTATTACAGTTTCGATTCTTCCTATCTCGAATTTGTTGGCAGGTTGCGATATATTGTTAGTACTTTGCTTAGTATGTTAGAATGTACAGTCCCGAGCTGGAGACATTGGAGAGAGTTATACCCAGGTTGAGTGAGGGAGGCACGGACACTCAAGCAAAGCAATGAGATTTGAAGACCTGAGGAGGTAAGGGCCTGTGCCGCAAATGGAACGACATTTGTTTCATTAATGATCCGTGACTGCAATTTGGCAGCATGGGCCTCTGTGGTGTGCGAGGGGGGTGCCAGGGGGCGCCAGGGGGGTGCCAGGGGGGTGCCAGGGGGCTCTCTTTTGGTGCTGACGTCAAACCCCGTTCCAAACACAACACTCGCGTACGCGTCCGCCTCTGCACGGGCACTAAACTTCTCCCTACTTTTCTGCTGCTGTATTGCTGAGAGACCCTTGATATCATTCGCAAAGGACCGCCACCGACATCTCTCACTCAACGACTATCACGCGTCATTCCGGATTCCATTCTGTAAATATCATTCCAGTCATTTATTTTTATTTCATCAGAATGCTTCAGAATAACAATGGTTTGGGCGAAACTTTATTGTTTCCACATGACAAAGATTTTTCTCCCCATATTGCTATCGCTGTTTTATGTCATTTGTTCTGCAATTTATGATATCATTGAGTATTTGATGCACCTAACTCAGATCACAACTCCCCTCACAATAGATTGACACATTTCAAGTTCAATGGAGAATAAACTGATCTGGTTGATTGGTACTTTCAAATGGGATATGAAGAGAACTGTCAGGACAGTATTGGCTGAGATGTTTAAGATATTGGGGGGTGAAGCAATGAAACAAGGGACAAAATCAAAGTTTGATCGCAAGTAGCCACGACATATTCTTATCCATACAGTAGTGTGCAAGAACGATTGATTATAAATTGACATATTGATTTATTTCAATATTATATCATATTCATTTTTATGTCTTCATTATATAATATTTACTTTTATTTGATACTATTTTATTATATATATATATTGAAATGTCCCCACACAGTGGAGCCTGTATAGGGAACATAAATTAGAAATAAGGGAACAATATTGCATTTGCTTTTTGCGATGTATTTGTTTGTTTATTTTTTTTTTGAAAAAATAATATTATACTTTGTAATAGAGCTCACTCTTACTCGACTTGTGACTTACTCGACAATATATTATTACTTCTATTCATTTGTACCAAGGTAGGTAGATTATCTACCTTACCTGGTCATTTGCAATAAGAAGATTTGATAGGTGATAGAGTATTTTATTTGGAGTAGTTAGAATTTTTCTTAATTAATACAAGAATATCGGGGGATCGAGCTTTGCTCGGGAGTGTAAAAGCATAGAAAATTTGTAACGAAAGATTGAATTTATAGTTTATATTTATTTATTCATTTTCTCAGTCGTACAATTATTTATATTACCGTTATATGAGGAGGCACAACAGGCTTATGCCCAAAACTGTCCCTTTTCAAATTTATACTACAGCCAAATCAAAATCTAGGTTAAGCTACTATCACTCATCAAAATAACAATTTATTCAGACTTCAAAAAACAAACACATCATCAATTACAAATAGATATACTACTATGAATTCAATTTAGAATGATATACTATGTTTGCTACAATATTTGTTAATATACTACGTATCACTAACAGCATCCAGTTACTATTTTGGACTTTCTGAAGTAAGCATGTTTTCTAATAAAAAGAGAAATAAACGAAAATGAGTTTCTCTTGCTGAATTTTTATTCTCGTAAGATCAGCTGGATGATCCCACCCACACACATGCACTCGTTCACTCTCTTCCATTACGGTATTGACAGACGGCAAAATTTCCAGCTGTTTTTCCAAGGACGTATTTATCCTTTTAATCTCCTTCAGCGAGTTATCCAAGGGTTGAGACCTATTGCAATCGAATCTTCATATCATGAACCTACTTTGTTCCATATTTCGTGAAAATCGTTAAAGCCGTTTTCGAGATCCGTTGAACATAAATAGCCATATAGCCAGATAACCAGATAACCAGATATAAAAACATGAAAACATAAACAGATATACAGAGATTGCTCGCTTAATATAATAGGATATTGATTATTTTGTACAGTTCAATAAGAGTTCAGCTCATTGGGTACATCCATCTTCGATGAATATAAGCCTTATAAATCTTTGTTAATTCCAATCCCATTGAATAATGATTTAGGATGATGAACGAGGATAAAACATAGTCTATATTATTGTCTTTTTTTGTCTTTCTATGTTTTGCTTTCCAGAAAACTGAGGGATATTATGTGAATATACAAATGCCGATACTTGGCGAATGATTCGTCAAGTATACTTGGCGTGTAATCTCATCTTACATTTTGCGAAGATAGCAAATAAAATTTGAAATGTAACTGAGCTGTGTGACAAGGAATGTATCCGTGTACGATAGTTTCAAGATGATGAAATCTGTTTGGGGTATTTTTCAGCCTCTGTCCCAGTGGAAAAGGACTGTTGAACCCCTTCTATTCGTTGTGTACTTGAGAATGCAGTTACCCAGTACTATTGAAAACTTGAGTGCTGTGGAAAACTTTACGACATTCATTCGAGTTCCCTTCTCGTCTCTCGATACCCTGGATCAAGAATTCAGATGTGCCAGCCATTGTCGAAGATTTTACTATTATTACACCCAGACTGTTATTACAGTTCCTATTGTCCTGGATGGTTCTTCACAGAATACGCATCTCGATAAGAGCGTTCTCTTTTCAGAGCAGAAGGTGGATTGAAAAGCAACATCGACGTTGCATAATGTAATTCAACCCTTCAAGCAGAATGGAGCGTGTAATCTATTGAGCCTTGCTACCCCAAGTTTCACGGTTCTTTTCAACTGCGAATTCTTAAAACCTCTTCAAAGTACCCATTGAAATAATGGAGCGATGTAAAACATTGTAGCCTACCATAAACTCCTTTCCAGAGATAGAATTGTATTAGAGACCTTTCAAAAAACTCGTCACTTCTTCAACATATAAAGTAAAATGAAACTTGCTAGAAAAAAAATAATTTCATAGAGATCTTTACTATAAAGTTCAACATTTTTCTTTTTGGTGATAGGTCGATAGGTGGAAAGAATGATCTTATCCTATTCTGTATAGATCGAAATATTGTCTTTTATACTATAATGTCTTCTTGTACCGTGATGCCTTCTTGTACCGTAATGTCTTCTTGGAATTCAATAGAATTAAAATAATATTGATAAGAGGGATTAGCTTTCTTAATCCTTCTTATAGTCTGTCCAAACTGCCATGAGCCCTGAAAGATTAAGCCGACCCTTGCTCCCCCACGCGCAGGTACACACGCCCGGACTACCTGCGCCATTGATATACTATGCATACTACATAGTATACAGGTAGGCAGACCGTCCGTTTACTCACACACACAAAAGGAGACTGCGCTTGTGTGTGTGAGTAGTAGGAGAGTCAGCCTAATCCTTCAGAGCTCATGCCTATTTGGACAGAGTATAATCAAGGAGCAACCAACCCCCTTGACATCAGTTGTATTTGTATTATATACCAAATGTCCTGAAACCTTGATGGATGCTATCTGTGAACTTATCAGGCTCTTCAAATTCAAATGCACAGAATAAAGCAATCATAATAAATCTATTCGCCTGGTCCATGTAAATTGTGTATGTGTGCCATACAAAAATCGGGAAGATCTGGGATTCATGCTTATCAAGCTTATAAGCTTTCCCAAGCTTATCTGATCACAAAAGTGGGATTGATCCAGTGGTGGGATCCATATCATTTAAGTGGTAGTTTTTGTGGTGGATAGTATTACATATCAGTATCTGATATGAGGTCACTGTCCTAGCAGTCAAGGATACGATATTCACTACCATTAATTGCGCCGATAAGAGTGCTACAATAGTTACTCTAGCTCTCGTTGCAAAATTAGCTAATTCTATACAGATAATTGGAGGTGAGAATGATTGTAAACGAAGCGATGGCTGCAGTTCTCGCCTTGGTCACGTCATCAAGCTGACCTCCGCCTCCAGCAGAAAGCCAAGCTACGTGAGGAGTTGCATGCATGATAGCCGCAATTTCCTTGTGACCACGAGATTATCGCTAATTAACAAACATTCAGCTGCACTCTCTCAATCTCAAATTGCTACAAATTGCTACATCTGGCACGTTTCCCTCAACATTTATTCCATCCTTCTCATAAGAAACAATGACGATGTATCATTCTAGTATCTCTCTTCGAAGTTTGTATAGTTGCAACAGAGGAGTGGTCAAATTTATTTCCTATTTATACTATACTAGATTCAAAATGTTTAGTTATTATTCTAGACCAGGAATATTTGTATTTGAAAGTGATGACGAATCAACAACTTATGGACTAATTTTCAATCAAAAGTAGGGAATGGAATATTAAGGGCCTATAAGTCTGTTTTCCATTGCCAATCATTCTATGATTATGTGTTTTTGTCTCTGTTGCATAAATAAATAAGTTTCAAACTATTCACTGAATAACATAGAATTATTGTATTGTAAGAGGTTGCATTAAAATGTTGCAGCTCCAAATTGTATGGAAACTCAACTTGAAATTCTCTCTTGTAAAATTGATAGCAATAAATACGAGTGTAATAATTTATCAACTGAGAATTTAAGTTACAGTACCTTCATTGTAAACTTGAAACGTAGTGTAAGTACTACCGTGTCAGTGTAATTTACCAACTGAAAATTCTAATTCAATTCAATTTATTTTATACACTTCAATTCTATTTACACACATACAAGTTTGATACAGAGATCAAACAACAACAACAACAACAACAATACACATTAAAAAAATAAATAAAAAGAAAGTGGTGCAAAAAAAAGAGTGGAAGATTGAAGGGTTTTTCCAACTATGGATATCCATGTACTAGGAAAACCTTCAAAAGGTATCAGGAAAAGTAAATAGACGGTAGATATGAAAGGATGGGATGATGGAGGAAAAATAAGGGGAAGTATGGAAAAAGAAACCGGTAGGACCAGGTGTTAAAAGAAAATTTGAAAAATTTGACTAGATGAATAATACAAAGGATTGCAGAAAAAGCAAGCACATAAGTCAGAAGAGTACAAATATCTCATAAATATAATATATAGTATATAATATAAATATTTATCATATTTCCCTTCCATTTGATTTGGTCCTTCTATTCTGTTCTACTCCTCTTCATATAATTTTATGCAATTTATGTAAATATAGGATGATAGTTAAAATATGTTTTCTGTCTCAAACCAGAGTATTGAAAACAGATAAGTATTTCCCTAGTTGATATTATTTGAATAGCCCCTGGCTCACATTTGTTATCTTGTTGTAGGATATCTCGTTTTGCTTCAGTAAACAGGTTACAGATATATTAATTGCTTCGTATCAATCTGTTGACAATAACTTCATTCTATTGAACACTAATATTCATAGCTCTATCAGCTATTCTACCAGCTACTGCTGTAGTCAAATAGCAGATAACGATAACTTGCAAATAGATACGACCTTCCATGAAGTATTGTATTCCAAGTTTTGTAGTAAACAAAGTTGTTTTTGTCTTTGCTTATCCCATATCAGCACATGAAAAACATCAACAAAAATAAAGCTATCAGTATCAATTATTCTTATTATCCGCCCACTCCGAACCACAAGTTTCAAAAACTAGTGTGATAAATGATTGCACCTATCTTCAAATGATATCAAAATAGGAGGCTCAAATTTACATTAGGATTAGGCACATACATATGAATATTTTATGAATTTCCAGAAGGGATGAGTTGATGGTCACTCAACTCATGATAAGCAGCTTCACCCAATGTAGACACCTATTTTTCCCACGCTAGACCTCATCAACTTACAAAGAGTACCATATTTAGTAGTTGACTTCTTTTTATTCTTAGCTCTGTTATCATTCACCTCATTCTTATTCTTAATTCTCAGCATATAATTCACATCATTCTTGGAATGATTCCTCTCTTATTATTTTCTCATATTGTAAATGGTTTCTAGTATTTATAGTATAGTCTCTAGTATTCAGTATATTCAGTTTCTCATAACATTCTTTTCTTCACTAATATTAAATAGTTTTTTCCATGTTTCTTCCTCTCGATTTTCAATTTCTTTGTAAAGTGATTATTGTAATTTTTTTATTGGGGAGCAATTTCTGGGGTTTTCCCGTATGCTCCCATATTGTTGTAAATGAATAAATGATTATTGATCCAATATTGAAATATTTCCATCCACAAATGAACCTTCTAGTCGTGACCCTGGGTCCCAGGGACCCGGGAAATTTTTATTTTAGTTATAATTTTGCTTCCGCTTGCTTTACTGTCTATTGTGACCCATGTAAATTCATTTCAGTAGACACTTGAACTAGAGTGTTAGTGCTCTGTGACTTGTTTTTTTCGTGAAATGACATTTCTGGGTCCCAGGGACCGAAGGGTCACGACTTACGTAACTTTTTTCGTTTTTGCAAATGCACATTTCTATGCAATAGTGATTGGATTTAAGCAGTCAATATGTTTATTTTGAACAGAGACTTCGAAGAATGTACAAATTGACTTCTAGATCTCTATTTCAATAACATTAGTGATGCTTAATAACTCATTCTCTGGTGAAGTTTTCAGAAGCTCTGTGGTATTCTTATGAGTAGAGTTTATAAAATTTACAAAGCATTTTAAAAAACATAATAATTTACTCATTCTCGTTCCAGGAATCATAAAGTGGAATTTCTTTATTATTCTTGTTGAATCAGGCTCAGTCCCATTCACCCTCACAATTCTATTTGAAAGAATTCTCATTCAGTAAAATAGGAATTTGAGTTGATCTATTTGTTTGACGCAAGCCATTAAAAGTCAATTCAAATTTTCAATGTGAGTAATATGATGTTATACTGTCTCAACTCAACTTAGTTGAAACTTGGCAAGCAAACTTTTGGTTCCCGCTCGTTTTGAAATCCAATTAGCCACATCATCCCTACACTTCTAAAGGCTTCGGTTATTTATGAAGTTCTAGTCCCTAAAGCGACATGCAGGTCAATTCCATCATGAATCAGCTTTCTCAGTGCACTGACTCATGGGATTTAGTATCACAGATACTTTTGTAAGGTATCGGGAAAGTAGCTTCCACGTGGAATCAGCATTGTCTTCTCCTACATCATCAAAAAATTACTCATAGAGTTTTGCGTTCAATAGACGTGTTTACTGCATGCCAGCACAGTAGTATGGCCTGCATTGATTTGGCCACTTAATTGATCTCATTAGAACTGTGATGAATATTGTTCTACAGAATAAAGCTTGAAGATTGACAATAAAACGTTGCAGCTGTAGAATTTGTGAAGCTTCATCTATTTGTGTAGTACAATAATTTTCATTCACCATTATTGATTCCAGAAAATTATGAATATCGTCCATATATCGTTTCTTGATTCATAAATTACTTCATTGCTTCAATGGATGGTGGCTTTTATCAGTTTCAAGCTGAAGCTTTGCAGCGTTTGATTTTATTGCATGAGTGACAAAATATACTTTTCCGATGAATATTTGAACTGTAAACTGTAATTATCAGCTAGCTGTAAGAGACATATAACACGTATCACCAATAATTAGTGCACGGTTGTAACACTGATCACACATTTCAGCCGGATTGACAGTTAAATTGAAGCTGTCCCAAACAAAATTGTTTCGAGTATCGATTTGGCACAATACCGCTAATCTAATTGAAATACAGTATAGGCCTAATAATGGTCATTGTAAGATGATTATTGTTTCACTGTAAAGTGAGAGGTGCCTAAATTACCTTCCATTTTTCAACAATTCAATGCTGGTCCACATAATCCTTTTAAACATCTGCCGCATATTTTATTGAATACTGACAATGTATCGAGAATAAATAGAAATACATTGTATGTATTCTTGGTAAATTACCAAACACTATATCAAGAGCTTCCTTCTCAAGGCTTTTAATTCTCGAGCAGTCGTCCAATTTTCAATGTGAATGCCATCAAATAATATAAATCGGTTTCAATCTGCAACTATGAACCTATGATTACTTCTCAAGATTTTCGAAGAAGAAAGTGTCATTGCTGTGTTCTATGTGATTGAAATTGAAGAATTACTCCTGAGATTATTGAAGTAAACTACTATGGTGCTAGTTCAATGGAAAAGGATTATTCTCCCAACGCCTCCAAAGATAAACTGTTATCAAAACATCCATAATTTTGAACAATGGGAACATCAAATAATAGCTACCCATTCACTTGAACAATTTCCCAATCACAACGAACCATCCATTGTATCTTCCCGGTCAAATTCAGATCAGTGATTGGGATTTGCAATAGAGCTGTGTCAATTGAGCTTTCTTTTTTAAATTGACTCAAACACTGGCCAGCTAGTTGCTAAGTGGAAAGTGGAACGAATCTGACCGGTTGGATATCGATTTTGAAAACAGATCTTTTATAATGAGAATCGATGCTCGTGATTTATTTGCCTTGCTATGGCCGGCAGCGACAAATTGCAGCGCTGTTCAGATCGCATAGTTCGCCTGCGATTTCTGGATTCACTTTAAACTGTCGGCATTGGTATGATGGGATTCATTGATAATAATAAATAAAGAATGCTGGCAGATTGGAGAGAATCTCACTGTTTACGCGGGTCGGTGTCCCGGAGTCGTCACCATTACCGACCGCATCAGCCAAGCTCAACCGCCTTCTTGATTTATTAATTTTTTTCTACGAATCTATAACAATCGTGAACCTTCTATCACAATCACTGATCGCATCGAGAGCTAACGGAACGACTGTGCGAGCCAACCATTGCTTCTTCCGTTCCTCCTGACCGCAGAGTGACCTTATCTCCTGCGATGCTTTCCATCGACAGTTCTATTGGCTTGTTGAAACGTGATACCGGCATACAAAACGATCCATGTTCAACGCTAGGCCCGTTAATAAACTTGTCGAATAACAAGTGAAACAAACAATATATACATATATATATATATTTATTAATCGTATCGAATGAACGAAGAGCGAGTGACAATTATTATTATAATGCTATATTGTGGTTTTGAACACCTGGGAGACCATTGACATTGGTTTCATTGATAGAAGAGGTTGATCTGCTTTGTGTTCTGGTTCTGAGATTCAATGGATTCTCGAGTTTTGAAGGTTTTCTAAACCTGAAAATTTTTGATTTTGTTGTTTATTGTTTATAATAATTATTATAAACAACAAAATCTTAAATTATCAAACGATTCATCTGTTGCATAAAATATTATAGCTACCGTATCATAATTTTGAATGAGAGAATGTTAATTTCATATTATTTTGTCAATCAGCTGATTACATTATTGGCAATCATAATACAGTTTGATTCGATAATATATTATTAATGATTCTTCATTCATTCATACATCATCAGAATGATAGGAAGAGAAAAAAATAAGGCAACCTTGTGCTTCCTCACCCAAATTTAGATAGTCCAAAAACATAGTCCTAAATGGATATAAGCAGATATTAGCAGATGGATTGTAACAATTCCTTCCTCCACCGAACTGATACTCCTATCACATAACTTGAACAGTCTTGAGTTACATAATTGTCTCTATTTTATATTCCTATTCTTCTCTCATATCATCGTAGGTACAAAATGGCTGTGAACCACATTCATACAAGATTTGAGGTTAGAATTTGGTCAGGAAACATATTCACACATGATTGATGCCTGGTTGCAGAGCCGTCACATAAAGTTGAAAACAGGCAGTTAACTCATTTTTACGAAGCCATAAATTCACTTTCCGTTGCACAGATGTCAAAGTAAACTATTAGCTCCCATAAAAATAAAAATCTGGTGTGGCGCACTCACACAACTTTCCTTGCCGTTATGAAAATTTATCACCTGACGCTAGTGTTCCCGCGCATCTCAAGTCTACTATTCAAAGATCTAAGCTAGCTGGAGACAGGACAATAACGCTGGAGATACACGAAGTCTGCTATCTCTTCATAGTGAATGATTTAATAGAATGAACAGTTGCCAACAGTTTGCAATTGAAATAATAACATTTTCTCGAATTTCGAGCTTATTTTAAATTTTAGGTGAAAATGTTACTGAACATCAATTGTAGAGATTTTCATGCTCAATCTTTTCCATTTGGAATTTTTTGTTTAAATTGTATCTGAAGCCTGATTATTGGAAATCTAAAATCAATCTTTACCTAGATGAGGCGGACCTCCTGAAATGTTTACAGATATGTGACTTGTGGCAGTTGATAGAGCTTAACAATGACTATCTAAGGTATGAATTTAATCAAAATCGTTGGAGCCATTTTCGAGAAAATCGCGAAAAACCCTGTTTTTGACAACATTTTCGCACTTTTAGCCGCCATCTTGAATTGTATAGAAATTTACAAATTGGGGTACCTTAATTTTTTTCGGAAAGCAGTACTTTCCTTACCTAACATCATATTCAGAAACCAGATGAAACTCTTTGCGATCTGCTCTAGAAATCTTTTATTTTCTGATTGAGCATTGATCGATGACATGTCGTCTTTTCTGCTGTTGAGCTTCGGTTGCAAATAAAATAAATAGTGCACTTTTGCACAAAGCGCCCAGCGCCATCTGCAAAGGGTGAAGAGTGGAGGGTGGCCAGCCAGAATGAAAGGGTTGAGCTTTGTGCGAGTTGTGTGCGAGATCTGGGTCGTGCTAATAGTGTTTACAGAATTTACTCGACACGGAATGGTGTCAACTCGGCATTCTGGCAAACTTGGCCTGCTGTCTCCTGTCTGCCACCAATAAACTATCATAATACAAGAGGGCAGCACCAGACTATATCTATAGCTACCAATGTATACAAATTAGATGTATGCGCCCTCGTACAGCGCTCGACCGAGCGAGAGATATCACATTGGTGTTGGCAAAAGCCCCAAACTGCATAGAAAAAACTGTTATGTATCTTCGAAATAGAAGTGAAAAGATCGGAATGAACGTTGGTTCTTTCTATTCAAGCCAATCACTTCAAACATTCAAAGTTCCAGCTGTATTCACGACCAACAACAAACACGCAAACTTTCAACCTATCTGAAAACATATACCTGGCCATAAATTTATTATTGTTGCCAACAGCTACCTTCAAGTCATTGTTACAGCATTTATGGTTTGTGTGACCACTATTGAAGTTGATATGACTGTGAGAAACTCTTCCGTTGGTATAGAGGGTGCTCCAATGTAGAAAAAATAGTTATGAAGCAAAGAATAAACTCTATTGATAGGATCAACAGTATAATATTTGGGTCATTGCATGAAAATTCGAGAAACTCACTGTACAGATAGTTTCCACTCATGTTGGATGTAAGTCTATACACCCAAAAATAAAAAGCTGACATCAAAAGAGTGAGTAAATCAGGCCCCACCAAGCCCAATGACGTACCCTCCCCTAAATAAATATTCCAAATTTCAGAACACAAAAATTCATCCTTGCATAGAGAGGTCGCGAGTCGTTATATTAAACACTACTGACCTTTTCTGGGACCACTCCCCAAAATAAATTCATTGATCATTGAGATTTTTGAAAACCAAGTTTTATATTATTTCTTTAAAAAAAAATAACATTAATAGCAGTTATTGCTGTTATATTGAGAAAGAGGATTGCAAAATTATTTATATTATTGTAGTTTCTTCAATCAACAATTCTTAATCTATCAAGACGATGCGGCATTATTGAGAAAAAATTGTTAATGATACAACTGTTAATCTGATTGATATTCACGTTCCATCATTACAATTTTTTTTATAATTCCATTGAACGAGAGACCGAAAAATCAAGCTTAGTTGAGAAATATTGCAAATAAGAATGAAATTATTGTATTTCTTTACATGAAAATGAAATTCTCTTCATTAGGCTGAGTTAAGACGTGAAAGTCTTCTCTACCACTCAATATTGAAACTGCATGGAAGTAGAAGTACATGGAAGCACGAACATTGATATAGTGAATAATAAAGCTATAATGGATCAGTTTGCGGCCGTATCCATGATTTGTGAAACCTAAGCGATAGGAGTTGAAACGTGTGGATGCCGATTCGATTAGCTGATGTTCGATTGAGATGATTGCTCTGTTGATATCAAACTTGGAGTGGTACATGGTGGACAAAAGGTCACTTTATCTGAGTAAAGCTTCACAAAATTGGCTCGACCATGTTGTGGCTTCCTGTCAAACGACCGCATCCGCAACTATTGCAAGAACCTGTTCGTTCAGCTCTCAGATTTTCTCTTTCACTCCAATCCATTCAAAATGTCATTCAAACCATCATTTCCTCTTTTTCCGCTTTGTTTCCTCTACTCCTATCACAAACCACAACTCACTCAATCACCCCCTCAAACTCTTTATTCTTATTACTCATCTCTCTCACTCCCCTGTATCTCACAGCTTCTCTTCTTTAAACTTACTCCAACACTGCTATCCATCCATCACGAACTATCTCACTCTTCTACCTTTTACAGAGTCTACATCTCCTTATTTTTCCACTGTGCCTTTTTTCGCCTATCAATTTTCGGGAATTCATCAACATCGATAATACTGAAGATTGAAAGGAAGGATATTTCATATTTTTCAGAATTTCCCTCAATCAATTATTATTATTATTATCAGTTAGTAGTACTACAGTACTTCGAGGTAGAGTGGTAGAGAGGACTTAAGTCTTAATTCCGCCTGATAAAGAGTTTTCATTTTTCCATTTTAATTTTTATAGTATCATCATTCTGAAGCTACTAGCTCATTCAACCTTAAATTTAATTCTATAGTTTCTCAACCAGAACTAATATTCTTCTCATGCACAAACGTATAAAGAGCCGTTTTATATCTGTGGCTTTTGTCATGAGAAAAATTTAATCCCAATTTTTATGCTTTTATGTCATTATTTATTCTAAAACTCGATCAGTAGCTCAACTATCATTCAGATCAGAATGATATTTTTTCTCCTAGCAAAATGTACAGTACCTCCCAACAACCTTGTAGCTTGTATGACGTAGTCGTTACTAGCACATTATTGCAACAGCCCATCAGAAATCAATATTGTAACTATTTTCTTCTGTAGGTAAACAGATCAGTAAAAGTAATGTGCCTTGCCTTGCACCCTTCGCCCCGCACATAGGTGAGCTCTTCAGTCTCCACTGCAAAGCGAGCTGACATGGTGATTGGACACACTCGACTAGCATCAGCTGATGCGTGAAGCCCATTTGTCTACGATTGTAATTAAACTTGATTTATAGATCGCTCATTGATCAAGGCTCGCTTTCAAGAGAGGCGCTAGCGCCTCCACTATTACTTTCTGCCATTCTGTCTGTGCTATCCAGCCGAGCGGAGAAACAAACAAAATAAAAGACTGTTCGTCCAGAATAATACTTCTGACCAGAGGCGCCAGTTCTCTATTGTTGCTAGAGTCCTATTGATAACAATTAATTTATTATCGTTGACAGTGGCTGGCGAGTGAGTTCTTGATTGAGTTAGGTAATACGATAGGGTTTAATACGGTAGCAGTCTTTATGATCTTGTTTGTATGTTATCATGCCTGGCTTATTACAAGGCTGTATCTGTATATTCCAATTAAATTTGATAATAAAATTACTGAACTCGGTTTCAAAAAGGGAGCTAATTACAGTACACCGGCACACCGCACCCGGGAGAAAAGCTTGACTGTGACGAGAGCGGGAGAATGTGTCGTTTTTAAAATAGTTGAAATTATAAGTTTATTTCATTTCGAGCATTCAAGCTATTTTATTCTATCCCTGATTTAAGTATGTGACTTGGGGAAACACCGTGCTGAATTTCAGCCGGAACGCACCAGAGCGTACTGGAGCTAAACATATCAAAACTCTATTTAATTTGATCAAATCTGTATTTGTTTCACGTTAAACTTAATTGAAAACAGACTTAAAACTGGGTTTAAAAGGCTAAATTTTTAAAAATTTCCCGGCTCCCTTCCCCTGGGGGGTATTCCATACCCCCGGTAGTCGGGCCAGCTAGAGTTCCGGCACCTGAAAATTTACAAATTAAGCACTGTGGAAACAGTTGTCAAATTTAGTGAATTATCATTTACTAACGCATGCTGAGGTGAATGGTGACTTTCTTAACAGTATTGAAAAAGTATAGTATTTGAGTTTGGAAAAGTGGTGAGAAGCTGTTGGTTCAACTTCAAAGAGGTAGTCGATAAAAATTGAATTTCTTCATTACAGTAATTGGAACTTTATAGGGACTAATTTTGCTTAGTTATCACTTATCAGGCATCATTGCTTCACGACTCCTTATTTCTAATACTTACTGAACATACAGCTGCCATGCATGTTGGATGTACACATCAATGGATGTGCATGTTGGATGTACACTGAAATATGAATAGCTGACATAAATTATCATATTTTGATTATGAGAGTAAGAATTACAGAGTACGAACTCATTAATCATAGGAGTTTTGCAAAACTGAGTTTTTTATTATTTCTTCAAGGAATGATCACTTTGATGTCAGTTATTGTTGTTGAATTGGGAATGGGTATAGCAAAATTAATTCTAATATTCTAGATTTTTATATAACAAATTCAAACTATCGATATAATCTATCGAGGCATTAGAGAGAAAAATTTGCTAAAGTTATTTTACTATTTCTGGTTGCTGGTTACCCTGATTAGCCTTCACTTCTCATTATTATATAATTTTATAAGAAAATGAGAAAGAGAGAGAATAATATTGAATTGATCTGCCTTTTATTAAGGGCGGAGTTAGGACACTAGGTCCTCTCTGCAACACTATCTTTAACATTTCATACAGAAAAGAATGCATATTACAAAATCTAATTTAACATGGAACAAATTAAAATAAAATAGAACTTCAAAAGATAATAGTAAAAAATAGGAAGAACTATTACAAAATCGAAATTACATGAAATTTAAAATGAAAATCAAACTACTAAAGATAATGGTAGAAAATAGAAGGAACTATATATAACAAAATCATAACGTGTGAGAGAGAGATTGAGAGAGAGAGAGAGTAAGAGAAAGATTGATTGATTAGCTGCCTTTATTTGAAGCCCAGGAGAGCAAAGTTAGGGCGCAGCCGCAGCTGGCTCTCTCTTACACTCAATCATCCAATACAATACTAGAACAACTAACTATTTAAACCAACTTAACTAACTAATTAAGAAGCAACCAAATAGAGTAATTAAGCAAACTAGCTCACAGAGATTATTCACTTTGTTATGAACAAAAGTTAGTAATTTAAATACTTAATTGTTTTCAAAGTAAAGTTGATAGGTGAAAGTTAATTAATGCAAACAAACTGACTGAATGACATAATTCACAATATAATGAACTAAAGGTAATAATAATAATTAAGATTAACATCAACACACGACTGGGAAATAAGAGAGAGAGAGAGAGATAAAGAAAGAATTGAATTGAGTAATTGCCTTTATTAAGGGGGGACCTAGGACACTAGGTCCTCTCTGCCACACAACCTAAAGAGAGATAGATAGACAATATTGCCTTTATGGCAATTATGTTGTACATGATAATTGATTTTGATAGTACTTTAGTACTACAATAGCAGAATGAGATTGAAGGCTCGGAAATACCGGACTCCAATTGAATGATAATTTAACCGGACTCCACTTAAATGATAATGATTGTCAAATTAGAAGCGAGTATAACGATTTTCATTTTTCTAAAGAATTTGTTGTAATTGAAGTGATAATTTTTTCAAGTTATAAAAAATCATTGGAATTCGCTTATCAAGCTTCAATACAATTTGGAAAATTGTTACATCGTGATCACTAAAAAATTATGAGAACCAACCAATATGAAAAAAGAAACTGAAAGCTCCGTTTCACGTGATGATACATGGAAGTGATTCATTGATGTTCAAAATCAAGCTTCGATTGAAGAAGTAAGAAACGTGAGGTCATGGCCACACAAAAAGTTCAATTACTAAAGAAGATTACGGCAATTAACAACTAATAATTATTGTAAGTGCCAAATTCTATTACTAGTGTTATGTAACTAAGTTATAAAGTATTCGGAAGTTTATTGCTCTACTTCGTGCAAAACTTATCTGATTATGTCATAAGAGTTTTTATTAAGGAATTCAAAATACAATTAATTCTTTCCTTATTTTCATCTGTTTTGTGTTTAATTATCTATAACCATAGATACAAGGACATTATATTATGTCATGGCTCCTACAAGTACTTTACAACTACAAAAAAATACAAATAAAATTCGGGAAAAACAATGATTTATAGAAACTGCTCATATTCTTCGTAAAATGATAATCACAGTCTCATGGGTAAAAAAGGTGTAATTTTAATTAAATATCTTCATATCTTTGTATTCAACAATAATTCTCTCCTCTTTCAAGCTGCGGCTTAGAACAATATAAACTTGTACAGATTCATCAACCTGAATCTCAATTCTATTAGTAGACTAGCTACTATAGAAAAACAATTTCCTAAATGTGTGGAGTAAAAATAGACTGTTTTCTACTGGAGATGTTTATTTTCGTGAACATTGTGCAGCGTTCTTCACAGATTAATTGTTTTCAAAGTAAAGTTGATAGGTGAAAGTTAATTAATGCAAACAAACTGACTGAATGACATAATTCACAATATAATGAACTAAAGGTAATAATAATAATTAAGATTAACATCAACACACGACTGGGAAATAAGAGAGAGAGAGAGAGAGAGAGAGAGATAAAGAAAGAATTGAATTGAGTAATTGCCTTTATTAAGGGGGGACCTAGGACACTAGGTCCTCTCTGCCACACAACCTAAAGAGAGATAGATAGACAATATTGCCTTTATGGCAATTATGTTGTACATGATAATTGATTTTGATAGTACTTTAGTACTACAATAGCAGAATGAGATTGAAGGCTCGGAAATACCGGACCAATTGAATGATAATTTAACCGGACTCCACTTAAATGATAATGATTGTCAAATTAGAAGCGAGTATAACGATTTTCATTTTTCTAAAGAATTTGTTGTAATTGAAGTGATAATTTTTTCAAGTTATAAAAAATCATTGGAATTCGCTTATCAAGCTTCAATACAATTTGGAAAATTTTTACATCGTAATCACTGAAAAATGATGAGAACCTACCAATATGAAAAAGAAACTAAACATTAGAATTGTAGATCTTTTCAAGTTCACAAACAGTAGCTGAAAGTTATGTACTTTTGATAGATATTGTTTTAAAATCAATTCGACACAAAGCTATTTGAATCGCTGGTAGGCAATGCGGAAATTCAATTACAGGAGCTAATGAAATCACTGGAGACATACTCCGCGAACAATGCACCCATCGTATACACCACTCATTAAATCACCTTGCCACAACCCACAAGGAACACTGCCATGAATATTCACACTCCAGGCATACAATAAACAATCTGTATAGGTTTTTGTGCTGCATGTTATCATAGATGATCAACCGCGTATTGTAGGCTATTATGAGCTGGGTATCTAGCATCTTGTGCAGGAAAAGTAATACGCTATTGTTTCAGTTTGTAGATTATTGTATAAGTAAAATTGTATAACTAAAATTCATAACATACTCATCATCAATTCCATTACTCTTAGAAATATTCCAACATAGTCAAATTGATATGTTAACTTTAAATTCAATTCACGATTGCAACTTTATCAATATACCACATTACACTTACACTCGTTAATTTACCTAAGTTTAATGGAATGCCAATCAAAATTTCAATGTAACTTTGGATGATTTACCATAAAGCTAGCGTGAAAGAAAAGAGTGGAAAGACAATCGAATGCTGAAAAAAGTATACAAAGTTCTGTAGATCATCTCATTCAACCTTCATCGCTTATATGGCAAAAGAACGCAAGAGAACACTGTTACACTGCCTCATTGTAAACAGGAAACATGAAATTATTAATACTTGGTTTATGGAACTGAATAGGCTACATAAAATTATATACGTAGAGTTAGTTTTATGGTAAAAGATTGTATAGTGTACAATTATAAGACCCTCGCAACAAGTATCAATCAATGACTCCTGACTTATCACATCAGTTCAATTCGAGTCATGGCCATTTTCTGTAGCTCTAGTTTCAGAAAAGATCAGTGGTGTTTTCTGGGAAGGGCATCAAATTCGTGTAACATTCATGGTACTAGAATACGATTTTTCGTCAAGGCTCCGCTAATTGACTGACGTTAAGAACAATTGAACGCTGCAATCTGCTGGCCTGCCATTTCCGCAAATGGTTTTATTCATTAGCGGTGGTAATTCGGTGGAATGACGTAGCCTCAAGATTGTAGGAGCCCCCGGGAGGCAATTGGCTTAGGTGAGTGGCTAAGTTTGCTAAGTATTGACGACACGGTCGACGAAATAGCGGAAATTTCCTGGAAACCGAGCAATATTATCTGTCGGAGTTGTGCGGTATAATTGGAAGTGGCTCCTGTGCTCCTGTGCCTCTAATTAATTCGCTCGCGCGCTCCAATCTTTGCAGGGAAATCGATTACTATCGAAATTGGTTTTGGGGACAGGAGATGGTTACCGTCAAAGCGACGATTCATCTCCGCTGGTGTCATCAACGAACCGATGGGCCTACGGCACATGACACACGACACAGAGGCCGTTAACCGGGCCTACGGCACACGGCACACGACACAGAGGCCGTTAACCGGGCCTACGGCACACGGCACACGACACAGAGGCCGTTAACCAGGCCTACGGCACACGGCACACGATACAGAGGCCGTTAACTACGGCACACGGCACACGACACAGAGGCCGTTAACCGGGCCATCCGTACACGTGCAGCCGAACGCATTCACTGCCGAACTCACTATGTATTTATTCTAATCTGTCAGGATTCTTTTCAAATAACATCGAGACTTCTCGTTCAACCAATGCTGACAGTTTTAATTGCATCTCACTTATAGTTCTATTCTCCGAGTCGCGCTAATCTACTCTCTTCTCTTTCAACTCGCTGATAAGAACTCATCGTGTACAGTAAACGGGTGACCTTTTCCACTGCCTAAAACCAGAACTGTTGATAATAAAACGTTAACAATGAATGAATTCTTTAGCACTTTTTCATTACTTGATTATACTCATTTGGCAATGGATTAGAGATACTATTACAGAATATAAGCGCGGATACGAATAATAGTAACTAACATGAAAGGGTAATATCGACATATTAGTCTGTGCTATAAGCAACTGTGAGAGGGCATTGAGTTTAATATGAGAAGGGTACTTGGATGTAAATTAATTATATTGAAATATAACTTTAAATTAATGTTGTTTCACATGACGAAACACTGTTGTAGTTTAGACAAATAAATTACAACTTTAATAAGTAAGACTGTCGCAGGAAGACTCGATATTCATTATATATATATATATATATATATATATATATATATATATATATATGAAAATGAATGTCTGTGTGTTTGTTTGTTTTTTCCCTATAGACTTGAAAACTACTTGACAGAACGGCATGAAACTTTGGGAATATGTTGTGTGAATATTGGGGATGGTTTCTGATAAGAAATTTTAATAGGGGGGATAATAATAATTATTATTTATTGATCCATTTTACAGTCCTATGTTTTCGAAATTGTCGAAAAACGGCTACCGAAAAACGGAAATATGATCATGATTCACGATCATATTGTGATAATATGATTTAGAATCTTAAGTTACCAGCTTTGATAAACACGCCACCCTGTGATAAATTGTGTACTGGTATTAAAACGGTAGTTTGGAGTTGAAGTGTAGTTGATCTACCAGCTGTAGATAATGGTTCCTTCGTAGATCTATACAAATAATATTATCACTCCCCTATCATTGAGAAACTGGAAAATGTTGGAAAAAAATATTCACCTCATGAAAGAGGTTGTTCATATTGCATTCATTAATTACTGAAGAGTGACAGAATAATTTATAATTTTTTTGAATTTAGCTTAGCTTATATTCCTCCTAAAATGGAAGATGGATATAATATGGAATTCTGTGTGATTGATCAAGGAATTCATCGTGCATCACATATTTCCTGGACCATCAAAACCCATGAAAACATCAAATTCATCTTTGAAACACTGATTAAACTTATCTTTTTTTATTTTAACACTTTACTGATAGATGTTACTACCAATTGATTGAAAATAATATGTTTTCGGAATAATAAATGCTGCATGACTAAGCACATAGGAAGTCCGTATTGAAATAATACACAATATCAGCTGATAGTTGCAGTGATAGTAGTTTTAATTTTTCTGCTCAAAATTTTCAAGTTTATTTCAATATTATTGAAACTTTCAGATTGTTTAGTGTTATTTCCGGCTCTTATCAACCCTTCGAAATTCAAAATTCATCAGTCATATCTCAAATAGGTATTCTCTGAGTGTTAATCTTTGGTGAAAACAGAAATTTTAAACTTAACCTCACTTTGGACTATTTATGTGCCAAAATCAAGGAATTGAAGAAGTTTTGGGCAATTGCCTGTTTCTCTTTCCAAATATCGTGTTTGTGACTGTTCTAATAAATGAATAAATAAATAAATAAATGTAAATGGAAATATTGATTGTCAGATAAATTTCATGGATTCACCATATAAAGTCAAGTGTGACATGAGAAACATTGACTTTTTGGCGGTACAAAGTTCGCCGGGTAAGCTAATTATTAATAAACTAATCGTCCCATTTGATCAAATTCAGATAACAGAATAAACACATGAACTTGGAGGAGAAGAAATATGAGAAATATAGGAGACCAAACTTCTCGTCACCAAATAGTATGATGTGAGATGTCACCCACAAAGCTCTTTATGTTGTTTTAATATTTTTCATAACTCAAATATTCAAAAAGCTCTCTATTTAGGATATTAGTGAATGAGGTCAATGGGTTGTGATAAAAAATTTGTTATGTTGATATGAGGATCCACAATAATATGAATGAGTTTAAGTTGATATAGGTATAGTTAGTTACTACCTGTTAACTTATATCTTCCATATCATGGGATAATAGATCTCAGACAGGGAGAGCCTCCGAATCATAATAATTGAATAATTCCACGTGATATCCATTCGAGTAGCTGCTACTATAAAAGAAAGGTTGTGAGGATCAATTTCTACATATCACATCATGGTTCTAGTGTCATTGGAATAGAAATTGAAAACTTTTTATTTCATTCATGAGATCACAATCTCAAGGAAGATGGGAATAAAACTTTTTCATTCCAACGCTCCTTACCTAACCAATTTGTAACAAGCAGTTTTAAGCTTCATCCACGTTCTACCACATAATCGTGAACTGAGGAATTGTATTCTCCACTTGCAATATTCTTCACACATACGAGTTAGCGTAAAGTGTAAACAAAACAGCTCGCTAAGCTCCTCTCTGAAATAGAAAAGTTATATTTAGACTTGAAATTTATTGCCAAATAAAACAAGTCATTTTGTTATTCCTATGCAAATTAACTTCAGTTCTTTCAAGGTTGAACCAATGTCGAAAAGTTTCTCAGCTTGACCAAAAAATCTAGTTTTGTTTTTTTTTCTAGATGACGATGAGAAAACAAATAATTATTCAACTTTCCTAGATCGCGTAGGTGAAAAATTAAATTTTGTAGAGAGAATCTAAAGAATATAAAGAAATACCATTTTCTTTAATATTTATCCTAAAAACAAGGAAAAATCAATGATATTTCAAACAATATTATTGGCGTGGCTGAATTAGAGTAGAGAAGCCATGCGCTGCGCTCCAACCATGAACTTTATGGATTCGAGTATGCTATTGCAAATTTACAGCGATTATGAATGCATAAAATAAGAAAAGAAACAAACATTAAAATTAAACTTTGATACTATATAAGTACTAAATAATTACACAAAAGGATATTAAGTAGTATAGTCGATAGATACATGAAAAGGGGAGTGCGTTAGCAATATATATATATATATATATATATATATATATATATATATATATATATATATATTCTGTTTTTGGACTATATCTCAGTTCTCAGCTATTTTCGCTTAATAATCGGACAGAAAAATGTTCGTCCATGCTCGCAAGATGTGGACGCACCTTTATACTGTAAGGGATGGTCAGACGAGAGAACAGATATAATTTTCATTAATGAACACAATCAAATCAGTCACATACCTAAGTTTACCAAAGTTTGGTGATTTTATTTCTCCAAATCTTAATCCGCAGGGTATTCCAAGCACAACTCTAATGATAAGTTTCTGGATTGTGAAAAGTTTGTTGAAATGAGTGTCATAGGCTGCTCTGTGAGTGAATAGGCATGATCATAATAGATTATTCTAATAATATAAAAATATTCTAGAAGGTTTATCCTGTTGACTATATTTATTAAATATTCAAGTTTAAAGCATAGGTTCTGGATGGATTTAATATGCTGGTTTTGTGTTGAGTGTTGAAATGTGATTGATTTACTAAGACTCGACTATTGGAAGACATTTAAATGTTTCGTTCCAAGTTGAGCCTTTGGAGATTAAATCAGTATCATCGTCAAATGAAAGGACAAAAACGTTCAGAATTTCCTGTCTTAATAATTCATTTATTGATTGAATAAATAATATCCATCTCAATTTTTTAATTTCATTCTATTCAGTTACCGATGTAACAGTTAGTGAAAAAATCCAGCTATTCGCCATACTGTGGTTGTCAAGACAAGACTATAATAATTTTAGAATGACATCAATTTCTGTAATCTAACAGTAAAAGTTTAGGGATTCTACACTCCGCTATTCTGAGTTATATAATGTTGAATTCCTCATTACTGTTTCAGTATATACTATTATTAGTATTGGACCTTATATACTATTCCAATTCTACCTTGTATTTATATCATCTTAGTTCCCTTCATTTGCTGTACAATTCACAGACTGTCAATTCTCCAAATTTTGAAAAGGTCAACATTGCATCCACTAAAGTCTATTGACGATCAAAGTGACAAAAGTTCTCTTGGAGTGTGTTATTTTTCTGCAAAAGCATCTACAAAATCCAGTAGACTGAAATCCGTCTGCAATGATTATCCTTCAAGATATTTGAAGACTCTTGACCAATTGTCAACCGCTATTCAACCTCATTCAAAGGGATCCCTCCCTTATAAATGTTTATTGTTACTTTTAATAGTTTATTCGTTTTCTTGTGCGTGGAGGGTTTGAAGCTTAGGGGAATAGGAGATGGAGAATGAGAGTGCTTTGTTATGTAAAGTTTTGTAGGAGGAAGGCTTTCTTTGGGTAAGACATGAGTATTTACGGGCTGCTGGCTATGGTTTCACAGTCGGCCGTTACTTCCTTCGTTCTACCTGTGAGGGAGGCCTGGGGTTGATCAGCTGAGCGTGTGAAAAGGAGAATAAGTGCAAAGCACAAGGAGACAGGTGCCCAGACGATCGATGACGAAGCCAGCCTCTGGAAACAGGTGTCTATCGTATCTGGATGATGGCTAATCCTCTGCTCCGGCCGTTATCCGCGTCTCTTCCTGGCATTGATTATTTTTTTGTGTAGAAGCAGAAGAAAAGAAGCATCGTGTCCTTTTCGCCTGCTCACAGCTGATCGACTCCCCGAGCCCCGAGCGTCACGCTCGGCTGGCCTCGACTCTGCTCGTCAATGCTTGGCCTCGTCCATGTAATGCCTTTCCAACAATGAGAATGCACAATTCCTTCTTTCTTTCCTCGAAAAAAATCCAATGAGAAATAACATCTAATCGCCGGGAGTTGCGAGCCCGATTTGCTCTTCTCGAGCAAAAAATCATAAATTTCTTTGTCAAGTTACAACTGCTTGTCTTCCCCTTTTCCTCTCAATAGATCTTGTTCTGAATGGTTTTCAATAAGTCATCTTTCAAAGCATCTAGATCGACAGGTATCATTGTAGGAATAAAATCTTTGTATAAAAATCTCTCTATTTTTTATAAAATAAAGCATTTGGGCACAGCCGTGCTGTGCTGAGAATATTTCTATGGCCTTGCAAAACTAAGTACTGGAAAAGATCTCAAAATCGTTCATAAATACGGCCCTTTGAGCTCATTTGAACATTAAAGTAATATTAGTTAGACTGTTATAACTGTATATTACTCTTAATTGAGACATGAGTACATAAAACTAACATTTTTTGTTTCAGGTATAGAATAGAATGAACCATATTTTTATTTGATGTACAATCATTATTTATAAGGCATATTACTGATATATCTTTTCGATTTTCAGGTTCACTTATTGACCCCATATTCGTTGGGAACAAACATTCAGAAAATATCTGCGGTTTTTGGGAACATGTGCAATTTCCAACATGATGGCTGTGTGAGATAGTGGAAGTTGGTGTATATTTAGTCACGGCAGGAGCGTTTCTCATGCGAATGAAGATGCAACGCTCGACAAGACTTGACTTTTGGAGCCGGTGACTGATTTTTCGGTGGAAGAACAGAGGAAGAGGAACCACGTGACGCTGGCCGTTGAAGGAGGTGAAGATAGACACTGAAAGAAGTTGAAGAATAATAAGAAGAAAGCGGAACAGTCAGCTGTGGCCGCGGCCGGCTGGAGTGGAGAGGCTCATTACACAGCCGGCGAATAGGGATACTGACTGACCCGATAACCTAGTGAACAGGTCCAACCGAACAATGAGTCACACCACTAATTTTCCATCATCACAGATATAATAGCTCTGTAATAATAATGGCAGTCATAAATTGCTGGTCAGCTCTGCTTCATCCTACATTGAAACCGTATAAACTAGTCAAATCCATTTCTGTAAACTATAATCAGGAAAGTTGTTTCGTTGGAGGATTAATGCAAGTGCGATAGATTAAATTATTATAACAAGTGTAATAGCAAACTTCTTGATCTACTTCATCTTCGTCTATTCTAATTCATCTACTATTCTACTCTTCCCACTCCTGCTTCCTCTTTTTCTCTGCATGTGATTCTTCGCTGCTATTCTTCTTAATTCACAAATTGTACTAATAGAACAATTGCTTTATTGTTGCAAAACTGAAGATTTCACACTCAACACTAAACCTGCTGCAACAGTCGTAGGGAAATGTGTAAAAGTGTGAAATTATACATGAAATTGAAGAGAATTTAATGCTTTATAAGCTCATAATCAGCATGTATTTCTTCCATTGATTCTTAAGAGGTTATAAAAGCAAAAATAGTAAAAAATTGGAGGCAAACGTGTTTTTTTCAAAAATGTCACACCTCAAGGAGCGGATATCTCAAAAACTATGAGAGATTTATGAAAAGTTGAGAGATAAAAAATATTCTAAGAAATTATGTAAGCTTCAATTTTGTATAGAACAATCATGTCCATAAGATGCATAGTTTTCAAGTTATATGCGAGAAATTAAAAATGGTACCTTTGAATCACCCCCACCCCCTCAGCACAACCAGTAATGGTGGGGACTTTTTATATGTTTACCTCTTTACTACCCTGAACAGAACTGCAGGGTTAAAAATTGTCTTCCAAACGTATCCTTCTATACCCTTTTTGAGCATTCATTGCCTGAACTAACAGCTTGAATCTGTGTTACTATATACTGTATTAAGTTATATAGAATTTGGGAACAGAATAGTTTTGGGCTTTGCTCGAGTCCTTTCCTGATCGTATTCATATGATTTGTAATTGTATCAACAAATGAATAAATGAATAAGTTACTTGGTTTTCGATCGAAGAACTGCTTTTCAATCTCTCCAGCAACAGAAGTCAAACGATGAATAAACATATACTATATTACATCATTATGCTATCTAATACCAAAATAAATCACTTATCACGGATAATATCAAGTACTTAACGTGTTTTTTTCTTGCTTGATGAGGCCTACATCAGCGTTTTAATTGTGCCTGTGTAATGAGATTTGATGACATGAACACACAGCCAAACGCCTGGTAGGATTTGAACCCACCACTAGTCTCACATCAATTTATTGAATTCACAGTTTATCCAATTGTGCAGTCTGTAAGTTAGAATATAATAACGCAATACATATACAGCAGTGAGGCTACACAGCTCTCACTGCTTAATGTGCCAATGAATGATATTAAACATAAAAAAGTATATAAGGCATAATAAGTCATTGTATTTATTCTGAACTGAATAGATGAAATATCTATTTCAATATCATGTTTATCAATACTTTTCAATACGTTTATCACATATCGTGCAGTAGAAAATATTCTTTCAAATAATGTTTTTGAAGATTTTTACATATAAAAAATTGAATGCCCAGCTGGATCAATGATCACGTTGTCAGTGTGGGCAGTAGTAAAAATAGTTAAGAGATGCATGTTAACATTGAATTTTATTTTTTGAGTTGACCTTAACTATCATCACATTTCCTGATAATGTCTACAAATTGAAAATAAACATTCAGAATAAAATCGATAGTAACGTTGACGTCAATCGTATCAGACAGCCCTTACAACAAAATAAAATATTGCTTTATCTCAAAATTTGAGCTATTGTTGTCAAAATAGCTGTCATTTCTTTGAAAAAAAATGTCTAGAATGCTGCTCTATGAACTGCTTCCAGTAGAGAATAATACTCGTAAAATCATTTTCAATAGTGAAAATAAAAAATAGCATCGCACTTGGATCTACTTAGATCTTCCAACAAATTGTATACAGTTTTTATCTATTAAAAATTTCAGGTGCGACTGAAAACTCAGACAACAGACCTGAGCTAGCCAGGCCACTCGATAATATTATTATTATTTATATTATCAGCTATCCGTTCATGATAAATATTTGTACCACCCTTAAAAATAATATTAATATTTCAACCACCCTTTTAAAAGATTAATCTATTCTATTCCGAAACAATTCCATAAAAATCTATTGTGGCGCACTCACACAACTTTCCTTGCCGTTATGAAAATTGATCACCTGACGCTAGTGTTCCCGCACATCTCAAGTCTACTATTCAAAGATTTGAGCCAGCTGGTGACAGGGCAATAACGCTGGAGACACACATGAGGTCTGCTATCTCTTCATAGTGAATGATATAATAGAATCAACAATAATTTGCAATTGAATAATCACATTTTCTCGAATTTAATGCTTATTTTCAATTTTAGGTGAAAATGTTACTGAACATTAATTGTAGAGATTTTCATGCTCAATCTACTCTACTTGTTTTTTCCGTTTCAATTGTATCTGAAGCCTGACAATTGGGAATCTATCTGCATTGATGGGGAGGAGCTCCTGAAATTTTTACAGATATGGGACTTGTGGTAGTTGATAGAGCTTATCGTTGACTATTTCAGGTATGAATTTGATCAAAATCGTTGGAGCCGTTTCCGAGAAAATCACGAAAAACCCTGTTTTTGACAACATTTTCGACATTTTAGCCGCCATCTTGAATTGCATTTGATCGAAATTGTTCGTGTCGGATCCTTATAGTGGAAGGACCTTAAGTTCCAAATTTCAAGTCATACACACACACATACACACACACACAAACACACACCACACACACACCACACACACACCACACACACACACACACACACACACACACACACACACACACACACACACACACACACACACACACACACACAACACACACACACACACACACACACACACACACACACACACACACACACACACACACACACACACACACACACACACACACACACACACACACACACAGACCAATACCCAAAAACCAGTTTTTTGGACTCAGGGGACCTTGAAACGTATAGAAATTTAGAAATTGGGGTAACTTAATTTTTTTCGGAAAGCAATACTTTCCTTACCTATGGTAATAGGGCAAGGAAAGTAAAAACTGACTCAGCTCCCGTAATACTTCTACACTGGTTGAATAACTTGCAATAGCATTTTCGAAAAAATATACAGGACACATGTTAGTGTAATGATTTTTTGTCTCCTTTCTTCTCACTACGAGTCAATGACCTCGCAACCAAACTAGAGATGTCTAAATCCGCATCTGCTCTGACCTGGAGCGATATTCAAATCAACTGCCAAACACATAGCAAATGTATATATTTATTTCATCATCGTTATTATCAGAGAATGAATGAAAAGCACAGACTGCCCTCTGTAGAGCTATGTAACAATACAGTATTTATTTATTCATTTATCATTATTTACAATTAGCTTAAGGACAAAGAAACAGACTACAGTCCAAAACTTCTTTGAAATCTTTGTACAACGCTACAAAACAAATCTTGAACATGCTCTGATTCTACATCAGTAAATCCATCATAACCGTGGAACATGATCCACAGCACTAATTAAATTTGTAAAAACCCAAAAAACACTTATTAATGAAACGATGGAAGACGATGATGATTAAATAAAGGTCTGCCAGCTTCCACATACAGAGCTCTTATTTTCCAATACAGTTTGTGATTTTTGAGCATGCTTTTACTAACATCAGATTCTGCTTTCCAAGGAATTTATTAAACCTGGACCTCAAGATTCCACATTCCATCCAGACCACTCAGACTCACGAATAAGAATAGACAATGATAATAATTACAATAGAAAACTTGAAATAATTGATATTCACATAGAAACAAGAATTTTTCCAGTTCAACAATTCAGTGTAATATATAAGAGAGAAGATCGATGTAGATACAATTCTTAAACACATTTCCCAATCAACCATTATAAGAGTTGTAATATGAGACATATCAACAATCAACAATTAAGTGAGTTGTAATATGAGAATTACTCCTAAATTCGTACTGGCTCTAACAGTCTAATAAAATGATTGTTTCCAGAGATGAATATTGTGGAAAGAATAATAAAATCGAGGTACATGATAATTTGATCTCCCTGATAAAATAGAGAGCGTTAGAGGGAATTTGTTGGAAGATCATTAGTGAATTGGAGAAGGAACCAGGTGCGCCTGTGAACCAAGGTGTCGAGGATTATGTTTAATTACACATTAATAAATCATGTTTAATTAATGACTGCACTATGTGCTTCCTGTTTCTCATTGTTGCTATCAAAGTCGAATGCACCTTGAATTATAAACTTTCTTTATTCAGAATTCTTCCAACGTACGACAACAATTTGAAACGATCGTCACGTTTACTGAAGAATTCAATTAGCTTCGATCTGAAATAATTATTCTCATGCAAAATGAGAGTGAAATATGTAATGGCGATTATTTAACACAGTAGGTAATCCAATAGTATCTGAATTTCACTGCTGTCTAGTGAGTGTGACTGAGTTTAATGTTTACTAATATATTATAACATGATACATTTTATACTTGTTAACTTCCAATCAGACGACGGAAAATATGATTATTCTTTTACAGATATCTTGGAATGAGTCTCGCTATTAATCTAGCCTGAACGATATAAATGAATTTCCATTACGGGAACAGTTAGAAAAATCATGACTATTGATACTCGTAACGTTTTCTGGTTTCCCAAAATCAAATTAAACTTGACAGACACACAATTCCGTCCATTGTATCCGGAACGGGAATCGACTAGTTTAAAATTTCGGTAGCGATGTTCATTGTTTGTGTATAAAGCCTGATTTGATTGGACAGCTCTCCTTTGTTGCATGCAACTGCATCCAGCAACCAGCTGAGCTGTTCGACCATACGCTTTCCACTACTCTACAGTGATACTCCATAATATACTGTAGTATCTATAGAGTGCTCTATAGAGTATGGTAGGAGGCTAGTTCAGTACAGCGCATAGAAAACAATGGTGCCGTCGTTCTGTAATGAATGCAAATTTATATTATGCTTTCGCTTTGGTTTGTCAGTTTTGGAGACCATTGTTCCGGCAATTATGGCTACAACGTCAGGGACCGCCTCTGCTTCTGTCCGCTTGCCTTCTAGCCCCCTGGAATACTTGCCCCTTGCACCCCTAGACCTCCGACCCCTCTGACTCCCTTGCCCCCCTGACCTCCTGTCCCAGCCTCTGCACGAGTCCAGATCCAGCTCCTCATCAATCTCACAGAGCAGCCTCTGCTGCTGTCAGACTTCACCCGGATAATAGCTCAAACTGATGGCGAACGGAAGTTTTCTGTTCCTGAAAAATGTAAGTTGGGATTACAAATTCATGTTTCCTAAGAAATTCAATTCACCAAAACTTGTAAATAATTGGAAAAGAAGTTCCTGAAGAGTTCAAATTGGAATTAGAGTAAATCCATGTTTATCAAGATATTAATTTGTTCTACATACTTGTAAATAATTATTATCGAATGAGAAGAAATGAAATAAAATGGCTCAGGGAATTTAGTACATTCCAAACCTTATTGATTAGAAAGCGTCTAATATGATGAGAGTATGAGAATTTCTGATACTCTGGTCAATATATATATATATATATATATATATATATATATATATATATATTATATATATATATATGGTTATGTGGTTATATGGTTATATGTATATATTTATGTTCAACGGATCTCAAAAACGGCTCTAACGATTTTCACGAAATTTGGAACAAAGTAGGTTTGATATTATATGAAGATTCGATTGCACTAGGTCTCAACACTTGGATGACTCGCTAAAGGATATTAATAGGATAAATACGTCCTTGGAAAAACAGCTGGAAATTTTGTCGTCTGTCGATACCGTAATGGAAGAGAGTGAACGAGTGCATGTGTGTGGGATCATCTAGCTGATCTCACGAGAAGAAAAATTCAGCAAGAGAAACTTATTTTCGTTTATTTCTTTTTTTAGAAAACATGTTTACCTCAGAAATTCCAAAATAGTAACTAGATGCTGTTAGTGTAGAATAGTACATAGTATATTGACAAATATTGTAGCAAACATAGTAAATCGAATTCATAGTATATCTATTTGTAATTGAAGATGTGTTTGTTTTTTGAAGTGTGAATAAATTGTTATTTTGATGAGTGATAGTAGCTTAACTTGGATTTTGATTTGGACTGTAGTATAAATTTGAAAAGAGACAGTTTTGGGCATAAGCCTGTTGTGCCTCCTCATATAACTGTAGAAATAATAATTATACGACTGAGAAATTGAATAAATAAATATAAATTATAAATTCAATCTTTCGTTACAAATTTTCTCGCTCGGTCCCCCGATATTAATCATCTTAATAATGATGTCTTCTCATCGAATTCAATAGTTTTTAGAGTTTATTAGTTTATTTAGTTCATTGATAATGATGAATAATTGGTACAGTATTGAAATAATATTATCATAATCCAATTCTTGTTGTTAATTCTTTCAAGTTCAACGTTTTCATCCTACAATAACTGGCCAACCAGACTAACAAAATTTGTATTGGACCCATTGTTTAAGCTCATAAATACAATTCAGCCAATTCCTGTTCGAGTTTCATCTTGAATTAATGATTAAGTATATTTTCAGAAGTGTACAAACATGATGAATTATGAATAATTATTGTCAAATAGCCCGCTCTGGATCAAACATAGGGATCTTGACCTAGTTTCGAATGAGGCCTGAGATGGTTGAAGCCAAAAATAATAAGTAAACTTAAAACTGAAACGAATTTTAAACTGTTAAAATATAATGTTCGCTATACTTCCGATTGGTTGCATGTTATAAAATCTATATTATTCGAATCAATTTCGAAATCACAATTCCCATGTTTAAAAATTTGATTTGTTATGTTTCATCAGAGTCAAAGTAATTCTCTAAGTGAGTTTTTAAGCTACTTGAGCTTGGTTTCTTCTCTGAGAAATAATGATTTAATATTTTTATTCTAATCCATGTTCGACTGACTAGAAAGAAGTGTAAAAAACCCATAGGCCTATACCAAATTTAATAAACCAAATTATCGTCTTATCTGTGGTAATACTAGCAAAACAAAGAACAAATTAAGAGAACAATGTTAAATTTCTAAAATGTATTTCATTTTAATTTTTGAATTCTCATTTATTATTCTTGTTTTGGAATGATGATTAGTTTTTTGATTCGAAATTAAAGGAAATCCAAGCAAACCAAGTAGGCTCCTTCTTGTTAGAAAGTTTTTCCTCGTAGATCCTTCATCAAAGACCCATCCACAGCAATATTTTCATCAGTCCTCTCAATTGAATTTTCAATGTCTGTTTCCAAGTTTTCTCTCGTAATATCTGTGATTACATGATAAATTTGCGCCCGATGTATGTTGTATTTCACTGATAGTTGGCGTTCTGATATCCAATAATTTGTCGAAATACATATTCATTACTTGTGAAATTGGCTGGAGCTTTTCATTAAAATGTAAGGCTGACATCATTATCTTCACAATGGCTAGCTGGTACTGAGTCGATGCGCTCGCATACATAATGCATAATGAGAGAGAAAGAGAAATGCAAGACCGCTGAAGAGACAAGGCTTTATTCATGAGTGGCCTGCACTCTGCTCTCTGCATTGAATTGTATACTTACTTATTACAGGCTTTACTTTTTCAACGATGATAGCAGGCTTATTTGAAGCGGGCGGAGATTGAGAGTTTGTGAAGCTGGTCGCCCTCGCCATCACTTTTGGTCTAGTCACGACTTTATATTCTGTAGCCAAATCGTTTCAAACTTGGCTTCATAACTACATAAAGCTATCAACTGATGAAACATTGAGCGTGATTTATTCGAGTGAGTGTAGATTCCAGAATTATAGATTGTCGATAAATTATGAGCTGAGTGTTTATTGAATTACATATTTATTCGTAAATTTATAAGATATTGAATTACAAAATCGAAATACACATAAATTATGCAGTTAACATTGTATTGCCAGCAGGTATAATTGTAATGACAGCTAACTAAAAATGCGGCCATTTTACAGAAATCACCTGTGACTCCAACGACCTTTAATCTGGAACTTGTTTTCAGATTCCCAACAGATACGTTAACGTTTCATTCCAAAGATTTATTTTGGATCATATAGCGACTATGTTCATGAATAGCAATTCTAACACATTCTTTAAAAAAATGAAAAATCTATTTTTCCTACAATCTCAATTTGGACCCCAAATTAGCATGGAAAGTTTGCGATGAATCAGAAGCGACATTTTTCTGGAAAAGTGAGACATTACGAAAATAAAAGTAGAGTGAAGAGTAGAGGCGAGGTTTCCAGACCAGTGCATGAATAAATTATAATTGGCCATTATAGTGTGGCAAACGAGGCCGGAAAAATCGTGCTGGCAAGAAGAAGGAGAAGTGATGGTGATGGATGTGTGGTGAAGAAGAAGGAGGCTGACTGCTGGCTTTGTTGCTGGTAGGCTATGCTGCTGCTATGGCCCAATGCTGGGTCATGCACAATCAGACCGATGACTGAGCGAATCTACTTTTTACATGGCAAGAGGTCAGTACTCATCTTCATTATTCTCATATCATTCTCTGATCATCTTATAAGCTTCCCTCAAGTAATTCTTTCATTCCATTATAAATGTCTTTCTCATCACTATCTTATCCATCCATCAATTTCAATTCTTATAAATATGATGCTATTATCATTACTTCTCAAATTTCCTCTTTTCTCCTTATTTTTCTCCCTTTCATTTGGATCTTCAAGTAAACCTAACTGTTTTTTTCTAAGAGTGAGAATGAAATATTTGCTTAATATCACATCTTTTCACTCTGTCATCCTTTAACTGTCAGCGATATTTTCAACACCCCTCTCATCTTCATATTTTTGTAATGGGGATTTTACATTTGAGTTGAAAGCAAGATTATTCATGTATAGATTTTGATAACCTCAACAAATGTTGATCCCGTAAGGAAGGGTTTTTGGGATTAAGACTTGAAGACTCCAGGAGGAAAACTGAGAGGTATGATGTACCAAGCCTATAGCACATATTGTGATCATTATTAGCATATACAGAATGTCCCACGAAAGGTGTAACATTAAACTAACATTTTCATTTATCGACCATTTTTTTTTTATAATCGACCATTTTTTTATAATCGACCATTTTTCAATATATTTCGACTTTTCGATATTTTTGAAAAACTAGTCAATGACTAGAAAACTATAAGTAAAAATCTAGTTCTAAGGATATAGTTTAAAAAAGGGAAAAATCCAATAAGATTCATATAACTTGTTCCTTTGTTTGACGTTTTTGAAATTTTTATTAGCTCTCAAATTTGAAAAAGAATATTCGTTGAGTTCAAAGCCAAATTTGAAACAGTTTGAACTCTCATGAAAAATTGAAAAACGTTTAACAAAGGAACAAAGTTTATGAATCTTTTTGGAAATTGCTTCCACTTTGGATAAAATCATAGATTTTGACGGATGGTTTTCTAGTTATTGACAATTTTCAAAAATATCGAAAAATCGATATATCTCGAAAACTAAAGTTATTAAAAAAGATTTTACTGGGCATGCTTTGTTTAACAAAGAATAGTTGCAAATTCTATTCAGAATCTATGGTCTTCGGTTGTTACACGTTTCGTGGGACAACCTGTATAAAATAACACATCGGGTGAGTGCTACTCAACACTTGGATGAGAAGTTCATCATTGACTCTTCAAGACAAGTGCTTGAAGCTTCACTTCCAGTTTCAAGTGTAGATTGTAAAAAAAGTAAAAAAAAGATTAGACGTTAATTAGTGTAGACGTTTATTTTAATCAGTGTAGATTGTGCTTTGTGATTTAGAAATATTCATAGCAGTTATTTTAGTACTATGATAATATAATATTGACTCAATCAATATCAACAAGAGCATCCACCGCAAAACTGTGACTGTGACCACTACAATAGACGCAGAACAAGCAGAAGTTATAATATCGGTATCAGCTAAAGTAAAAAACCAGCTGTTTCAAGATCAGCAACATCTACAATTTATTATCAGTATGAGCTGCAGCAGCATAGAACATCAGCAGAGTACTCAGGGGGTACATGTACTGTAGTTGCCTGCCAACAAACGCGACCCAAGTACAGTAATGTATTAGAAGACAGAAAACACACCATTGATGGTTGTGAGATTCACTACAAACTGTTAGTATTGCTCAAATGGGAAGCATTGATATAAGAGACTCTGGCAAAATGAGATGGATCAACACAAAAGTCTGGCTAACGGTGCAAACAATGAATGCTCGTCGACCCGCACAATATGCTGATAACATGATGTCTTCACGAACAAATCTGATTGAACCTGACGTTGCAAGGTTGTTTGATGTGGGAAGACGCACGTGTAACTTCATTATAGGCCCGCCTCCAAAACCGCATACAGAAAAGAAACATGACATTGGTATTCTGGGTACGAAGTGGAGAAGAAAAATATATTTCCGAATTCGGAAGGTGTAGACACATTTCCACCAAAATCTCCTCCAAATTCCGAGATGTCAGTCATTTTACCGATCCTCTCTTCATCTGGCCACTCTTTATAATTCTCGATCTACTCCCTTCATCTTATTACCATTTATCCATTTTGCCTTTGAATTAGGAATCTAGACAAAGTAAGAGGAGTAATATAAGCTATGTTTCACTTTCTCCTGGACCCAACCTGTGTAGGTGATGAATTCGTTGGTTAGATGAACATCTAAAAAGGGATTGCAAATCCAAAAATTAAAAAAAAAACGATTATAATACTCCTAGTTTGTCTATCTCTATTGCTTTGGTAGAGATTCAAATATTTGCCATGAAACATATAATTCATAAAAAAATCAAAGAAGAGTTCCCCAAACAATAAAAATATATTAATAACAATATTCTATCAACCTTGATTTTTTTAAAAATTGATTAGATTGTGGGTGCACATCCAGGCTGGTATAATAATATGATAATCAATCACAAAATACAGTAAAAAGATTGAGTACTATTTGAGGTGAGAAAAGATTACCAACTAGACCTTTTTCACGTTACCACTTGACATGGAACGCCTTGAACGGTTTGTTAGTGGGAGTGATAGGCTGACTTGCTCGACATCACGGTCGAATCCTTTAAAATGCAACACCCACCTTCACGCTATAAACACCTGGCAGTTGTGCTCAGCTTTCGATTAATAGCTTTGTTTTTCTCAGCTCCATTAGCTTCATTTGACTTCAATTTATTACCACCTCATAAATCAGAAAAATATCCACAATAAAAACTGGAAAGACAATGGCTGAGTGTAGTTTTACATGAGAACTGATATGGAAAGCCATCATAATGAATGAGTGCAATAAAACGTGGAAAAGCTGCGTGACTTGTGTTTCAAAGTTATCAACAATACATCACTTTGAAAATAATGTTGAGCAATTGTAATTAATTTGATTGGTAAGGCCTGAAACTGTTGGAGAGGATCTTCCACATGTGCTTGAATGATAGAATGAGAGAATACTCTTACTTTCTTTGTCTTCTAAATTTTTGTTTTTATTTCCTGAAATTTTGTACTGGAACTGCAGATGTGGAATACACAAAAACGTTTGATTCACAATTAAAAGGTTTCATCAATATTCAACTTCAAGCCAATCTCGAGACTTAGGAGTATTTTTACTCAATGCCAAAGGTGGATTTTACTTGTGATTTATATATTTCAAACAATTCTAATACTATTGTATCGCTAAGCACTGGTGATGAACATTCTCACATTTGATTCGTAGCAGAGAAAACTTACTGACCTAAAACTTATACAAACTTATAATACTTACGATTGTTCTATTCTATGAAACTTCACCCTCAAAGCCAATTGATTGAAGAAATTAATGATGATTTCTGAAATGCCGTTTGCAGCTCCAGATGCGATGAAGTTTGTACCACTGCTAATAACCATTTCATCCATAAATTATGCCATAGAATAAAACAATCTAGAATAAAACATCTGTATAAGTTTTCTATACTTTTATAAGTAATGAAAAAAGGCAAGAGTGTAGATGAAATCTTGATTGAACGATGACACAAGAGATGATTCAAAATTGAAGTAACAGTTTCAAGATGAAATTATAATTCAGGGGGGGATATAATTTTTCATGCATCATTAGGATGCTTTTCAACAAAATTGACAACTATCACTGATGCTTGTGATGATAGATGGATCTCCGGAGTCAAAGGGTTAGATGATTATGTTTTTACAGTCTTGGGTCAGTATGACCTTCAGCACCCTTTTTCAGTGCCTGGACTCCATCTAAACTCAGGGACCGAAGACTGAAAGCTCTCCACTCTCCACCAGCCTCTTCACAATCATCATTAAACACGCTCTTTTCCCCCTTTCCGCATTTCCCCTTATCCCTCCACTTCTATGCTCGTCGTGTTCTTCTTATTGCTTCCCCTACTTGTCCATTCCACCACATTCGAAGCTGATTTGCCCTTCTCCTCCAGATCTTATCATTACCTTCCACACCCAATTCTTCTAGAAAAGGAGAGGAGCGAGAGCGAAGATAAGACCGCTCACCTCCTCGTCCATTGTTCATTGTATTTGCGAGTAATTGTTTTTCGACGTACAGCTTGCTGTCGTGCTATTGCCATTATCCCGGGGCTAATGTCGTGGAAAGGAAGTGCACGTATAGGGTGAGGGTATTAGAGTGGAGAGGAATAATGCAGGATAAAATAGGCTACTATTGAACCATGATTATTTTATTCTTCAGTAGTGAATGATAATAATGCCAATGTCGTCAGTCTTTAGAACAAAGATAGAATATGATTTGTTATCCGCACTTGAAATAGAAGCTAATAGAAGCTATGGCGATCAAAGTGAGTCACTTTGGATGGGGAGTATGATAGGGTTTTGTTCAAAGTAGAATTCCTTCTAGACCTAGGAACACTTCGAATATGTTGAAAGAAAAGAGAGAAAACCATGAAGATACTTTGGTAGTTGAAGTTTTTAACATGTTCCCACACTTTCAAAAGAAAGGTTTCAACACTATTTGCTAATGAAAACAAGCCTGAAGTTCCTATGAGTCATCTCCGAAGACGGCTTTGGTTTGGTCTCTATGGGCTCAGGGCTCTTCGTTATGGCTGATTACCATTCTTACTCCAAAGGGTCACTTGAATGAATGCATCCTGGATCCTCGACGCCAGTTGGCGTCATTTTCTGTACATCTTTTGAAAACGTTTTCTAGGGATGTTTCGACAGAAATTCTCTATAAACAAAGTATCTTTGTGAAAACAATGAATTTCGGCAGATGTGGGAGAGAGTCCATTTGCTGCTCATAGCTATTATAATATGCCGACTTTGAAGCAAATCTGTTCCAGGCACGTTTCTCTATACAACTTTCATTCATTTCTTTTCCTGTTGAAAGAAAAGAGCTCCAGGTAAAGAATTTGAAACTATAGATTTTTGGATGTTCCCACACTATCAAAAGAGCTTGAGACAAAATTTAGCAGAACGAGATGACAGTCTTGAATTTATTATGCTGGGATTCCCATGACTATTTCATTATCAAATTGTGCTAGCTTTTTCATTCCATGACATTCTTCACATGACAAGACTTGCAAAACCAATTCATATCAAACTATTTGAATTGATACCATACGTGAAAACAATTTCTACTATGATTCTGTACTTTGTTAGAGCGTTAGACTACAATACTATTAATTGTTATTACTGTGTCAAAATATTATTTGATAAGATTGGAATATGCGACAATTAATGCTGAACGTTTCAGTAACCCTGTTTGAGCGATTGGTTCAAATACAGTATATCACGTGTGCAGCAAATTGACAGGGGGCTTCTTTCACATTGGCTACACGGTAGCCAATTACAACCACCATTGTGGTTATAAGGACCCGCCAATAATGGAATTCAAAATCGGAAGTATTTTGGTGATTATTGCTAGCAAGAATCAAGATTTAAAGTTGAATCTGTCAGAAAAAAATGTGCTTCCCACACACTAATCTGAGTAGAGAATATAATTAATTCCTATGTTCCATTCGTTAAGAGCCTCCTATGTTACCAAAGTGTAATGGTTCCAAAGTTAATAACATAGAAAGAGGTTGGAGAAAGTTTGATAGTCAGTCAGGAGCCACTTGAAAATGATCTGTATGCTGGATGCTGCGGTGCGGTGCGGTGCGGTGGTTCTCTGACTTCTGGCTTTACTCTTCAGATCGCTGCTGCTGCTGCTGCAGAGGTAGAGCTAGCAGTTGGAGCTCAAACAAAAACAAGCCCAGAGCGGCCAGCCTCTTGAAATAAACAGCGCTCAAGGCTGAAAGCCTTTCAAAATAATGGCCTGGCCAGATATTTATTGAACCGTTCCAGATGAAAGTGTTGGTTCATTTGGTTGAGCGTTCGCACGCACGCTGGCAAGCGCACACACTGATCTCAGATACTTGTATTCAAATGTGTTCACTGCATGGAACCTCAACCACACGCACGCGCCGCCACAATCATACTACACTATTCTGTTTTATAGGCACTGCTAGCTGGCTAGAGCTGTCACTCCAATGCTATCCAGGTTGTTTTTTCTTCAGAACAAAATTAATGTTCTGAACGTAATGAACACGATCTCCGAATTTTAATGAGTTACGTATCGTAGTAGCAATTGGACCTTCACTGTTTTATTCTATGTTTTCTGCTGATTATTTTCCGTTCTGTGCCATAAATTATTATTGTTATGATGGAAGTCATATCTGTTGGTGTTATGGCCAATGTATTTCACTTTTTATGACATACAACGGGCGTAGTTTTCAGGCAGGAAAATGCATACGAAAATTATACTGTTGAGCAGTAGTACCTTATGATGTGATGAAGTGATGCATCTTGTAAAAATCTGGTGTGGCGCACTCACACAACTTTCCTTGCCGTTATGAAAATTGTTCACCTGACGCTAGTGTTCCCACGCATCTCAAGTCTACTATTCAAAGATTTGAGCCAGCTGGTGACAGGGCAATAACGCTGGAGACACACGAGCTCTGCTATCTCTTCATAGTGAATCATTTAATAGAATCAACAGTTTGCAATTGGATAATCACATTTTCTCGAATTTCGAGCTTATTTTTAATCTTAGGTGAAAATGTTACTGAACATTAATTGTAGAGATTGTCATTCTCAATCTTTTCCATTAATTTTTTTTTGTTTAAAATGTATCTGAAGCCTGATAATTGAGAATCTAAAATCATACTTTGCATAGATGGGGCGGAGCTCCTGAACTTTTTACAGATATGGGACTTCTGACAGTTGATAGAGCTTATTGATGACTATTTTAGGTATAACTTTAATCAAAATCGTTGGAGCCGTTTTCGAGAAAATCGTGAAAAACCCTGTTTTTGACAACTTTTTCGCCATTTTAGCCGCCATCTTGAATCGCATTTGATCGAAATTGTTTGTGTCGGATCCTTATATTGTAAGGACCTTACGTTCTAAATTTCAAGTCAATCCGTTAATTGGGAGATGAGATATCGTGTACACAGATGCACATACACTCATACACACACACACACACACACACACACACACACACACACACACACACACACACACACACACACACACACACACACACACACACCACACACACACACACACACACACACACACACACACACACACACACACAACACACACACACACACACACACACACACACACACACACACACACACACACACACACACACACACACACAACACACACACACACACACACACACACACACCACACACACACACACACACACACACACACACACACACACACACACATACAGACCAATACCCAAAAACCACTTTTTTGGACTCAGGGGACCTTGAAAGGTATTGAAATTTAGAAATTGGGGTACCTTAATTTTTTTCGGAAAGCAATATTTTCCTTACCTATGTTAGTAGGGCAAGGAAAGTAAAAAAGTAATAATGCTCGATTAATACAGGATAGATTGATTCATAGGTAGAATTCACAACTTATTTTACAAAGGGGCAATTCGTGAACTAATGTAGTAGTTGCCTACTACACCATATAGTTAGGTTTAGGTTATTGTGTTATCACAATAAAGTCAGCATCTGATTAAATTTGGCTGCTATTGTCTTTCATTAGACAAAGCAGATAGCTCTCCTTCTCCAACTTCGCAACTTTGGCAAATTGTTTGTGAACTGTGTAGAAATATGATGAACTACTGAAATCTCATCTCAGTTACGAAAATGTATGACTTAATCATGAAATGTTATTATTTTTTCGACAGAATATATTTCAGTCCAATCATATAAATAGAATCAACAATATCAGATTTATCGGGATAACTTGAGTCACAGATATCTACTATTGAAGGCGGTGGAGAAGGATAACCAAATTGACAACAATGCCTTCCCATCAATATTAAGTTAATTTCACTATTCACCGAACTTTCTGAATGAAGTAATTGTAAAATAAACTTTACTCCATTGTGGAATGACCAATATTGATACCGATATGTTTTTATTCTTCAGAAATAATTATTGTAATCTTTATTTTTGAATAGCCAACTCATCGTCTCCACAACCTCAGATCTGGCAAATGCCTGATCTGCCTACCTGCAACAGCCATTCATAGCAAGCTAGCTCTATCATGAAACATTGATAATAATTCAACATCCACACCAAAGTGTCATGAATTCTTGTTTGAAAGAACTATTATTTGTAAATTCATGTCCAATAGACAATATTTTTATTCAATAATATTCTTGTACCTATTAAGTAGCCTACAGGTACGTTCTCATAACTAGATTGTACATAAGAGAAGTAACTTATTATCAATGTTTAATAATGCTAACGGTTGATAACTTTCTTAATTTTGAAGTTCTCGGATATTCAATAAACTAATTCCAAAATCATCTGAATAGGCAAGTCATCGCAAAGATTCCATACTCCCAGTTGAGAAAAGTGTTGGAAGCGAATAATCTGAATGCATCCTTAGCAGATTTGCTCTATAATAATATTCTTGCTTCTCGAATGTTCTGGAGGAAAAAACTATTGAGCTACTGTTCATTTCTGCTGGCACTAGGTCATAATCATTTTCAAGGTTTACCGGTGTGTCTAACACAATGACCACAGCCTACCTGATAAGTCATTTAACTGGTCCGGTTCAATGTCATGAGATCATGAGTTTGTTCACAAGCTAATTGAACTATTATTTGTAAATTCATGTACAATAGACAATATCTTTATTCAATAATATAGGAACTTCCATCAGGATGTTATTCCACATTTCTATGGACTGCTTCTTCAAGATTGAGTTAACATGATTGATCAACTGGTGACTGTTTGAATACCAGAAATCGCAAAGGATTATGTATAATTATTATCAATGTAAAATTACTTTCAAGCTTCCTAGTTTGAATTGAAAATTTGATGACTACTCTCACTAAATGAAAATGGTTCTTTAATTTTACAATTGAATGAATTATTACGCTTATCTTCTTCTATGGGATTTCCTGGATTTCAGTTGTTTGATAATACCAACAAGATCAGAGAAACTAGTCCAAATAACAAATTCATGTATTTTTGCTGGAATCATATTGATAATGAAATACCTTTTCACATCATGTTCTAGTTCTAAATCTAACAAATTATCATACTACAATACAGTCTGGTAATTCGATTGGTAAACGAAATGTAATGAAATGCTTTCAAAGAATTGAGAATATACAAAGATTCTCGGCCTATTATTGTGTTGATTTCATTATCAATGGATTTAATTTCTCCATTTCTCCACAAATAGCAAATATCACGTTTCTTTATAGAATGATCTTGATGACTGAGTTTCCTATTTCATAGGAACTAGTCCTCTTATTCTAATTGCTCATTTTATTCTTCTTCTCTCATTCTAATTGCTCAATCTTCTCTCCACAACAAAATACATTATCAGATAGACTATAATAAGCTTATTGTATCTTCAAAAAGTGCAGCAACAGCTTGGATTTTCAATTAAAAATAAACAAAATAGGATGAATTTCAATCATGCAAATAATGTACCATTATTCATATGAACCATATAATTTGAAATATTCTATCACAACTACTAATTATTGCAAGGCAACTAAGCAACCCTCCTATTGAATGTGTTGCTGATGAATACAATGGTACATATTAATAATCCCTTTCAATATTGTACTATTAATACTCACGAGTTCTACAACATTACAAAAACATTAGATTGTTTCTCAACGCGTGGAAATGAGTCCTGTCACCGAATTTCACGGTTCCTGTCAATGAATGGCGAACTGAGGAAAAAAGCAATCAAGAAGACAATACTGAAGACAAACAAACATTAAATATGTATGAGCTGCAGGAAACACAGAGCCACCCTTCCAACACGTGAGATAATGGCCTTTGTTTCTGGTCCTGTATCGATTGTCGCCTCCCAGAACACAGAACACCTTCTAGTTGACTGGCATTCGGGCCAAATAGAATTTCCGAGTTGCATTTAGATAGGCTGTTTAAGGAGTCATGATGCATTTGTGGTCTCTCCTGCTGAAAGGTGTCTGGAATATTCAAATCTGCTACACGAAGGACCGCCCTCTGTTATGTGTGTTTACCGCACCACTTTCATAACAACAACTTACACCATTTTCGAACCAATTCAGTTGTGAGGCCTATTTGACATCATCAAGCTAGGAGATGAATAATACAAGGCAGAGGTCTACCTTGTGTAAACTTGTGATTAGATAGATTGGCGAAAATGGTATATATTATCTTCACTGTTTCTACTGTTGTCAAATCCTTCAAAAAAGCAATCGTAAAAGTTTATCCATGATTCGCCCATCACCAATTCACGCAGCTTGCGACTATACCAGTATTGTTATTCCGATTCATTATTCGTCACATTTAACATTTATACATTTCACATAAATATGTGTGAATGTTTTGAATTGATCGGAATAATAAAATAGTGAAATTATAACCAAGAAATAACAAATATTCTAATAAATAATGATACCACAAATTGATGTAACGCACATCCTGCTCAGTTAAACTAGCATTGTGCAAAATACAATGCTACTATCAAAGTACAAGTTACTATCCATGAAGTAGAGTACTTGACACAAAATAATTTAATAAATTCCAATCTTATTCTTATTTCATAACCTGTACTTTCTCATAGGACAGGTATTCTTAAGAATATTTTCAACTTGAAACGACTTCAAATTAATCACTTGCATGGATAGCAACTGCATGAGATAAATGCAGGCCTAGACGAATAGCCTAGTGGCGTGTCTTCTCTAGTGCAAAAGTTTCAAGGCGATTGGTCTGAGAGTATTTGCAAATACCTATCATTTGCAATGCTTTATGATAGTCATGCTGTCTGTCGTGCAGAGGACACACATGCAAGTAGAGTTGGCTGCTTATTAGGAAAATTGCATTGCGTTTTTCTGTCGCTTAACTACCTTGACATTTCCTAGAAGAGTCATCGGAAAAGAACATAATCATTCAACACAAGAAGAGCAGCTACAGTTTGAGGCTTGCAAGCTTCAGTTTGAAGCTTGTAGGTTATAGCTTGTACAGGAATGCAGTAGTTCTACTTAGTTTAACTGCTCAAAAGGAGTGTAGTAATACTATTCAATTAATAGGAGAACAGAGAATATCTTGGAAATCACATTACAAGTACTAGTAGCTCGGAGAACAGTAGAACTCGCTACACTCACCAACATAACTACTCACACACGCTCGCCTATTCACACACAAATTGGATTTAGAGTATGATGATATATGCAATAGGATCGGTGGAGGACGCTGAGAAATAGAAGCTCTTTAAACTTTTGGGCTAGGATGCACGGTTGAAAAAATTTGAAACTTGAAATGTGGGACTTGAGATAAGAAATTATCGAATTCTTAATTTTTCAAAATTTTGAACATGTGATATATGAAATAAGACAACCTTGGAGCGCTGAAGAATGAAGGTCCTTTACACTTTTGAGCTCAGAAGCACGGTTGGAAAGATAAAAAATCAGAAATTTTGATTGGGACTAGGAAAAAAATTTTAATTTAGAAAATTTAGAAATTTGACCATGTGATAATAATATATGAAATAATACCGCTTTGAATCGCTGAGAAGAATGAGCTCAATTTGAACTTGATCCGAAAAAGTATTGAAAAGTTGGGTTGATTTTTAAAGGTAAAATCTCCGAAAAAAGGGCCGCGATCTTGAAACGGAGTTGAATTAAAAAAGTTGATATATTCGTTTCTGCGCTTTGTTTCAAAGTACTTGTATACCATATTTCATCCAAATCGGGCCATAAATGCCACTGTAACTGCGGTACAACAAACAAACATATATACAAACACCGATTGACCGATTGAAACATAAAATTCACTTTGCTCATTCAATTAATTAAATCATACAAGTACACATTAGGTAGTATTGGTTTCCATTCAACTCCATTTCGAGTTGTCAAGGAAAACCGTCGAATTATCCTCTATCAATCAATAATGATTTTAGAAAATTCCAATTGTTTACATCCTGGTAATTCCTGACGAGTTTTTCACACACATCTATTGTTACATGTTGCACAAACAACTTTTAGTTGATTCAGGTATGAAGATAAGAATACTAATAATTTTCACTGTCACAAAGTAAAATTGTGACGAGAAAATAATAAATAATATTATTGAAAGACGCTCGGCTATCAGCAATGCTAGCCGACCGCGGAGATAAGGGAGGTACCGATGGCGCACCATCTTCCGCGCATCAAGACGATTTCCACCGCCTCTGGCGGCGGCTCAACTCCATCCCCTCCACTTTGGGGGAGTATTTAAAGGCCGGACGAGCCCCAGACCACAGCATTCCGCTCACAACCTTCCTGCTCCTGGTACAGCGGCCCGTTGGCTGCCGTACGTCCCCGACCTCCTGCCCTGGTACAGCGGCCCGTTGGCTGCCGTACGTCCCTAACCTCCCATCTCCCTAGGGCACAGCGGACCGTTGTCTGCCGTCCCTGTCCTCCCATCTACCTAGGGCACAGCGGACCGTTGTCTGCCGTCCCTGACCTCCCATCTCCCTAGGGCACAGCAGACCGTTGTCTGCCGTCCCTGTCCTCCCATTTCCCCAGGGCACAGCGGACCGTTGTCTGCCGTCCCTGACCTCCCATCTCCCTAGGGCACAGCGGACCGTTGTCTGCCGTCCCTGTCCTCCCATTTCCCCAGGGCACAGCGGACCGTGTCTGCCGTCCCTGACCTTCCATTTCCCCAGGGCACAGCGGACTGTTGTCTGCCGTCCCTGACCTCCCATCTCCCTAGGGCACAGCGGACCGTTGTCTGCCGTCCCTGTCCTCCCATTTCCCCAGGGCACAGCGGACCGTTGTCTGCCGTCCTGACCTTCCATTCCCCCAGGGCACAGCGGACCGTTGTCTGCCGTCCCTGTCCTCCCATCTCCCTAGGGCACAGCGGACCGTTGTCTGCCGTCCCTGTCCTCCCATTTCCCCAGGGCACAGCGGACCGTTGTCTGCCGTCCCTGACCTCCCATTCCCCCAGGGCACAGCGGACCGTTGTCTGCCGTCCCTGTCCTCCCATCTCCCTAGGGCACAGCGGACCGTTGTCTGCCGTCCCTGTCCTCCCATTTCCCCAGGGCACAGTGGACCGTTGTCTGCCGTCCCTATCCTTCTTCTCCCCAGGGCACAGCGGACCGTTGTCTGCCGTCCCTGACCTTCCATTCCCCCAGGGCACAGCGGACCGTTGTCTGCCGTCCCTATTCTTCCTTCTCCCCAGGGCACAGCGGACCGTTGTCTGCCGTCCCTATTCTTCCTTCTCCCCAGGGCACAGCGGACCGTTGTCTGCCGTCCCTATTCTTCCTTTCCCCAGGGCACAGCGGACCGTTGTCTGCCGTCCCTATTCTTCCTTCTCCCCAGGGCACAGCGGACCGTTGTCTGCCGTCCCTATCCTGTCTGTCCTTCCTTTTCCTACTTCACTGGAGCGGCACCGAGGCCGTAAGGCCGATACAAAATACATCAAAGTGGTGTCATCAGAGAAGAGAGCGACCTTCACGCCGTCAGAAGCACCAGGAGGTGCTGTTCACGCCAGCTGAGGGACAAAGAAGAAGGAAGAGGAACTTCGACTTGCCTCCTTTCCCCGCCCACATTACGACTGAGCGAAGTCATCCAGGAGCAACACCTGGGTATCAATCACTCACCTCTGAAGCTACTCAGGGTGTACGTGATAGATTGGCGCCCGCACTTGGGGCACGAGGCAACGAAGTAAGAATCATGAGTGAACAGGGAGAGTCTGATTCAGATGCTCAACACCAGGAGCTGACAGAGGATCAGTCGGTCGAGGACATAAACCCCGAGGTGATAGCCGACCCCAGAGTTTCCTGGATCTATAAATTGAAAAAGGAAGAAGCATTCAATCTTCTACAAGATTGGGGCATAGTGTCATCTGGAACACTTGCTGAGTTGAGAAGGTTGTTAGTAGAACAACATAAGAAGATGGCTGTACGTTTTCCCAGCCCAAGACCTGGAATAGTGAGCAGAAGCAGTGAGGAATCCGGACATTCAGCAACAGGTACTCATGCTGAAGTTGGAACCAACATTCACACAAACCCCCTCATGGACCCAGGGGCGGTATGTGACAAAGTAAGAAGCTGGAGACTGTCATTCGATGGCCAATCAGATGCTCCCAGCTTCTTAGAAAGGCTAGACGAGCTACAACAAGCTTATGGGCTCACTGGCAACCAACTACTAGTCGCGCTACCTGAGTTACTAGTTGGTAAAGCTACTCTATGGATGCGTAATCGTCGTGACCAGTGGAAATCATGGGACAATTTTGTGACAGATTTCAGATCACGCTACTACCCACTTACCTATGAGGAGGACCTCGAGAATCTTATTCAGACAAGGAAGCAAAAGGAAGGTGAATCATTTGACGAATTTCTCGAAGATGTACTGACACTCATGAGGCGTAGAGGAGGTTTTACAGACGAGAATAAATTACAGAGAGTGTATAAGAATCTCCTCCCACGGTACAAATTGTATATTCGGCAATCAGATGTCATAGTATTAACAAATTGGAAAAATTCGCGAGGGAGTATGAACAAATAAAAGCAGAGGAGAAACAGAATAGACAGAATTCGAGAGTTCACATGATTGAGGACACGAAAAAGATTACAAGGCTCAAGGTTGAGACAGTTATAACCCCTACTAGTAACAGACCATCTCTTAGTGAGTCTGAACCCATGTGTGGGCAATACAAGAGACCGGAGCACTGGAGATCACACTGTCCCAATATCCCACCATGTAAAAGGTGCGGAAAGAGAGCACTGAAATGTGTCTGTGATGTGCAGAAGGAGAATAAAACTCCGAACAAGACAGCAGTGATGCGAACGGCACACAGGATTCCTGTGATTGAAGAGTCATCAAGGGACTACAGACTATTCATTACTGTGACAATCGGTGGTAAAAAGTGTCGGGCATTGCTAGATAGTGGTGCTGAAGCTAATTATATGAGTAATGAGGTTTATGAAGTTCTCCAAAAAATAGGGATGATAAGGAAGGTACCAACTCATCACCACACAATATTAGCTGATGGACGATCTACCCCATTAAATGGGAAGCTGACAACTAATGTTACTATAGGACAAATCACAGTTCCACTAGTGGCGTCTATAATGGAAGGACTTGGACAAGAGTTGCTATTAGGCATGGAATTTATGCGTGAAAACAGAGTGAATATTCACACATTCACGAGAGAGGTAGAGTGGGATCCTCCCCAACTGAATCCTACAAGTCCGCTAATAATGTCGCGATCTCTCTTATTGGGGACTAAGACAACAGCAGTCCCAACAATATCAGCTGTACAATCCGAATCTCAGGACAACAAGGATTGCGACAGAAGGATGTTCAAGCAGGATGGTTTGAACAGAGTCGAACCCAATGCCTTGATTGATAGCAAAGCAGAGTTGTCATATGTTCCAAGGCAAGCATCCTGGGGCAAAATAGTGATGGATCACAGGAATGAGATGACTGACTCTGAACGCCAGGCCACGATTCATGCCCCAGCCACCAACACAAGTGGTGAATCCGAGAGGGATGTGGAAGAGTCAATACCACCCCCTACTGTCATGGATGTGGAGGAGTCAATACCCTCCTCAACTGAAATGGATGAGGAAGAGCAAACGCAGTCTTCAACTACCAATGAAGTAGTCCCACCGTCCCAGGAACCCAGACCAGGCCCCTCTCGAAATATGGATCCAGTGCTGTGCCACCGCAACACATCAGGCAAGTGCAAACGGGCTGGCAAGCCACGCATAAAAGTCCGATTATCAAATGGACGATGTAAATATGTACCTGTGGACCAGGTATAGATGAAGCTCATAGCGAGTGTCATACACCTCTAAAGGTGATGCCTGAGAGGTGTACACCTCTTAAGGTGATGCCTAGATGGCTCACGCCTTTCAAGGTGGTGCCATAGAGGGCTCCGAACACCCCCCCCCAAGTAGGAGTGGGGTGTCACAAAGTAAAATTGTGACGAGAAAATAATAAATAATATTATTGAAAGACGCTCGGCTATCAGCAATGCTAGCCGACCGCGGAGATAAGGAGGTACCGATGGCGCACCATCTTCCGCGCATCAAGACGATTTCCACCGCCTCTGGCGGCGGCTCAACTCCATCCCCTCCACTTTGGGGGAGTATTTAAAGGCCGGACGAGCCCCAGACCACAGCATTCCGCTCACAACCTTCCTGCTCCTGGTACAGCGGCCCGTTGGCTGCCGTACGTCCTCGACCTCCTGCCCTGGTACAGCGGCCCGTTGGCTGCCGTACGTCCCTAACCTCCCATCTCCCTAGGGCACAGCGGACCGTTGTCTGCCGTCCCTGTCCTCCCATCTACCTGAATGGCGAACTGAGGAAAAAAGCAATCAAGAAGACAATACTGAAGACAAACAAACATTAAATATGTATGAGCTGCAGGAAACACAGAGCCACCCTTCCAACACGTGAGATAATGGCCTTTGTTTCTGGTCCTGTATCGATTGTCGCCTCCCAGAACACAGAACACCTTCTAGTTGACTGGCATTCGGGCCAAATAGAATTTCCGAGTTGCATTTAGATAGGCTGTTTAAGGAGTCATGATGCATTTGTGGTCTCTCCTGCTGAAAGGTGTCTGGAATATTCAAATCTGCTTCACGAAGGACCGCCCTCTGTTATGTGTGTTTACCGCACCACTTTCATAACAACAACTTACACCATTTTCGAACCAATTCAGTTGTGAGGCCTATTTGACATCATCAAGCTAGGAGATGAATAATACAAGGCAGAGGTCTACCTTGTGTAAACTTGTGATTAGATAGATTGGCGAAAATGGTATATATTATCTTCACTGTTTCTACTGTTGTCAAATCCTTCAAAAAAGCAATCGTAAAAGTTTATCCATGATTCGCCCATCACCAATTCACGCAGCTTGCGACTATACCAGTATTGTTATTCCGATTCATTATTTGTCACATTTAACATTTATACATTTTACATAAATATGTGTGAATGTTTTGAATTGATCGGAATAATAAAATAGTGAAATTATAACCAAGAAATAACAAATATTCTAATAAATAATGATACCACAAATTGATGTAACGCACATCCTGCTCAGTTAAACTAGCATTGTGCAAAATACAATGCTACTATCAAAGTACAAGTTACTATCCATGAAGTAGAGTACTTGACACAAAATAATTTAATAAATTCCAATCTTATTTTTATTTTATAACCTGTACTTTCTCATAGGACAGGTATTCTTAAGAATATTTTCAACTTGAAACGAAATTAATCACTTGCATGGATAGCAACTGCATGAGATAAATGCAGGCCTAGACGAATAGCCTAGTGGCGTGTCTTCTCTAGTGCAAAAGTTTCAAGGCGATTGGTCTGAGAGTATTTGCAAATACCTATCATTTGCAATGCTTTATGATAGTCATGCTGTCTGTCGTGCAGAGGACACACATGCAAGTAGAGCTGGCTGCTTATTAGGAAAATTGCATTGCGTTTTTCTGTCGCTTAACTACCTTGACATTTCCTAGAAGAGTCATCGGAAAAGAACATAATCATTCAACACAAGAAGAGCAGCTACAGTTTGAGGCTTGCAAGCATCAGTTTGAAGCTTGTAGGTTATAGCTTGTACAGGAATGCAGTAGTTCTACTTAGTTTAACTGCTCAAAAGGAGTGTAGTAATACTATTCAATTAATAGGAGAGCAGAGAATATCTTGGAAATCACATTACAAGTACTAGTAGCTCGGAGAACAGTAGAACTCGCTACACTCACCAACATCACTACTCACACACGCTCGCCTATTCACACACAAATTGGATTTAGAGTATGATGATATATGCAATAGGATCGGTGGAGGACGCTGAGAAATAGAAGCTCTTCAAACTTTTGGGCTAGGATGCACGGTTGAAAAAATTTGAAACTTGAAATGTGGGACTTGAGATAAGAAATTATCGAATTCTTAATTTTTCAAAATTTTGAACATGTGATATATGAAATGAGACAACCTTGGAGCGCTGAAGAATGAAGGTCCTTTACACTTTTGAGCTCAGAAGCACGGTTGGAAAGATAAAAAATCAGAAATTTTGATTGGGACTAGGAAAAAAATTCTAATTCAGAAAATTTGGAAATTTGACCATGTGATATATGAAATAATACCGCTTTGAATCGCTGAGAAGAATGAGCTCAATTTGAACCTGATCCGAAAAAGTATTGAAAAGTTGGGTTGATTTTTAAAGGTAAAATCTCCGAAAAAAGGGCCGCGATCTTGAAACGGAGTTGAATTAAAAAAGTTGATATATTCGTTTCTGCGCTTTGTTTCAAAGTACTTGTATACCATATTTCATCCAAATCGGGCCATAAATGCCACTGTAACTGCGGTACAACAAACAAACAAACATATATACAAACACCGATTGACCGATTGAAACATAAAATTCACTTTGCTCATTCAATTAATTAAATCATACAAGTACACATTAGGTAGTATTGGTTTCCATTCAACTCCATTTCGAGTTGTCAAGGAAAACCGTCGAATTATCCTCTATCAATCAATAATGATTTTAGAAAATTCCAATTGTTTACATCCTGGTAATTCCTGACGAGTTTTTCACACACATCTATTGTTACATGTTGCACAAACAACTTTTAGTTGATTCAGGTATGAAGAAAAGAATACTAATAATTTTCACTCTGAGAAGTAATATAATTATAATATCTGATTCAGGTCAGAATCAGTGGTTTGTCAAGGTTAAACATTTATTTCATGAATTAAGAAATTTCCAGAAATCAAGTGGAATTCATTCATTTTCTTGTTCAACTAGGCATAAAATTGACCATTAATTAAAAAGTTAACCAAAATTTTCACTAATGCCTCAAATAATGAGGTGGTACCTCTGTGAAACCACTATGAAAGTCAATACATATGTGAGTAAACATTAGAATTCATTCATTAGACATTAGTCACTGAACTTCAACTAGTCAATGAAAATGAAGAATTCAATGATAGATAGATTCCACAATATCAGTTTCAATCTGCAAATTTCACGCACTTTTTTAATTCATTTGCTTTTTTCGAATTTTTCAGTCTATGATCTAAATGACAGGATCTTCTGAACTACTTTGATGTCACGCTGTATGATAGGATTTATAGCAAGGTGGCTTCATCCATATCCAGTAACAAACATCAGTATTAGTCCATTTTAAACAGAAGAGTGCAATTTATTCATAAATGGCTTAACAAAATCTGTTGCAATCGAGAATGTATGCTTTCAGAGCAAATGGAGGAGATCAACCAAAGCAAACCATTTTCCATGCTCAATGAGGCTGAAGGTTTCTAACAATTCAATAAGCCACAGTAATGAGCAAATTGAATGGAAAGCTATAGAATATTTCTTGCAGACTTATCAGCTGAGAATTCTGTTTATAATTGACATACTGTAAGTACCTGATAAAACATACAGAATATGCTAATTGAAAAATTTATATTCTTCGAACTCAACATTGTGTGAAACCCATTGATAAAGTTTTCCTAATGATTCCAATTTCCTTTTGTTATACCACATTCAACATGTGAAACTTCACGTTATCAGTTAATTATTCAAATTAAGATTCCTGAGTAACAAGAACATCGTGTAACGTATATGTCATGAACTGAACAGTACGATATAATAATTATAAAGTATCTGTCATATTATGTATTGAATCGTCATCAATATTCGGTATCATTATGCGTGATGTAATACCTCAAAAGAAGTTTGTATTTCAAAAGAAGAATGTTTAAACATTATGAAAATTTTGTTCACTTATAGAAGAAAAAGATCATCGATTATTATATTGCATTGCATAGCATACACATTTTGCTCTTTCACCGCATTGAAATGAAATGAAATGAAAAATTCTTTATTTGGTGGAGTTAGGACGTTTGTACACTCAAACTCGCATTCAAAATGTTCCTACTTTATGCTCCCCAGTTCCTAGTTGTAGTTATCGATTTGTCGAAGTAAAATTTCATTGCTTTGTTCAAACGTAAAGAAGATGCTAAAGATGGCTAATTCTCGAAATATTTCCAGAAACCCACTAGAATTTGAAAATGGATTTTAGATTCTCGTAAGACGAAATAAGTTAGCCACGAATGAGTTTCTAGCTTATGACTCATCCCTATTGGATATTGATTTTCAAATCTTGAAACACTTGTCAAGTAAACAAGAAGGCCTTACAATAGGAACTATTCCAAACTACTGTATAAGTTCAACTTGATTGAGTTTAAACGTGATTGAAACATGGATTTAGAATGAAGCTGAAGTTTAGAATTCAGGTATTGTAAAGCTATTGTGATCACACTATTAATGAATGTCACTAGTATTGCACACCATGTAATCTACCAAGTGCTTCTAAAATCATTATTAGTTTGGAAGATTTTTGAACTCAAGGCCACAGTTGCTCCCCGTCAGTTCACAACCAGCTATTGTATGCTGAATATTGTTTGTTAAACAATACCGATATCTCATTAACAAGTGAAGATCTGTTCACCAAAAGCACTAATAGGAATAAAAAAAAAATAGTTTTAAAAATATAAAAATCCAATAGAAGATAAAAAAGTTTCAGGAGTTTACTTCCAAAATCTGTAATGTAGTCTAATCATTTAAAAGAAGAGGATATTTCTTTCAATTTCCTCTCAAAATTTGTGATGTGATCAGGCGTTTACAATCAGATGTAACTAAACTTTCATAATGTATGGCTGTGTATTCTCATGGAAGATTCTATGAACTAATAATTTGATTTTTATAACAATTATTTGTAAGAGGATTATTCCTTCAAGTCGATGATTGAGTCCTATCTTCTTCTTATTGTGCCTGTCCGCTATGAACGTGGACGATTAATGATTGAGTTCTATCAATGATTCATAATAATTCGTAAATTCATGATGTGGCAACTAGCCTGTAGAAAAATATCTCATCATGTAGAGGTGAGGAATCGATGTTAAAATTGAATATTTTTATTCACGGATACTCTCAAATGAAACATTTATCTCAATGAAAGCACGCTTGAGTTTTATACCACTTTTTCTGCTTGATCTGTATGGAGAAAAGGCAGAGCTGTTTTACAAGAGCAGAGCTCTTGTCTCGTTGCTCTTCCTCATCATCCATTTTCAAATTAATTTTTGCAGCTTGTTTCTGGAACCGAACCAAATTTGAATAGCATCCTAAGCTTGGAAGCAGAAAGTGTTTGAACCCTTAATTGAATTGGGATTCAGCTATCTTTAGAGAGAGGATAGAGGTAGAGTGGAAGAACTTTTTTAAATCCAAGAATTGTTAGCATAATCTTTAAAAAGAGGACTACTACTCATTTTGAATCTCTCCAATTAGAGAAAACATGATTCTTTTGTTTTGAATAGGAACCAGGAATAAAAGAGGGTATAGGAAAGGTTGTTAAATTATTGTTGGTTACTATCAATTCCATGATATGAATTGTGGGCCTCCATCCATCCCAGACAGTCATTAAAAAGAATGTTTCGTATTGTACTTGATGCAATGTTCAAAAATGCTTATGACATCGAAAATGAAATTTTCACGTGAAATAACGGTGAAAGTAAATAATTGTAAGTGATTTCGATTTTCATTATGTTTTAACGTTGTAGATTCGTAATATTTTTCATTTTAATAGACTAGTACAATTTTCAGGCACGAATAACAAAGATTTATAATAATATGGCATGGCTTCAGGCCTCATGGAAGAATTGTCAAATTTGTGCCATTGCATAGTAAATCAATACTCGAAAAATATTTTGCAAAGCTTCACACACACACAATAATCATCAAAGTAGCTAGGTCACAAAAACAATAACATGTTTATACCATGGGAGTCTTGTTTTAGATGGGGCTTAACTTGTTTACAAGAAATACTGTGCTACCTTCTCACAGACAAGTGAAAAAATTAAAAGATTAGCGTAGTATCAGTAGTAGTGATAGTAGTAGCAGCAGCTGAGATTCTTATTTACTTGTTTCTTAGTATATAGAGCTGAATTCTCAGCGCTCACGTTATAATCTGTAATGAGGTCGATGAAATTGGCAAAAAGTTTGGCTTGAACCCAGGAGTGTTGATGACAGAACACAACAAAGGGTTCTTCTTTTCTACGTTCGTTGCTCATGTAGTTCATGGGTTCACGCGCGTTTCAATCTGAATGTAAAAAAGTTGGCAAAGACATTATCGAGAGAGAGAATCAGCACACGAGCAACAAAATAGTGTCAACTGCTCACTGCTACGATAACAAACCCATGCTTCAGAAGCTTTCGCGATCCTAGAAAGATAAACCAAACTTCTGGCGCTTTATTTTTTCAGCGTAGTCGTTAGTGAAGAATTACTTCTCAAGTCGGAAAATAGAAACTCATCTGTAAGCAAATGCATTTCTCTGCTTCATTGAACGTTTGAGCTAGTTAATGTGCAAAAAACCATTATTTCTCATAATTTGTTTACTATTTATGAAATAGATAGAAGATAGAAATCAAGCTATAAAATCAATTATTCTAAATAGAAATTCATTTAACAGCCGCCATTACATTAATACTAATATGAGATACTGATTTTTGATCTGCTTTACAAAATCATACTGTGCATTGCTATAATTTATTATGTTACAAATACAATCAAGGAATGCAGGCTATACTAAATACATTGGACACAGTGATACACAGACCAATGTTAATCAATATGAAACATAGCCCAATTGAACCATGTAAAATCATGGTCCCATCACAAACGGCAACGCAAGGGTTCCTAGTTGAATTAGTAAACTTGAATTAAAAAAAAAAACACTTTTGAAGTGAAAAAGCACTTACTTTGGTAGTAAGTGTTGTTGGTCACTACCAAAGTAAGTGCATTTTCACTTCAAAAGTGTTTTTTTAAATTCAAGTTTAATTTTAACAGTGAAAATGTATGGATATGCAACAGAGTAATCACGCCGAGAGTTGAATTAGTAGCTTATTGTTATTATCTTCTGATGCAATATAAATAATTTATCCTCAAGCATGCTGCACTCACAATATTAAGAATTGAAATTTGATTGATGAACCAAACAGAAAGCATGATTCATGAGACGATTTTGATATTACAATAATCAATTATTATACCAAACAAAAAGATTAGAGAACAAAGCAATACAGGTGATTCAGGTTAACATTATTTGAACATTATGACCTAGTTCGGTGATGGGCGTGCAGAACAGTCATTACTTCAATGAATATAAGGTGATTAACGCCTTCATGACTCACAGCTCATAATGTGATCGAGCTCAGCTGATTCAAGGTCAACCTCTATCGTTGATCGTGGTGCTTCCTTGCTTCGGCTTCAGTCGACAACTCATAAAAAATCGCCGGCCGGCAAAGCTTCAGTAAGATTCACTATACTGTCTGTATTAGTTGAATGAGAAGCATTGATAGTATTTACAAGGTATACTGCCACTTTAAAGTGAATTTTGCTTGCTTGCTTGGAACAAACAACAGTCGAATGTGGCTGATGCAATGATCTAGCAGTTTCACTCATTCTAAATCGCTTCCAAGGTCAACTTTGTTTTCATCAACTTGGAAAACAGTTGTATTTCAATAATCGTGTTAATTACAAAACTATATGCATTTGAAACTCTGATAAAATTCAAAAGCAAATGCAATCATGCAAACACTTATATTGTTGTTGAAGGTGCAATAAAATATATTATATTGTTAGCTTTCAAATAAATGCTACTAAGAATACTCTATCCAATGCAGTATGTGACTTTAAATTTAAGAATTGTAGGCCTACTGTACCACAAATTTAACATCAAAACTCATGACTTTGGCTTTGATGATTTTAAAATGTTATTTGTTGTGTTGTAACTCCAAAGTTAGGATCGAATTGAATAGAGAGCCAGTGAAGTGTCATTTTTGTACTATGATTACTTCACTGGCAATCAGACAATCGTTTCAAACTCTATAATACATTAGTATCTTAAATATAAAACATTTATTCTAGTACTGATTTGACAAGACCTTATACCATTTAAACAGGTCACAAGATGATAAACATATTAAATATGAAAAATGATTAATATAGACTTGTGGGTGTAGAAATTCTTTAGTGAATAGATCAATAAAATCTTATTATATTAAGCGAGCAATCTCTGTATATATACAGATAATATATATATATATATATATATAACAGATATAACAGATATACATATATAACCTATATATGGTTATGTGGTCTTTTCTTCTTCTTCTTCTTCTCTTCTTCTTCTCTCTCTATACTCTTATAAAAGGCTAAGCCCCGACAGACTGAAATCACACCACAGCCCAAACTACTGAGCCTAAAAACTTGAAATTTTGCACGATTGTTTATGGTAGCCTGAAAACATCCACTAAGAAAGGATTTTCAGAAATTTGCCCCCCTGAGGGAGCTGGGGCCCCCCCAAAATTTTGTACTTTTGAACCGCTCATTTCACAGCAAAGTCATGAGGAACTTTTTTGTTCAGCTACGAAAAAAAATTAGATCTATGCAGAAAAATTTCGATCAGGAGCACAGGGGGGTCCAGGAGAGGGCATGTTTCGAAAATTTTGATGTAAAATCACACTACAGCTCAAACTAATTGTCCTACAGACTTGAAACTTTGCACAAATATTCTTCAAACATGCTAGACGCGCACTAAGAACGGATTTTGAGATATTTTGCCTCTAAGGGTTTCAAAGGATGGAAAAGGATCCTATTAAGTAAGGTTATGAACATGGTAAGGTGAGTGCCATATGGAAATGAGATAATTTATTTATTGACATGTGATATTCTAACATATGTTGTAATCATTGGAAATAATAAAATAATATGATAGAAATTCAAAAAAGAACATCTGTTCTATTATTGCTTTCTACCTGTTTCCACTCAACCTCAATAATATTGTTCTGATAATTGATAAATATGTTCAATAATAATATTATTATTATTATTGATATAATAAAAGTATTGTTTTAATAATTAATTATTATCATTAATATAATACCGTAGTATTGTTTTGGTAATCAATAAATATTTTTATTTTCAAAAACTCTGTATAATTTATAATGGTGAATGTGAAACAGCTGCATCAAAGAAATTATCTCAAAAACATATGTTTAGGTAAACCATAGTTTTGAACTTCGTTTTCGTGATGCAATGTATAAGCCTACACGTGGCATGTATGATTATTTTTTCAGCTAGAAGAGTTTTTTGAGACTGCTAAATAAACGTCTACAGTTTTATCAATGCTGTATCGGCAATATGAAAACTCATGCAGTTAATATGTCTTTAAATAAAGGTGTTGATATCTACGTGATAATATTATTCTCTACCATTTTTATTTAATTAAAATTTCAAAATTATTCAAGCCTTGATAGAATGATTGACTCACTGTATAGTCAGTCGAAGATTTTAATATTGAAATGAGGGGTATTTTGGCAAGCTGAACAAAAAAGTAAGGCCCTATGCACCTCTTTGATATTATTTCTTCAAATGA